>NW_006399753.1:31653709-31660922 GCF_000299155.1 Elephantulus edwardii | reverse complement strand
CCAACTGAGTGTGGAAACTACAGAACAGTGTCATTGATTTCACATGCAAGCAAGATTCTACTGAAGATTATCCAAAAACGATTAGAACAGTGTGTACAACATATAATATATACTAAATTAATATATACCAAATGAATAAACTCTAGCTGTTTAAAGCAGCACCTGCACACATGACACCCTCCGTGCATAGTTTCTTCTGTAGCTATTTTTTATCTATATAGAACGCAATTTGAACTACTAAACTGAGCGCTTCTCCCGCAAATTTTTATTTTCTAAATTTTATTGTTTTGTGTGTGTACCGTCAAATCAGAGCTGACTGGTACAGGAAGAGATTGCCCCTCCTTCTCCAGCAGAGCATCAGATGGATTTAAATCATGCACCTCTGGGACTGCAGCGCAGCTTCTGGCCATTAGGCCATCAGAGCTCTTAACAAAGCAGGGCTGCTCATATTTCTACTAAATTCCCAAAGCACACATTGTCTCATAGCCTTTGATTTTTCTCATTGCCTTTGTTTATAGTACCCTTTTCTCATCATACAAGTCATCATTTAATCCCTGGTCCATGGTCTTTTTAATAACATGTCTGCCTGATTCACCTCTTACAGAAAATTTTCTTTTCACCTGTGAGTGGAGGGATCAGTCCTTGGAGAAAGACATCATGCTCAGAAGGGTGGAGGGCCAATGCAGAAGTGGAAGACCCCAGATGGGGTGGGATGGATTTTGATGCAGTTACTGGGTTAATTAGGTTGGTGTTTCAGAATCAGTGAGACTGGCTCAGGACAGGACAGACTTTAGAGCTGTTGTACATAGGGTCGCTATGGGTCACAAGTGACTCGACGGCACATTACAACAACAACAATGTAGTACTTAAGTCTGTACCCAATAGAAACAAAATGCTTAAAAAAATACATAGTTAATGAAAGTATGGAGGTATAAGACTTAGTCGTTCAACAGTGTATGTTGAAGAGTTACATCTGCGACTTCTGGAAATACACAGTGAAGACAATATGCATATGTATGATCATCAAGCAAGAAAGATAATGAGAAAAATGGGCAAAATAACAAGCAAGATTAAACTGCTTTCTGAGCGTCACAAAGAAAGGTACACTAATCATGTGAGCAGAAATAATCACAATGTTAAAAAAGCTTTTCACCATACTCATAGAAAGGAAATCTGACATCTAAAAATACCTCCAAAACTCAGGAGGAGCTTTGAAAGTCAAGTTCCCAGAATTAGCTGGATAAATTATTTATAGGTTCTACAGCTCTAAAATTACTATCGATGTCTCTAAAGTAATTAAAAATCACAACAATGTTAAGCTATAAAATACAAAATATTGGTGTATAGAAAAATTAGACCTATTTACTTCTAGATTTAATTTACCAAGTTTCTGAGTAAGTTAAGAAATTTTTATTTTGGTTTTCTGTGAGTTACTGGAGAATGAAGTCTATTCTTAATCCTTTGGTATTAGTACTACGGGGAACAAGAGTAGCCTACACATTAGAATGTGCCATCAGCAACCAGAGTTTAGACACACTCTGAGAATCCAAGCGTGTTGTCACTATTATCAACCAATATTCAGGAGAAGAAGCAAGGATAACCCATTCAAAAGCCTCTAGTGGCAGGAACATGCATGATTGCAGTGGCATGGTGTGGAACGTAACATACACATCTCAAAAGGACACATTCTGTAGTCAGGCAGAAATGTTTTGCAAAGCAAATATTGTTTAAGGCTGACCTTTGGAGCTACCATTACTTATGTTCTGTCATTTTTTTTTTTGTTTGTGAATGTATTGAAGAGCTGCTGGAAACCTTGTCTATTTTTAAAAAAACAAACAAAACTTACAGATTTTCAATGTTGACCCAAATTCTAAAATTTTGCGTATAAAACAAGACATAGCTATTATCCAGGCACCCTCCATAAGCCACCATTTTGCAAAACTCACTTCAAATCCACACCCTCTTTTTAGGCATCAATTCGGTAACTACACAAAAACACTGTCAGACATTTAAAAAATTATCATTGTGCTTTGATACTATGTATTCACCTAGCTGGGGTGGGGGAAGCTTATTTAAAAACAAGAAGAAAGGCTTTGGAATGATACATAAAAACAATAAGTAAGGAGCATGAGTTTTTAAGGTGAAATGTAGATTGGGTGATATTCTTGACCCTATTTTATTCAGGGTCACTCTGGGCTGAATATATCCTTAAAGCAATAATCCAGATGTCATCTCTGGGTCTTCTGTATCAGCAGAGATTTTCAGGGTAGTGTATTTTTAGACTCTTTCACTGAGGCTGATATTGCCGCCATTAATCTATTGGTCTCTGGCTTTGCTAGAGAAGCACTATGAAAATCGTCTCTGAGCAACAACATCTTGACCAAGTACAAATGCGAGGAACTTCTGGCCTTTTGAGAAACAAGCAATACATTACAAAGGCATTTGGAATGCACTCAGCAAACGACACAAAATAGCACCCTGCCACCACCTACAACCTGTATTTTCAGTAATGGCTTTCAAGGAGAAAATATTTTTATTTTAATAATTACTTCCGAGCTAATGTGTATACATGCCACCTTACAAGACTTTTTGCTAATGCCCACATGATGTGTGCTTATTCAGTGGTGAACTTAACTCAAAAGCTGGAAGGAGTAAAATATGCTTGAACTTAGAAGTCAGACAACCAGAGGAAGTCCTGGTTGCCTCATACAATAAATATTTTCTTGTTTCTATAAAAGAACTTGGAGTACACAGGAGAAGCCTCCACCCTGTTGTGAAGCAGGTTTACAAAGCTTTTCCCTTCCAAAGGACAGAGAAAGAAAGAAAAAAAGATCAAAATAAACAGTAAATGCTAAAAGCAATAAATATAAAAGGGGAAAGAGCAAGGAGTTGACAAAAGGCCAGTACAGTACCATCTTTATCCTCTCTTTCCTGTTCCCTTTGCATTGTTGCCCATTTAAAATGTTGCATTTCCTCCCCCTTTAAAGCTTCACAACAGGACGGAGTACTTTGATCAAAGTGTGCTTTGCTCTCCTGAACAAAAAACCCCCTTTAGGTGGCAATAAAGCTGCTTGATTTTTACTATAGTAGGTTTTTCCTGTCACACTTTTAGTCAGTGAATTCTTTGCATCTTTAGAATTAACCAAGTGAACAATTTAATGACAGTTGGACAAAAGTAGATTTTTAAGACTCACAGAAAAAAACATTTATCTGCTATATACTGTTTTCTACCACTCTCAGAACATATATAGTGTCCTTCTCAAAGTAGTTTCTGATTAACTTTTATTATCATTTTCCAATTCATGCCCACCCTTCATCCTATCCTTAAGTACACATACACGTGGCTGACTAAGACTCCTATTCTACAGCCCCTTCAACTTACATCTCTTTCCTGGCTTTTTGTAAAAAAGAAATCTCTTTCTTCTGTATACTGGAAGACAGATTGAGACAAAATTGTCTAAACTCACAATTGGTTACAAAAATGTGAGTTTAAAATAGCTGTCAAAATGATGTTTAAAATAAAGGTGAACAAATTGATGAGCAAATCATTCTCCAGATATTATTGAATAATTTAATTTATACTTTCTAAAACATCAGTATTGAAATTTTTCTTTCCTTTTTTATTTTATTATTTTTTGTGTGTGTAACCATCAAATCAGATCTGACTGGCACGGGAGGAGGTTGTTGCTCCTTCTCCAGCAGCACATCTGGTGGATTTGAACCATGTACCTGTGGGATTGCATGGCAGCTTTTTGCCACTAGGCCACCAGAGCTCCCTCTATATTGCAATTTTATAGTACACAAAGACCTTAATAAAGTTATTCTACCAACTAATTTACAATCGTTTTCAATATGTATGATTTGTATCACTATTTAAAAAATGCAGAAAGCAACTTTAGCTTTTAAATTTCAAACACTGCTTATCAGAGAAATTAATTGAACTTTCTTAGACAGAGGAAGATTTTTATTCCCTTATTCATATTTGATGGCAGAAGGATGGGCAATATTCTCCCATGTGATTAACTGCCTTTGAAAACCCGCTGAAGAGGCAGCTATGTGTCGGTTCTGATGCGATGGTACACAACAATAACACTTACAATTCACATTTGATTGTGAAATGCCAGTTGAGGCCTGTTGTTGAAAGATGTGCCTACCTTCTTATAATCTTTATCTTTTTCAGGTATTTGGAAGGAGATGTATGTATAGATAGAGTTTAAATGACCATGTCACTGGTTGGAATGGCAGTGTCCTATTTATGACTGAAGAATGCAGTCACAGATAAGCTTTCACCACCCAGAGAAGAAACAAGATTGAAATTTCTTATTTCACTAGTGGAGAGGCAGAGTTACTATGAAGACAAATTCTGAGACAAAGAAGTATTAAGAAATGTGGTGTCTGTGATAGCTAGAGAACATATTCCATAGTAGGCAGCTGTAGGCAAAGTTGACAGCGTGTTGACGGCCGTTTCTCTGATCATTTGACACCTTATACCTCAAAGGTAAGAAATGAAAACGAGTCAGAAAAAAAACAAACAAAACTTTAAGCCTGAGTGTGAAGATAAAAACAAAAAGAGAATTATATTATATTGCTCATTATAATACAAGGTTCTAGTCATAAAATGGGAGCTCTGGTGGCCTAGTAGTAAGAAACTGGCCTGCCATCTCTACAGCACATCCAGTAGCTGCTCTGTGGGAGAAGGATGGACAATCTTTTCCCACATGATTTATTGTCTCTGAAAACCCATGGAAGGGTCAGCTATGAGTTGGTCCTGACACGATGGTACACGAGAACAATGACAATTCATAAAATAGAATCTATAGACTAGGAAAAAATGGATAAAAGTGGAAAAGTAGCATTTACAAGCATGCATATACTTGAATGTTATATGTATGTTTAAGGCTTTAATTCTAACATGTATATTTTAACTGATATAACACGTTTAGGTTATACATGTACATATACATATATGTGTGTATCACATACATATTTGTTGCTGGGTAGGATCGAGTTGGAACTGTCTCATACCTAACCTTCTTAAAAGTTTTCAGAGACAGTTAATTGCAAGGAAGGAGACTGCCCATCTTTCTCCCATGAGGCAGCTGAAAGATTTGAACTCCATGCCTTTGGGTTTGCAGCACAACTCTTTACCACTAAATCATCAAAGGTTTTATGTATGAGGCTGGAGATAGAAAGAATTCTATACAATCAATGATTTATTCATTGCAATTATTTTTCATAAAAATATAAATGTAGACTATACACATGGATTTAACCTGATAGTATGCACAGGAATCAGATTGATTACATTTGTGGAAAGAATTGTTGGAGAATTTCAACGTCAGCTGTGAAAACTAGGTGAGTTGCTAATTGTGGAACAGATCATCAACTACTTAAATGCAAGTTCAAATAAAACTAAAAACTGTTAAATCCACAGGAACAAGAATTTGACCTCAAGTCTATCCCACCTGAATTTAAAAACTATTTAAGGAACAGATTAGAAAACTTGAACATTAATGAACTAAGATCAAATGAGCTGTGGGGGAAATATAAAAAAAATACATTATCCATGGAGAACGCAAACAGTCATTACAAAAACATAGGAGGAAGAAAAGACTGAGATGGATGTCAGAGAAGACCCTAAATATTGCACTAGAGCACCAAGAAGCCAAAGCAAAGAGGAGCAAGAAGAAAGTTAAGAAGCTGACAGAAGATTTCAAAGGATAGCTCAAGAAGACAAAGCAAAGTTTTATAATGGAATGTGCAAAGAGCTGGTGTCAGAAAATCCAAAGGGCCACACTTGGTATTTTTTAAACTGAAGGAACTAAACGACAAATTCAAGGTGTGAGTTGCAATACCTAAAGGCACTATGGGCAAAATATTAAGATTAATCTAGAAGGCATTGAAAGAAGATTGGAAAGACTATAGAGACTCACTGTACCAAAAGAATTGGCTGATATAGAAGAATTTAATGAAACTAAATATGATCAAGGGGCAATTATGATGGAGAAATTGCAGACTGCTCTGAAGGAATCAGAAAAACATGAGGCCTCCAAGAATTGATGGAACACCAATATTTCAACAAACAGATACTGTCAGGGATGTGCTCACCAGGTTGTGCAAGAAATTTGGAGGACAACTACCTGGTCAACAGAATAAAAGGGATCCATATTTATTCCCATTCAAAAAAATGTGATGCTACAAACTGTGTAAATTACAGAACAAAATTAATATCACACACAAGCAAAATCTGAGTGAAGGTTCTCCAGAAATTTATAGAGAACTACCAGAAATACAAGTGACATTCAGAAGAGGCCATGGCACTAGAGACATTATCATCAATGTTAGATGGATGTTGTACCAGGTGAACGTCTATCAGTATTTCATTGACTACACAAAGACATTTGATTGTGTGGATCACAACCAATTGTGGCTAAACTTAATAGGAACCTAAGAACACTTGATTCTGCTCATGCAAAACCTGTACTTGGACCAGGAAACACTATCTTGCTTGCTGCTGAAACAGGAGTACCTGAGGCACTTGCTACAGAAAGTCAAAGACTGTAGTCTTCACTATGGATTGAAGGTCAACATCAAGAAGACAAAGATTCTCACCACTGGGACAAATGGCAGCACTATGATAGATGGTGAAGACACTGACATTGATAATAGGTTCAGATAGATTTTTGGTTCCACAATCAACACTCTTGGTATCAGCAGTCAGGATATCAAAAGACAAATTGTACTGGGAAAAATCTGCTGTCAAAGACCTCTACAGAATACTGAGGAGCAATAATATCAGTCTTAAGACTAAGGTGTGTTTGATCTTTTCAATTACCTGCTATGAATCAGAGAGCTGAACAAATGCCTAAGGATGACAGAAGAAGAATCAATCAATGCCCTTGAGTTGTGGTGCTGGAGAAGAGTTTTGATTATATCATGGACCACCAAAAGAATAAACAGATCTGTCTTAGAGAAGGTGAAACTAAGTTTCTCCTAAAAGGCTAGGACTTTGAAGCTCCTTCTCACATAGTGTGGGCACATGGCCAGGAGGGACGAGACCATGGAGAATGACAGCATGCATGGAATGGTGGAGGGGCAGCACAGGAGAGGATGACTATGGATAAGATGAATTGATGCAGTAACTGGGATAATGGGAGGGTGTGTCAGATTCAGTAAGACTGAAACAGGATAGAACAGGCTTCAGAGCTATTGT
>NW_006399753.1:31652248-31653609 GCF_000299155.1 Elephantulus edwardii | reverse complement strand
TCATGTGAACCTACACCTAGAACAAGAGGCTATTTTGCCAAAGAGCATGGGAATACAGTGTATGGTTCAAAAGTAAGAAAGGAATACATCACACTTTTACCCTTTCTCCATATATATTCAATTTGTATGCTGAGCAAATAATTCAAGAAGCCAGACTCTATGAGGAAGAATGTGGCATTAAAATTAGAGGAGGCCTCCTCAATAAACTGTGTTATGTAGGTATAACATAACTGCTTGTGAAAGTGAGAAAGCTTGAGGTCCTTGCCACAGAAGGTCAAGGACTACAGCCTTCTCAACATCAAGAAAACAAAGTTCCTCATCATAAGATCAAGAGTAACATAATGATAGATGGAGATAGGTTTGATGCTGTCAACAATTTCATCTTTCTTGGATCAACAATCAAAATTCTTGGCACCAGCATTCAGGAAAGAGACGTATTGAATTGGGCAAGTCTACTGTCAGGGACTTCTTCAAAATGTTGAAGAGCAATGATGGTACTCTTTGAAGATACAAGTATTCAATGACTGGTGTAGCTCGCTGAGTGCTCAATTGCTGGTGTCTGTGAGTAGTGTCTCAGGAATCAGAAGTGTCACTCATAGTAAAGAGTTTGCAATACAGCTCTTACATTAAGACAGACTAGGAAAAGGGTTTGAAAACATCTTCCAAAACAATGGGCCTCTGAAAACTCTATGAAGAGAGGAACATGGGTAGTTATAGAATTAGATATAGAGCTCAAATCAGTAGTAATTCAGAATGAGTAGCTATAAACATCCCTTGACAATTAAAACACAGAATGTATGAAACATGAATGCTAGAACCTGTGACAGATGAAATGGAATAGATGAAGATTTACATTCTAGGCATTAGTAAGATGAGAAGAACTAGCATTGACCACTTTAAATCAAACTGATTTTGTAGGTAGCTCTAAAATGACCTGTGGTCCTAAATCTTCCTGAATTTTGTCATCTGTAAGATAGAGATGGTATTACTGCATATTATATAGTGTGAAGATGATTAAATTGAATTTATTTTAATCTTGAAGGGCATAAAAAGTTGAAGAATGACTAAAAAAAAAAAAAAAAAATCTCCCAAAACTGAAGCCAAAGCAAAGGCATTAAAGACCAAGAAGGCAGTCCTGAAGGGCATCCACAGCAAAAAAAAAAAAAAAAGATCTGCCAGTTGCTTCATGCGAGAAAGTTGGGCATTTTCCTCCTGTGAGATTTATTACCTCTGGAAACGCTCTGGAGGGTCAGTTATGGGCCAGTTCTAACTCAATGGTATGAAATAACAGTCTTCTTGTGTTTCATTTCTTTGTTTTATGATTAATCTACCCTTTGATTTCCATTTAATCTTACATTTTT
>NW_006399753.1:31620942-31643098 GCF_000299155.1 Elephantulus edwardii | reverse complement strand
AGGTCCGGTGGTGATTAATTTTATGAAACATAACAAATGAGAATGATTGTATGACACACAATATGAATGAAGAATAGTGTGAAACACAATTTATACAAACTTTATAAGCAAACCAATAAAAAAAAGATTGCAAATGAAACATTTAACGAACCATGTCAACAGTATGATACAGTACTAAATTAGCATTTGGAGTCAGAATAGCAGAGTTCTGTGCCAAGCTATTCTTTTTAGTAACTATACCCTTTACAGGGTAAGATTTAATGAGGAGAACTGGTTGTGCTGCAGATTTTATGGGAGAAAGATGAGGCCACTTGCTTCTGTAACGTTTACAGTCTCATAAGCCCTATGAGGCAGGTCTTCTCTAGTCTCTAGTGTCATTATAAATTAATATAAGATTTGATGGCAGTGAGAATTGATGAAAAGGATCTTTAAGTCTTAAGAGTTAGATCAAAGCCAGTTGGCTCCAGCCCATGTGATTACTGTCTCTGAAAACTCGCAGGTGGGTCAGCTATGGGTCAGTTCTGACTCTTTGGTATACAACAACATATGACTATGAGCTCTGGTAGTCTAGTGGCAAGTAGTTGTTCTGCCAACCCAAAAGCAAGCAGTTCAAATCCAACAGTTGCTCTGCAATTAAAAGAATGGACAGCCTCTGAAAACAATCTGTATGGTTAGCTATGTGTTGGTTCCTACTCAATGGCACATAACAACCAAAACCAATTAACGGAGTATCTGCAGAATAGGTATTCTCTTATTAGAACAGCATTAGAAATAACTGGTCACTGAGACTTAGATTAGTTAATTCTCCAAACCTCGTCTTCAAGATAACTGCAGTGGTAGCTAGCTAGTGTGAAGTTGAGAGATTAAATAAAACAGAAGGGAGAAGTGGGAGTTATGCTGACAAAGCAAGTACATTCCCACTGTTTCTAGTCAAAAGTCATCAAATATCATTCCTGACCCTTTCAAGCACTCACTGAAGCATCTAAAAGAAGTGACCCATATAACTAGGCTCAACAAAGTTTCTTTAAAAATGTCTGTTTAAAAACTTAAAATGTTCCATATAATACTCTAAAGTACTTGCGTGGAAGGTTGGCAAGTTTTCTTTTTTTGTGTGTGTGAAAGACTGGATTACAAATATTTTAAGTCTCAATGTCCACCAGGTTGATATAGAAATTATTCAGCTCTGCCATTCTAATGCAAAAGCTGTCAACAATTATAAGTAATCAGAGATCTGATACAATACGCTTTCTTTTTTATGGATACTAAAAATTTAACTTTGCTCAATTTTCATATGGCACATAACACTATTTTAGTTTAATTTTTGAACTCTATAAACTTTTAAATCCTTTAACTTATTGACTAATTAAAAGAAGACAACAAGCCAGATGCAGCTGATGAGCCACCACTTCCTGACCCTTGTTCTAAAGTCACAGGCCAGTCAAGAGAGTTCTTTAGTAAATATAATGATGTCGATTATAATTTGCCAAATGTGTTATAAATGGTAAGGGCTTTCCTGTACATTATTTTATCCTCACAAAAACACTATGTGCTGAGTAGGAATAATAGATCTTAATTCTTCTATTCTCTATTTATCTGTGCTCTTTGTCATTAGGCTGCCAATACTTAGGAAAAGAGATTACATTCCCTTGTCCCTTCTTCTGAGTTTAGCCATGTGATATTCTTTGGCCAATCATATGTAAGCAGTTGAGATACAAAGGCTTGAAAACTAAATTAACATTTCCACTTAATTCTTACTCCTCAGCATTATAATAGGAACATGTTGGATGAAATATGCTTAGGACTGAAAAGCACAGAGAGCAAGATTAAGGCCCCCACAGTTCCATTTATGGCCATTCTGTATCAGTCATAGCCAAGCATCCACCAGACAACCACAGACATGTGAGAAAGTACAGGCAGGATTAGCATAATCTCCTTGTCAATTTATAGCTGAATCCAAACACATGAACAAATTCACCCAGCCCTGGCTATTTATAGATAAAGACATGTTGATAAATTTAAGTCACTAAAAATGCATTGATGCTTATCACAGGACATAGCATTGCAAAATTAGTATAATAGAAATATGTATTTTACCTATTACACAAAGGATTAAACATTCTGAAAGAATTTGTGAATGTTCAAGAGCAGGTCATATAAGGACTCCAAAAAAAAAAAAAAACAAAAAAAACCCAACCCCAAAACAAAACAAAAAAAGCAAACAAAAAAAATCAACCCCAAACTGGCCTAGATCCCTTTATGGGTGAATTCTGCCAAACTTTCAGAGATGAATTATCATCAATTCTACTTTAATTATTTAAATCAATAAATAAAGAAGGAACACTCCTACAGTAATTCCATGAAATAATCATAACCCTAATACCAAAAGCAGGCAAAGATGTCAAAGAGGAGGACATCTATGGACCAATATCTTTCAGGAACATAGATGCAAAAATTGTTAAAAAAATCCTAGCCAAGAGAACCCAATATATCCAAAATAATTCATCACAACCAAGTAAGATTCATTAACAGAAATGCAGGGATGGTTCAGTTTAAGAGAGACAATTAATGGAATTAATCACATTACAAAAGTAAATACCAAGAACCACATGATCCTATCAATTGATTGGAAAAGTCCTTTGACAAATATCCATCCTTCTTGATTAAAATACCCAGAAAACTAAGAAAAGAGAAAGATGTCCTAAAATACTGGAGATAGCAAGGAGTTGGAAACAACCCAAGTGCCCATCAACAAACGAATGGATAGAGAAGCTGTGGTATATTCACACAATGGAATACTACGCCACAGTGGAGAAACAAGGAACTCATGCAATATTATTCAAAATGGGTGACGCTGGAGGACATTAAACTGAGTGAAATATCTCAGTCACAAAAGGACAAATACTGTATGTTGTAGAACGAAGCAGACATCAGGGTGGGGGTAAGACTGAGAAAACTGGATAAAATATGCATACTGCATTGAAGCTGATGAGGGAGAGAACAGTTCAAAAGCAATATATTTTAGGGCATTATGATTATCATAAGTGCTCGGAATGAGGGTTGCAGAGTAGGGTATACTCAGGGCAGGGGAGGGGAGTGAGAGGGATTGTACACCAATAAAGGAATTTTTCTTTTGTTTTTCGAGGAGAAGAACGAACTGGGGTGGTGGGGTAGGTGGGGAGAAAAGTGCAAAATGAAGGAACGGAAATCCAAGATCTTTGTAAATGTTCATTGAAATTAATAAAAAAAAAATTTTGGAGAGAGAGAGAGAGAATATATACCTCTTGAGGGACCAGGCAAAGATGCCACTGAGACTACTTCTCTTCAGTTTTGTATTGGGAGTTCTAGTTAGATCAATAAGGTGAGAGACGGAATTAACAGGAATCTAAATTGGAAAAAGTTGGTGAAATTGTTGCTTTACACAGATAATACAATAGCATACACAGAAGACAACAGAGACTCAACAACTAACAGAAATGTTTTGTACGAATTAGACCAGTTCAGTAGAGTGTTACATTACATGATCAACAGCAACTATCATTTTAATTTCTCTACAGCAATAAAGCAAGCATGGAAAAGGAAACTAGAAAAGCAATTTCATTTATAATAGCTAACCACAAGATGACATACTTAGGAATAAACTTAACTAGATATACAAAAGACCTTTATAAATAAAACTGCAAAACACTATTAACAGAAACAATAAGAGACCTAATTAAACATGAAAATATTCCCTGTTCATGATAGGAAGACTTAACATGGTGAAAATGGCCATCCTACCAAAAGCAATTTTCACGTTCAGTGTAATTCCTATATATTGTTGTTTTTGTTATGTGCCATATAGAGTCACTTATGTGCCATATAGAGTCACCTGCGACTCATAGCAACCTTATGTACAACAGCCCTAAATCATGCTCTACCCTTGCCAATCTTATTATCTCTGACACACCTATCCCCATTACCCCAGTGACTAGATCAATCCATCTCATCGACTGTCTTTCTCTCTTGCTCTGTCCCTCTACTCCCAAGCATGATGTCCCTCTTCAAGGACTGATCCTTTCTTGTAACATGCCCTAAGTATGTCAAATGAAGCTTCAGAATCCTTGCCTCCAAGGAGCAGTCTGGCTTCACACTCTCCAGGATGAATTGGTTTGTTTTCTTAGCAGTCCATGGCATATTCAACATTCTTCTCCAGCACCACAACTCAAAGGCATCAACTCTCCTTCTATCACCCTTAGTCATTGTCCAGGTCTTTGATGCATAGCAAGTAACTGCAAAGACCATGTCCTGTATCAGCCACACCTTAGTCTCTAGACTGACATTATTGCTCTTCAGTACTTTGGAGAGGTCTCTGAAAGCAGATAATTCCAATATAGCAACCAAATTTCTTCCTCAGGAATATAAATGACAATTTCAAGTTTCATTTGTTAAGAGACTCAAAATAAAAAACGATCTCCTGAAAAAAAAAAAGAAAGAAAGAAATAGCAAACTTCAAAAAAGAAGTAGTAGAGGTCACTCCCTGACCTTTAAACCTAGTACATAGTTGAAGTAATCAAAAGAGCATGGCACTGGTACAATGACAGACACACAGACCAATGAAATGGAATTGAGAACACAGAAATCAACCTGCCAATCTATGGTCAATAAATATTTGACAAGGAAACAAAGCCCACTCAATGGCAAGCAACAGCTTCTTTTTTTAAAGATTTTTAAAAATTTATACTAGTTTATTTACAAAATTCAAATATATTGTTTTTCAGACCAGATTCTTTCAATTTCTCTTGCCAGCTTCTTTAAAAAATGATGTGGGCAAAACTGGACTTGTGCCTACAAGAAACTGAAACAGGATCCACCTCTCACACCATATGCAAAAACCACTCAAAGTTGATCAGAGACCTAGGAGTAAAACCCAAAATATATAGATCACAAGAGACAAAATCGGAACAAATTTAGAAACCTAAGCATACTGCATAGACTTGCAAACATAGTAAAAAATGCTCAGTCAGGCAATGATAAAATTAATGAATGGAACCTTTTTGAAATCAAATCCCTGTGTGCATCAAAAAACTTCTCCAAAAAGATGAAAGGAAAGTCTACAGACATTGGCAACAACATTTCAGACAAGGATCTCATAACTGAAGTTCGCAGAATACCACAAGACCTGCACAAGGAAAAGTGTGTTAACTCAATAATAAAATGGAAAAAAATACATGAAAAGACCCTTAACAATGAGGACATTTGGATGGCTACAAAACATGTGAAACATATCACTAGCAAGCAGAGATGCAAATCAAAACAACAGTGAGATACCATCTCACCTCAGCAGCAGTAGCACTAACAAAGTTTAATTACACAGGAAACGATAGATGTTGGGGAGGATGTGAGGGATTGTCATGAATTGCTGGTGGCATTGCTATATGATAAAACTCCTATGCAAGATAGTTTGGTATTCCCTAAAAAATGCTGAACACAGAAATCTTATTTGATCAGGCTATTCCATTTCTAGGAATATATCCCAAGGAAATCACAACTGAGACACAAATGGCTATCTATGTATTTATATCCATTGCAATATTATTCACAATGGCAAGAAAACAAAAACAGCCCAAAATGCACATCAACAAATGAATGCATTGAGAAATTTCTGTGCATCCACACAATGGAATATTATGCAGGACTAAGGAGTAATGATTTCGTAAAATATTCTATAATATGGGAGAGACAAGAGAGTACTATGTTGAGTGAAATAACTCATTCACATAAACACAAATACTACCGAAGACTATTATTGTGAATACAGATAACAGAGCAAGCCATGTATAAATGTTCTAAAGTGAAGGGAGAATGGGAGAAAAGGGACAGAAGAGGAGGAAAGGAAGAAATCACCAGGAGAGCAGAGGTTAGGGGGTGGGAGGTGGTTGTCAAGAAACAGGATAGATTCCATGAGGACTTGAAGAGACGGGGGAATAAATATAACAATACCAATTTATTATATAAAATGTAATGCATGTGAATGAGTGTATTTAACAATGCATATGAATGACTGATTATAAGCAAATCAATTTAAAAAGAGTTACACAGTTAATATTTGACTTAGCCAGATCTAAGATTCTTTAATAATAAATCCAAATTAAGAGTTAAAAACATGAGTCATGTATAGTAATTATTTAGATGAATATACAATGAGATACTTGAAGGAAATCTATTTCTAGAGACAGTTTGCATTTAATGAGTTTATAAGCACTTTTAAAGGAAAATAAGATTATATTTACTTCCAAACATGCCAATACAAGTCTAATTCCATTTTCCCCTAAAATAATCGAGGAATACATTGTCGTTGTTGTTGTTATGTGCCGTCAAGTCGTTTGCAACTCAGCGACCCTATGTACAACAGCCCTAAACTCTGCTCTGTCTTGTGTCAATCGCACTGTTTCTGACACTCCCATCCCAATAACCCCAGTCACCGAATCAATCCACCTTATAGAGGGCCTTCCCCTCCTGCTGTGTCCCTCCACCGTCCCCAGCATGATGTCCTCCAAGGACCAGTCTCTCCTCACAACATGTCCAAAGTATGTTAGACGGAGCCTCAGAATCCTTGCCTCCAAAGAGCCACCCGGTTTAACCCTTTCCAGGATGAATCTGTTTGTTTTCCTAGCAGCCCATGGTATTCTCAATACTCTTCTCCAGCACCACAGCTCAAAGGCATCAATTCTCCTTCTATCCTCCTTGGTCATTGTCCAACTCTCTGATGCATAACAGGTGATTGCGAAGACCATGGCCTGTATCAGATGCACCTTAGTCTCCAGAGAGACACCATTTCTCTTCACTACTTTGGAGAGGTCCCTAATAGCAGAATTTCCCATAGCAATGCGCCTTTTCATTTCCTGGCTACTGGTGCCAAGAGTGTTGACTGTGGAGCCAAGCAAACTAAAGCTGTGTAAAATCTCAATCTCTTCACCATCCATCCTGATGCTTCCAATTGGCCCAGTGGTGAGAATCTTTGTCTTCTTGACATTGAGCCTCAATCCATATTGGAGGCTACAGTCCTTGACGCTCTGCAGCAGGTGCTTCAGGTCCTCCTCAGTTTCAGCAAGCAGGGATGTGTCATCTGCATAACACAGATTGTTAATACATCGTCCACCAATCTTGACCCCACATTTCTCCTCATAGAGCCCAGCCTCCCAGATGATCTGTTCTGCATACAGGTTGAAAAGGTATGGAGATAGGATGAATCCCTGGCATACACCCTTCCCAATTTTGAATCATGCAGTGTTCCTGTGCTCTGTTATGACGACTGCCTCCTGGTCCAAGTATAGGTTTCACATTAGAACTATCAAGTGTTCTGGGATTCCCATTCTTTTCAGAGTCAAGTCACAGTTTGTTATGATCTACACAGTCAAATGCCTTTGCATAGTCAGTGAAACACAGATAGACATTCCTCTGGTATTCCCTGCTTTCAGCTAAGATCCATCTAACATCAGCTAGAATATCCCTAGTACATTAAGCAATCAAAAAATGAGTTGATAACATTTTAAATATTGTGAAATCAAGTTTGAGTCAAGCTTTTTTGACCTTCTGTTAAATTTTGTTTAGATTGTGAACATTCTTACATTATAACCAAATGTATACTCATGATCAAAAAAGTATACATTTTCTTACCATCAAGTTAGAACCAATTCATAGCTGATCCGCTAATGGGCATTCAGAGGCATTAATTCACATGGAAGGATATTGCTCATCTTTCCCCAGCAGAGAAGCTGGTAGACTTGACCGTTATATCTTTGGGTTGTTAATGTAACTCCTTACCACTAAGCCACCAGAGCTTCCTAGAAGTATATATTGTTGTTGTTGTGTACTGCCGGGTTGGAATCGACCCATCGCTGACCCTCGGGGGGTTTTCAGAGGCAGTTAGTCTCACAGGAGGAGACTGCCCATCCTTCTCCATGTAGCAGCTGGTGGAACCACGTGATTTTGGATTGTAGTGTGGCTTCATGCCACCAGGCCACCAGAACTAGCATATATTAGGAAACACATTATATCAGATAACTATTTTAAGTGAAACACACACACACACACACACACACACACACACACACTGTACTGTGTAAAGAATTAAAGCTCCCAAGTAATATTGAATTATCGAAATATAAACACTTTAGATTAAGAATTTGCCTGTTACAAAAGGACTAACACAGAAGACAATTTTTCTTTAACATATATAATTATATTTCATAACAAAAACTATTTGAATTAAATATTTAATACAGATCTTGAAAAGATAAAGCGGTATTTTAAAAGAATTAAACCTAAAAGTTCTGTTATTAAGGTCACCATAAATTAGAGCTTAACCAATTATAATCAATACCAAAACTTAAAAAAAAAAATCAGCTGTCATAAGAAGGTATTGAAAGAATTTATAACAATGAATGAATGGAAGTACAAAATCTCTGCAAATGTTCATTTAAACTAATAAAATAAAATTTAAAAAAGAAAATATTTTAAAACTTTTAACAATTTGAGATAAAACATTATTTTGTGAAAAGTTTCTCTTTTATTAAGTGTTTTGTTTGTATACCATAGAGTCTCAACTGACCCATAGCTGACCCTCTGGTGGGTTTTCAGAGGCAGTTTTTGCCCATGCTTCTCCCACAGAGTGGCTGATGGTCTTGAACCCAGTGCCTTCAAGATTGCAGCACAGCTTCTCGCCACTAGGCCACTGGGGCTCCCTTTTATTAAGTGTACAGATATTTAAGTCTCTATCTTTCAAAAGGCACAATTTCATGGCCTACTTTTTTATTCTTTCAGCTAATACTTGAGAGCTGACAGTCCTATATTAAGCTTTGTAATACATTATCTCAACCTCTACAGTTACTCTACAGGATGTTGTTGTTGGTTATCATTGAGTTTATTTGGACTCAGAGTTATCCTACATACAACAGATGAAAAACCAAAATCTTGCCAGATCCTTCATTGTCCTCTTCTCTGTTCAAGTCCATTGTTGAAGAAATTGTGATTTAACTCCTCAAGGGTGTTTTTTTATCCTCTTCTTTATTGACTCTCCACTTTTCCAAACATGATGCCCTTCTCTAAGCACCAGTCTCTCCAGATAAAAAGTCCAAAGTATGAGAGACAAAGTCTCACCATCCTTGATTCTAATGAGCACTCTTGTTGCATTTCTTCTAACATAATGTGTTTTTTTAGCATTTCATGCCATATTCAATACTTTTCTCCCACATCCCAAATTTAGAGACATCAATTCTTCTGTCTTCCTTACTCATTGTCCAAGTTTCAGATGTATACAAAGCAAATGAAAGTAGCATGGCTTAGATCAGGCACATGTTAGCATTTAAAGTGGCATCTTAGGACCTTAAAGAGGTTCTTCATGGGAGCTCTGGTGGCCTACTGGCAAGAAGCTGCACTGCAGTCCGAGAGGTTTGTGTTTCGAATCCATTAGGGGCAATTTCCTCCTGTACCAGTCAGATCCTATTTGATGGTACACACATAAAGAAAAAAAAATAATAAAATTGAAAAGAAATAAAGTCAAGAGGTCCTTCACATCATAATTGCCTAATATAACACGTAATTTTTTTTTCTTGATTGCTATTTGCATGGGTGTTGATTGTGGATCTAAGTACATAGAATCAATGACAACTTCAGCCTTTTCTCCATTTACAATGCTGCTGCCTTTTGAGGTGGCTGTAAGGGTTTTTGTTTTCTTGACGCTGAGGTGTAATGCATATTGAAAGCTGTAGTCTTTTATATTCTTCAGGTAGTGCCTCAAGTCGTTGTCACTTTCTGCAAGTGGGTTCAAGCACCTGCATAATGAAGGTTGTTGATCTTCAACAAAATTCATTTAGAAGTTGTGATATAAAATAAAGAGGTTAAGTAATATTACAAATAATAATTCATGAAGTTCATATGCAAACTCAGATATCTGATTCTAAGAACTATGTCAGCAATTACTTTGCTCTGAGACAGGAAGAGTAGGGTGCACTGTTGACTCTTTATTTTTTTCAATATCTTTGTAAGCTCTTTGGCCTCCAAGCTTTTAGGATATTTGTACTTTTTCTCTCTTCTAAAAAGAGTCTTTTACCCTATTTATTTAAAGAAATGATCACTTACCCTTTTCAAAATGGGTCTTTCTAATGACACTGTCTAAAGTCCTCTCTCTCTCAACCAGCACACCACTTATTTGCTTAATTTTAACCATCTCACTTTGCTCTTCTCAATTTCTGACCTCAGGTAATCTCTTTGCATATACACTGTTCATTTCCAGCACTAGAACGCAGGCTAAATTGAAGGCATTTTCTGTTTTGTTCACAGATGCAGTCCTAGTACCTGGAACACACCAAGTCCTCAATAAATAGTTTTGAGCAAATGAAGTACTCCTATTTGTGGAAAGTGAATCCAGTAGTATCTAAAAAGTACAATAATTATTTTAACAAAAGCCACTTTAAAATAAAAATAAACTTATTGTGTTGCATTTCTTTGGAGCAATGTGACTTTTTACAGGAAACATTCCAAGTTTTACATAGCCTCTAGAGATTTTGTCACTGTCCAAGTCCTGTTTCTTTCAATAATTTTTTTGTAATTACCTTCAGAACTTGTGAAAATTTGACTCTAATATACTCAATAATAGATATGTTTTATCTATTGAGAGTGGATTTGGTTTTATAAATAGCTGGAAGTCATTTAAATCCCACTATGGGGAACATGGTATGAACAAAGTGGACCTTATGAATTTTTCATCAAAAAAGTGGTGTGACTAGAACATAATGAGTCTCTCTTTTTCACTGCCTGCTCATAAAGTGTGTCAGGAAAAGCTTTCCGATTCGGATGGATAGTTTTATTAAGAAATTGCATTGCAATCTCAAAGGCACACAGTTTGAACCAGCTGTTCCAAAGGAGAAAGATGGGCAGTCTCCTCCCGTGTGATTAACTACCTCTGAAAACCTACCAGAGGGTCAGCTATGGGTCGGTTCCAACTCAAAGGTACACAACAACAAGTATACCAGAAAGAAGCTCTAGAATTACAGACAGACAGTTTCCACAAAGAGTCCAAGAACACAAATTCATTACCATCAAGTATATTCCAACTCTTAGTAATCTTATATGGCAAAGTGAAACAGCCCCATTGAATTTCTAATGTTCATATCTTTTAAGGAACTAAACTACCAAAGCTTTCTTCCAAGATCTGTCTGGTGGGTTCACAATAACAAACTTTCACTTAAGAGTCATTTGCTTCACTACTTTATTATAAGGGTTCCTCCCATTAGTGTTATTGTTTTCTGTAAATGTGCAGTCTAGTCAGCTCCAATTCACAGAGACATTAGATACACATACTGAAACTCTACTGAGCCCTGTGCTACTCTCACACTCACTGCTACGTGTAAGCCCAGTGTTGCAGCCACTGAGAATCCATTTTATTGAAAGACTTCCTCTTTTTCGCTGATTCTCTACTTTTCCAAGCAAGACTTTTTCTTTAATGAGGATTGGTCCCTTCTAGTAACCTTCTCAGGCCATGTGAGATGAAGTCACATCATCTCCTCCTAACATACAGGGACCATTCTGGCTGCTCCCCTTCCTAGACAGCTTTTTTTTTTTTTCAGTGCAAAGCTTGTTCAATATTCCTCAGCAACATCACAGTTCAAAAGCATGGATTCCTCCATGTTCTTTATACATTGCACAAATTTCACATAGTTATGAGGCAACTGAAAATACCATGCCTTGTGTTAGGCACACATTAGCCTTCAGAGTGACACCTTTACTTTTCAGTACTTTAAAGAAGTCCTTTGCAGCATATTTACCCAATGCAATATATAGTTTGATTGAGGAACCTAGTGAAATGACATCATTGAGAATTCTCATCATTTCTTTGTTTATCAAAATGTTATTTATTGGTGCAGTTGTGAGAATTTTTATTTACTTGATGTTGAGGTATTTTCCATACTTATGGTGAAGGTCTTTGATCTTTATTCGTGTTATTTGATCTTTATTCAAGTCTTCTTCATTTTCAGCAAAGTTATGCCATCTGCATATCACAAATTATTGGAGTCTTCCTCTAATCCTGAGGCTATCTGTGTTCTTCTTCATGTAATTGAGTCTCTCACGTTATCTGCTTAGCTTACAGATGACCAACTTACGATGACAGGATCCAACCCTGACACAATTTTCCTGATTTTAGACCATGTATTATCAGCTTATTTTGTACAAATGATAGCTTTTTAGTCTAGGTACAGACTTTTTTTTATGAGGACTATTTCTCTTTTTTGCAATGTTATCCATAATTTGTTATAATTTACACAGTAGAATACCTTCTAATGGTCAATAAAATAAAAATAGGTAAACATCTTCCTAGTAGCCTCTGCTGTCAGCCAAGATCCATCTGACATCAGTAACAACATCCCTCTTTTTACAACCTCTTCTGAATCCAATCTGAATTTCTGGCAGTTCTTTGCCAATGGATTGCTCCAATTATTTTCACATTGTCTTCAGTAAGATTTTACTTGCTTGTGATATTAATTGAATTGTTTAATAATTTCTGCATTGTTTTGGACTATCTTTCTCTAGAATGAGCACAAATACTGATTTCTTTCAGCTAATTAGGCAGGTGACTTTATTCCAAATATTTTAGCAAAATGAGTGAGCATCTCTAGCATTTCACCCATTAGTTAGATTATTTCAATTGGCATTCTCAATTTCTGGAATCTTGGCTTTTGCCAATCAATACCTGCAATGAACTTCGCGTTTTTTTTCCCTTCAGTATCATTGGCTCTTGATATTATGCTACTTCCTGAAATGGTGGCGCATCCACAGGTTTTGTTGTTTTGTTTTGTTTTAATATTGTGACTCTGCTTTCCTTCCATCTTGTTTTGATGACTCCAGTATTAATCAATGTTTGGAAAACAAAATCCTTCACTAATTGTTTTATTTCAGATGCAGATTGCCAATCTTACTTCCTAGTTTGTCCAAGTTTGAAGCCAATTGCCATGAATGACCCTACTGGTATTTGAAATAACGATGGAATAGCTTCCAGCATTATAGCAACACACAAGCCACAGCAGTCTGACAGATTGAGAGTTGAGTGATGGTTATATATATTACTGCCTGGGAAAACTTATTGGGGTAGCTCTATTCTGTCTTTTAAGGTTACTATAAGTAATATAATATATAAAAAAACTACAGTAATAATGTACTAACTTATATTGGTTAAATATATTAATTCATATTTTTTTGTTAACACACATAGTCTTTAGCACAAAATTGTTTCTTCACAGTCTCCACATATCATTTAATTTTGTCTTTAGGTATATATTCCAATTGCTCTCTATAAAATCCTTTTAACCAGTGAGGTGGATAAACTTTACTTTGCCCAGTGGATATGTATCTGACAAGTTATATATCAATCAAATTTCAAAAGTTCAGAGTTATATCATTTTAAATACAGAAAATTTGGAGCCAAGGTCTCCTGGTCTTTCAATTCAGGGATAATTATTTCACTTTCTGAAATTATAGAATATGACAAGCATTTTTCCCAAATCTAACTGTAGATCTTAGACAAAACACAAAATTACTCTGTGCCTCAGTTTCTTCTTATGGAAACATGAACAAATGAATAATTGTTATGATTTTTTTTCAAGTTAATGTTACTGTTAGCTGTTGAGTGTGACTCATAGTGACCCTATTGTGCAAAGTTCATTTCAGGGATTGGCAAAAGGAGTTCCAGAAATTGACAGCATACCTTGTTGTATAAACAACAGACTTGAACCTTGTTCTATCCAGTGCCATTCTTATCTCTGACACACGTGAGTCCACTTCTGCACTCACTATGTCTATCAAACTCATTCTTTGGCTGACCCTGCATTCTTCCAAGCATGATGTCTCTTTCCAAGGAATAGCCTCTCCTAGCAAGATCACTTGGCTTCACTTTTTCCAGGATATATCTGTTTATTCTTTTGGCAGTGCAGGGGATAGTCAGTACACTTCTCCAACACCACAACTCAAGGGCATCATGTCTTCTTTGTCATACTTGTTTATGCCCAACTATCAGATGCAAAGCAGGAGATTGGGAAAACTTTGGATTGAGTCATGTGCACCGTAATCTTCAGAGTGACATCAATGTTCTTCAGTATTTTGGAGAGATCCATGGCAGAAGACTTACTCAATGTAATATGTCACCTGATCTCCTGATTGCTTGTACCAAGGATGTTGATTGTTGATCCCAGAAAGATGAAATCTTTGGCAATTTCAGTTATTCTTCATCTATCATGATGTTGCTTATTGACTCAGTGTACTGATAGCCTATTAATCATTACTATCAGTTGAAGCTGTAAGTATTTTAAATATTTTGTAAAGTGAATACTTATCCTTAATTCATGATTTTTTAGGAAAATGTAGAAAATCTGCAGAACACAATAAACGAGCATAGCTTGTTTTCAACATATACTTGTTGAATATGTAAGTTATAATTTCTTTGTTTTGCAATACTGACATGTTAAAAATGAAAAAAACTCATTATAATAAAGCAGAAATATAAAACAAGAAAGACAAAACAAGAGGATTTGTTCTGAAGTGAACACAAGAGTGCTTATTTTTCCCTCTGCTCTAATAATAAAAATTAGTACTAATTTCTTAGGAATAAAGGGCTTAATCATGGTTTTTTTATAAGATGCATTTTATAATATTATTAAAGAATACCCTGACAAGACAAATACCAGTTTTAAACAGATGGCATGAAAACCCTAATTTTTACAACCTGGTTTTAAAATAGAAGTATGTGGGCTAGATGCTAAATACAACACCATGAGGTCAACCTACTCACATTCTCAAATTGTTTGCTATTTTCAATCAACATTTTCAAATTCAGGAAACAATAAATAAACAAAAAAGTTCTAAGATGAAAAATCTCCTAGATTTACCATATTCATAACACACTTTTTTTGTGTTAACAGATAATCTCTATTTGATTGGTTCATTGAAACTTGATAATACAGTCCTAATGGATGCTTACATTTAATCACATTTAACCTGATAGTTATGATTTTGTTTGTTTTTCTGTTTAATCTTGTTTAAAATTCCAGGGTTTGTTAGCTATGGCCAAGAGGTATGACAGTCCCAACTCTAGTTTCCCTGCCTTACAACTTTTGAGAGAATGGTCCTAAATATGTCTTTCACCACTACCTTAACCTTTATCAAGAAGTTTACTATGAAATTCAAGAAATGTATTTTCACTATCATATTTCCCATTAACTTAGACTATAATTTAGTCTTGTATTTCTAAGGACACTGTTTCACAAAATAAACAAACAAATAAATAACAGCAAAAGAACTAGTGTTCATATGGTCCCAGGAAAGAATTGAGATACAGATTACTTTTTCATTCAAATATGGGAGAGCAGCTAAAATTATGCATTTTCTCCCCCATTCTTTCCTTCTTTGTTTTCCTGACTTAAAAATTCTGTATTCTTTGATTTCAAATACCATGACTGTTAGGAGGTGATAACTGGGTTGAGATTATAGAGTTTGGAATACTTGAACCATATGGGTAGTGGTGTGCTTACACACTTTTTAACAACCAACTGTATTTAAAATTTTGATTATCACAAAATATTTTCATTAATTTTTTACTGGGTCATGTATTTATAAGTAAAATATAATTTCAGTTGATGAGCACGACTCTGGTTGATATTAATCTAATTTAAATAGGTGAGCCCAAAGGGAGGCAACAATGATGATGGCCAAACTTTGTTTGCCATTGAATTGAGTGATTCTTTGTTGAAGCAGATATAGCTTATAAATACAGAGAAATCAATTCTTCAATTTTTTGTGCTAATCCCAATAGAATGGCTAAAACCTGTGCTGTTAACTTTCCTATAACTTTCTTAGATGTAGATGAGAATAATAATAATAGTAATAATAATAATAACCCAAACAAAAAACAATACAGCTATTGTCACAATGCCCTGAATGGAAAACTGTGAAGAGCTGTACACTTAGTTTATTCTCATACATATATTAAAATAAATAAATCCATAACATTTATATAGCAATGTGTTCAAATAAATAAGTATTGAACAGTAAGTACACAATATCTAAATGTTTATTGAAACTTTCTATAATACTTTATGTCATATACAAAGTAATACCTCATAATTTTATGGATATTTACTGTAAATAACAAAGAAATGGTAAACACCTAAACCAAATTCAGGATAGTAGACTACTTCTGGAAAGGGAAAAGGAATAAAATCTAGGATAATTTTTACTCTACCTGTAATTATTATTAAGAAAAAGAAATAACTGTGTTTAAGTTAATATTTAGTGTGGTTAGGCAGTGGGTGCAAAGATGTCAGTTATATATTCCTTCTGATTTTTCTATATGTAAAATATTTCATAACTTAGAAACATATAAATATGATAAAAATTCTCTTGGTTCCAAAACTTGAACTGATGTCAGCTAGCAGTGGGCAAGTTTTAGGGTCTTTTATAAGAACTGTACAGTGCAAGGAGGATAGAGATTTCCTTTTTCTTGGAGCAAACTGTTCCCCTGAGGTGATGTTGGATGTTAAAAGGACATATGATTCTGACAGGTAGTAGTCTCTGATATTGTCCTATGTATAGCAAGGATTGCCTCCAGTGATCTGAGATCTCTAGACCTATAGGTTTTAGAAAAAGGGAAAAAAAAGTGTATCAAAATTAAATTAAGAAGGTACCAAAGAAACACAGATATTCTCTTACACATTTCTTCAAATGACATATTTCCTTAGAGTGTAGGTGTTCATGTGGACATGTTGCTGATAAAAATTTACTTCTACTGAAGGCAGAGCTGAACACATAAAGTGTATAATGGAAGGTAAATATAACTGGGACTCCAACAGCCTGCATTTCTCCTTATATTGTGTGCTCACGTCACTAAATAATTTTACTTATTTGAGAAGCAATGATGTCAGTCTAGAGACTAATGTGTGCTTGATCCAGGCCATTGTCTTGGCAATTACTTGGTATGTATCAGAGAGCTGGACAATGACTAAGGATGACAGAAGAAGAATTGATGCTTTTGAGTTGTGGGGGTAGAGAGGATATGAACATATGATGGGATGCCAAGAAAACAAACAGGTCTTTTCTGGAAAGGGTGAAATAAGTTTCTCCTTGGAGGCTAGGATTTTGAAGCTCCATCTCACATAGTTTCAGCTTGTGGCCAGGAGGTACTGGTCCTTGGAGAAGGACATAATGCTTGGAAGGGTGGAGGAACAGAACAGGATAGGAAGACCCAGGATGAGAGGAATTGATAAAGTAACTGGGTTAATGGGATTACGGGTGTCAGAGTCAGTGAGACTGGCTCAGGGTAGGGCAGGCTTCAGAGCTGTTGTTGCTATGAGTCACAGGGAACTTGGTGGCTCATAACAAGAAGAACAACAACATATCCTCATTAATGACAGTAAAATATTCACCTTATAATAATTACTGGCAGGCTTGAAAGAGATGAGGAGATGTGGAAAAGTACTGTTCATAAGTTATCAGGTTCTTTTATTATGCCTGTTACCAAGGGCGGGTGTGGGGGCAGCATCATAGACGCAGTCATGCACATTCATATGGATGTTTATATATTTTAAAACCTGGCTAAAATCTTTCATTCTGGGCAATTAAGCAATTCACTCAGATCGAGTGACTTCAGTTGTTATTTGTTGTTCTTTATAGTATATTTTTGCTCTCTAGTATTTATGCAACTAAATAATGAAAACAATATTAAATGAAACTATTCAGTTTAATAAACAACCTATGTTACTTTAAATACTTATTTAACAGGATTTACTGAAATAAATTTTTGGATAATTAACTTTGATAAGTGGTTAAAATAAAAAATTAAGTATATTACCTATCTTTCCATTACCTAGCTGCTCGCACATCTCAGATGTGATCTTTCTGGTCCTAATACTCAGCGAAGTCAAGGGTTAGGATACCATATGTGAACAGTAACAACATCTTTGTGTCCAGAAGTTGTATAAAAAGCTTTATAGATGCATGTATACTCATTTTATTGCACTTTGCTTTACTGCTCTTTTTTTACAAATTTGCAACAACATTGTATGAAGTCAGTCTATGCTATCTTTCACAACATGCCCACCTGTATATGTACACATTTCATATGTACATACCACATTTAGGGAAGTCTCGAATATTTCAAATTTTTCATAATACTAATGCACACTTAATAAACTAAAGAAGTGTGACCAAAACATTTATCTGCACACGAACACCAGAAAAATCCACAGGACTCCGTGTACTATATTTGCTTTATTATAGTGATCTGGAATGGTATGCAGTAGCTCCAAGTTATACTTAGAAAAAAGGAAAAATTATATGAAATTTGGTTATTTTAAGAAATTGAGTTTTAATGATATAGTTCATGTGATTCTTCTTAATTCTAGGAATTTGATAGCCTGGGCGTTGCACTGCTTTGCCATGTATTTTTAAGTGCATTAAATAAAACATAAGGATTCATTTTAATAATTTCAATTTTCTATATAAAATTAAGTACTGAGGATCATTTTTAACTCCAAAATTTCCAAGTATTTATATTGCATTTTGGTTTTATGAGTCCCTGAATAATGCAAAGTTCATTCTGGTTGTACCCTTTGCTGAAAGTTGACATGTATGGTTTAAACTGAATCGGAATCTACATTTTTACAAGATCTTCATGTGATGCTGATCCATGTATTTAGGTGGACGTGCATATTCTCAGGAGGGGGTCAAATCCAAATAAGTGAGCTTAAAGCATTGACATAGACAGTGAAAGGCTCAGCTACTATTCCAAAGGATGGCAGGGTGAATTCACTGAGAGGCCCCCAGGAGGAAATGACCAGGGATCTGCTTCCAGAGGACTACAATCTCAACAGCTCCCTGGAGCCGCTCTACTTTGCACAAATGGGCAATGGAATTGCCAGGAGTAAGAGTCAACTCCAAGATAATTAACACCAATCCGCACATAGACTGTGGGGCCTTAATTGTAAAGGTCTCATTCCCTTCAGTGTTGATTACCACCTGATCAGCCCACATTGCTACCTCAGCACCGAGGAGCACAGTCCCTGTATGTTAAGATGAGGAGTGCCCTAATTTGCCATTTTTCAGAGGACAAGTTCCCCTTGGTGGTTTTCATTTAATCAGTGTTCTCTAGAACTTGCTGATTGTGGCCTTTCTGACTGTCAGGAGGTCTGTAAACTGAATAGCTTTATGTTGAATGCTCCCTACTCTGACCCAGTTCTGCCCAGAGAATGACTCTTGATGGAAATACTGAGACAATTGCACAAAGAGCAGAACCTTATTTGTCCTTTCCACCCCCTTCTTCTTGTTTTGATATCTGTGAGTCCAATTTCTTATCCTTACTGTGGCCAGTCTGTAAAATTAAGATGACAAATGCCTCATGTAAGGTCTTAGGAAGATTATAGAAATAATAAGTGTTAAAGCAGGAGTTAAATTGGAATTAGTTGGTTCCAAGAAAGTATGGTCCATAATCTATTCCTTTGGATTCCTATTTGGCAAGCCTAATTTTACCTCTATTTTTGAATACTAAACCATACGTAGGCAAGGAGCTCAACTTCTCCTGAGTCCCCCAAGTCCACTATCATCCAGGCACTTCTGAAACACAAATGCACAACTTATCTCTGAATCCCAGCACCCTTGGTGTTTTTGGTGTTAAAATTGTACAAATGGAGTTCTGCCCTGGTACTTATTTTCAGTTCCCACTCTCAAAATTACTCTGTTTTTGCTTCTTACTATTTTCCTCACGATTATTCATCCCAATCCCTGTCTCAGAAAAGTTTTACTAGGCCCATACAGGCCCACAGTCAACCTGGGGTGTCCTATCCCAGTCTGCACAATGGTCCATAATAGCACTCCATTGCGTGACTGTATTAGTAGGCAGAAGATTTTCCATACTAAGTAGGAAAATATGATGTTTTGGCAGACAAGATGAAAATAGAAAGCACCACCCAAGTATGAGTGAGCTCTAGTGACCTAGTGGTAAGAAGGTTTGCTGCAATCCTGAGACATGCAGTTCGAATCCACCAGCTGCTCTGCAGCCGAAGGATGGGCAAACTCCTCTCCTGAGATTAACTGCCTCAGAAATTCTGCAGGAGGGTCAGCTACGAGTCGCTTCCAAATCAACAGCACACAACAACCAAACATGGATTCCAATTCTTTCATATACCTTGTTTCTGACACATAATATGGTGAACTTTAGACATCACTGACAATCGATAGCAGTTTTTCCTGTGTATAATTTTATCTCTGTTCCTATCTTCAGGCTGATTAGGTTCAGGATTCATCCCACACTGACATGGCCTTATTAACATAAGAGAAGAAAAGATAAAGCTCTGTTTCCCAACAATTAATATTTATAAGAACAATACATGTTTTCAACACATACTTCAGGAAGGTACAATTCAATTCTTAACAATTTTTTCCTTTCTCTTTTTTTAGCTATAAAATGAAAAATATTATTTAATTAAGTTTAGGATTTAAATGCTAATTTAATACAATATTTACATAAACATAGTTGGTACATTTCATTCATTATGATAGTTATCTATTATTTAACACTATATCTTTAATATTTTGTATTTTTGGTAAAACGGAATGGGGTTTTTCCTTCCCCTTCTTTCCTTCTGTCCTCTTGAGAGCTGAAAGGTTTGAAAATACTTCTTCAGAGAGACAAAATGATATTTAAGGCAATTTTGTATAATTCAGCTAAGTTATGATTAAAATAGTATGGATATTTTCATCCCTTTTATCATACTGCATACTTACATTGATTTGATAGAAGACAAAGCTACCTTGTCAACAGTTGATAGGGCACTTGAAACATTGCAAAGGCCTATCTTTTGTTTGTAAAGTAAGTTCATGCCTCTTCCAAAAATAATTTGAGATAAGCTTGACTTACATCAAGTATTGGAAATTTATTATCAAGATATAAAGAAGAGAAGAAGAAATATCTCAGAAATAACATACTTAGGTTTTAAATGAATTGGACTAACAAGCTGCACTTTAGTAAAGCGACTTGAGTCCTGGTATTCCCAAAATACTCTATTGTCACCTACCATAGTTTAGGCTCAGCTCTTACTTATGCATTTCACTACTTGTTAGTTCTTCTCAATTTATTAACTATTCTTATTCCCTTCTAAACATCTATCTCACTGTCTGTTATTTACAACATCATTTTGATGAATAGATTTACAATGGTGTCTTCAAGTGAGAAAATTAAGTCTCTTCGGGTCAGAGATGAGAGTCTGTTTTGCATACTATTTTAACATTTCCAGTCTTGAACTGTGAGTACTTATTTACATTTTAATAAAATCATAATTTTTAAATGAACTCTGGAGAAAGCAATTGCTAAGTGGTGAAATAATAAACAAGGAGAAAGGAAGAAGAAACAATGCATGAAAGATAAATAAGATAAAGTCAACATGAGTCTTTATTTTCCAAATCAGAACAAAAGCAGATAGTATAGTATATTCAAACTCAAAACATATCATTTGCATCAAGTTGGAATCAACTCATAGCTATCTTCCAGCAGGTTTTTAAGGCTATAAATTACACAGGATAAGATGCCCTATTTTTCTCCTGTAGAGCTTCTAGTGGATTCTGAGGCACAATCTTCAGTTTAGAAACACAAGACTCTATATGCCACCAGAACTCCCTACCCAATATAGTATAATAGGATATGGTACATAAATTAGTATATTAGCAAAGAGAAAGAGAAAAACATCAAGCAAGGTTTCAAGGTATTGCACAAAATATTGATTTAAGTGTGAGGCAACCATATTGTAACTTACAAAAAAAATATTTTTTCAAATATTAGAGGAAGATTCCTTTATTTTAGTTTTGGGTTTGTTTTTTAGCTTAAAATTTGGATTCAAAGCTTGAGTTTACCTTATCCTATATGTTGATCCTCCAGTTGTTAGAGAGGAAAGTAAGTAATAAAAATTAAGGAAGAAATAAATCTTATAATGTTGTTGATTGTCTTTGAGTCGAGCACATCTTAAAGCAACCTATGAACAAAAGGCCTGAAACCCCTCCATAACCATCAACATTTATCAAAAGCTCATAGAGTTTCCAGAGGCAAGTTGTTTAGGAAGTGGATGCCATCCCTGCTTCCAAATAA
>NW_006399753.1:31614526-31620842 GCF_000299155.1 Elephantulus edwardii | reverse complement strand
GTCTCTGATTTTGTAAATGTATTACAACTGGTCTAAACTACAAATTGTTTTAATAATCTTGATACTGTTTTTCATTGTGAATATCAGAATAGTATTTTTTATAGATTCTCGAAGATATATAACTGCTGCCAAAGAGGAGGGGAAAAAAGTGCAACATTAAACAACCGAGTTTTTCTCCCTCATAGTTCTGTTTTTTTTCTCTAGTATTCACTGTAATTACATTCTCTCCAGGCAAACAAGCTTCCCTACCAGGCAGGTATTCCCAATTCCTCCCAGCTCTAATCACCACATTCTCACTAGCTCGGTCCTGACAATTTTAATTCTACACATACAGTTTTATTCTAATTTACAGAACTTTTAATTACTACTCTAACCTGTGATTCCAAAAACAAGACTGATGTGGCAACCCTGCTGATATTCAGACTTGCATTTAACTTCCACAAGTAACCAAATATTTTGCAAGCATAGACTGAGCTAGTGCTTACTAGTTTTTACCTATCTGTTCTGTGACAATCATGGAGCCTTTGTGTGTATATATGTAAAATATACATATATGTATGTAAAAATATGTATGTAAATATGTATGTATATAAAATATATATGTATGCAAAGTATATATGTAGATATGTGTGTATATATGTATGTAAAAATATGTGTATATATGTATGTAAAAATATGTGTATATATGTATGTAAAATATATGTGTGCATAAGTATATAAATATATGTAGATAAGTATGTGAATATATGTATATATGTATGTAAAACATATGTGTGCACATTTATGTAAAATATATATGCACATATATAAATATATATCTACAATTACTCTTTTTTATTTAGTAATTTTTTCCTTGTTGGTTTTATTTTTCATTCACATTGTGGTTCTTATGGTCATCCCCATACATTATTTCTTATACTATTAATCACTATTGATCTATGCCCACTATTACCCTGTCTTTTCAGATCCCCACTGAGTCTTTCCCAATTTCTTCGCCCCCTCACACCACCCACTGAACTCTGAGACCCCAATAATGGAACTTTTTAAAATGTTCAAAGATTCCTTGTCTCTTGAACACATTAAAACACTAGAATATAAACATATTCTTATATGACTATGAATGTGGGTGAACTAGACTGAGACAGTATCAACTAGGGTCTTGTCAGTAATCATGGAATATGAAACAATTTGACATAGTCATCTGTCAACTCAATCTCAATTCTATTCTGAAGTTTATTTCATTTAATGAGCCTAACTTACCTCTGCTGAACCATGAAATTTTATTTGCCATTTATAGCTGTTGTGGCTGTTGTTGCTAGGTGTCACAGAGCCAGTTTCAATTCACAGTGACTCTATGTATAGCACAGAACAAAACATTGCTGATCTTGTGTCATCCTAACAATTGTTGCTATGTTTGAGGTCACTGTTGAGTCAGTATGTCAGGTCACCTCATTGAGGTTCTTCCTCTATTTTACCAACCATAATATCTTCCTGCCTGATAAAGTAAGTGCCCTTATTGATATTTTCTTATACCAAATAAGGCATTAATAGAAAGAATGATGAAGACTATTAGAAGGGAGAGATAGATAGATGGATAGATAACTATATAGAGATATAACTATATAGACATATAACTATATAGACATATAACTACATAGACATATAATTACATAGGCATGTAACTACATAGGCATGTAACTACATAGACATGTAACTATATAGGCATGTAACTATATAGACATGTAACTAACTATATAGGAATATAAATACACACACACACACACACACACACACACACACACACACACACAGAGACATACATACACACAAACACACACACATTGGGCATGTTGCCAGGAGCGACCAGTCCTTGGAGAAGAACATCATGCTTGCAAGGGTGGAGAGTTAGTGCAGGAAAGAAGAACCTGAATGAGACTGACTGACACAGTGACTGTGGTAATGGGAACTGAAGACAGTAAGACAAGTGTATTGCAGACAGTGAGATTGGCTTAAATTAGGGCAGGGTTCAGAACTATTGCTCATAGGGTCACTATGAGTTGTTGCTGACACAACGTTCCATAACAAAAACAACACAGAAACTATGCAGGCTATCAAAGATCTAAGCAGTAAATATATCCATTTAAAAATTAAGGTATGCCTGATTAAAATTTTGGTGTTTTTAATTGTCCTGTGCATCCATCTGAAAGTAGGACAATAATTAGGTATGACACAAGAAGAATTGATGCCTTTGAATTGTGGTATTACTACATGATGGCCTGCAAAAAGAATAAACAAATCTGTCTGGGAGGAAGTGAAACATGCGTGTTCCTTTGAGGCAACAGCAGTGAAACTTTGTCTTGCTCATTTTGGGCATATTTTCAGGAAGAACCACTCCTTAAAGAGAAACCACACTGAGAAAGTAGAGGGCTGATAAAAGAGAGGAAGACCCTCAAAGAGACGAATTAATGTGGGGATTACCACAATGGGTTTACCATGCCAGATTGTGAAGATGTACTGGATATGGTAGGGTTCAGATCTGTTGTTCATAGGGTTGCAATGAGTCCTAGTCAACTTGATGGCAAGTAACAACAAAAAGTGCAAGATAAACTACCTTATCCAGATTTCTTTTTAGTTTAAAGACAGAACAATTATAGTTTAATTCAAAGATTTGAAAAAAAAATCCTACTGGGATTCTTGTCAACTTGTGGATAGTATAAAGAATGCAAATTCCAGAAAACTAAATCGTGTTCAAGTGGAACCTGCACATAAAGCAAAAATATACATATAAACTTCTTCAAATAAAGCTATGAGCTGTGTTGTTAGGTGCCACTGAGTACTACTCTTAACAACAGTATGAACAGTTCACCTAAACCTTGTCCTATCCTGTGCCATCCTCATTGTCTTTGATACAACAGAATCTATTGCTGAAGTAACTGTGTCAATCCATCGCATTGACCCTCCATCTTTCCAAGCATGATATTAAAAGTATGAAAGATGAAGCTGATCATCCTTGCTTCCAAGTAGCATGCTGGCTACACTTTTTCTAAGACATATCTTTTTGACAGTCCATGGGATAGAGTCTTCTCCAACTCCACAACTCAAAGGCTTCAATTCTTCTGTCATCATTATTCATTGCCCAGCTCTCTGCCCGAGAGAGAGCTCCCTGGGGATATAGCAGGTGATTGAGAAGACCATACCCTGAACCAGGTGTACATTAGCCTTCACACTTACACCATTACTCCTCAGAATTCTGGTGAGGGACCTAACAACAGACTTGCTCAGCAATATGCCTCTTGATTTCTTGATTGCTAGTATCAAGAGTGTTGATTGACTGTTGACCCAAGCAAGGTGAAATAATTGACAGCTTCAATGCTTTCGCCATCTATCATAATATTGACTGTTGGTCCTGTAGTAAGGACCTTTGTTTTCTTGATAGTAAGATGCAATCTATAACCAAGTCAGTAGCCCTTTATATTCTGCAGCAAGTGTTTCATGTCCTCTTCACTTTCAGGAAGCAAAGTATTATCTGCATAACTCAATTGTTGATAAGTCTTCACTGATCCTGATGCCATATTCTTTTTCATGGAGACTGGTTTCAAGAAATTATTTACTCAACATACAGATTGAATAGGTATGAGTAAGGAATACAACCTGACACACATACCCTTCCTGATTTTAATTCATGCAGTGTTCCCTTACTTCGTTTGGTCAACAGCTTCTTGGTCTAGGTATAGATATAGTCTGAGCACAATTAAGTGTTATGAGATTCCCATTCTTCTTTTCTTTAGCCACAATTTGTTATAATCTACAGAGTCAAGTGTATTTAAATAGTCAATAAAACACAGATAGACTTTCTTCTGGTATTGTGTGCTTTTTCAGCCAATATCCATCTGATACTAGCTATGATATTCCTGATGTTTGAGCCTTTTCTAAAACCAGTTTGCATGTCTGGTAGTTCCTTGTCAATGTACTTTCTAGCCATTTTTTAATGATCTTCAACAGTATTTTGTTTGCATGAGATATTAATGATATTGCTTGATAACTTCTATGTTCTATTGGATCACCTTTCTTGAGAATGGGTACAAATATGGATATTTTCCAGTCACTTGGCCAGGTGGCTTCCCTCAATATTTCCTTGCATAAACTGGTGAGTATATCCAAGGCTGCATCCATTAGTTTAAACATGTCAATTGGTACTACATAGATTCCTACAGCCTTGGTTTAAAATTAGAAAAAAATATATGTGTCAGAGTTGTGTCCCTTTATATGATGACCAAATAATACAAGAAGCCTGGCAATGTAAAGAAGTACTAGAGGAAGACTCACAAATAATTTATGATATGTGTATGGTAAAGTCTTGTTTGCTCAAAGCAAGGATAACGTATAAGACATGCTGAAGAAGACCAAAGACTATATAGCCTTTAGTATGTATTACTTACAATAAAGAAAACAAAAATCCTCACAAATGAACCAGCAACATGATGAAAACTAAGAAAAGCTTGAAGTTGCCAATTATTTCATTTTAGTTGTAACCACAATCAATGCTAATAAATTCAGTGGTCAAGAAATTAATTTCCATATTGCATTGGGTAAATTGTTGCAAAAAACCATTTTCATGTGTGAAAATGCAGAGAGCCTACTTCAAAGACTACGGTCCATCTGTCACAAACCATGGTATTTTAACCATCTCATATGCATGTAAACTTACTGGACAATGACTAAGGAAACTGGTGAAAAATTTACACTTTTAAATTATTATATTGTTGAAAATGTTGAATACTGACAAATGAATGAACAAATATGCTTTGGGTGAAATGCAATCAGAATGTCCCTTAGAAGTTAGGGTGGTATTAGCCAGTCATATCTCCTTATCAAGGATCTGCACCTGTTGTTAATAAAAGTGCTAGTACATTTTTTTAATAAATATTCTTCTTTCTATTTTCTTTTAGATTTTATTTTAATAATTTTAATGAACATTTACAGAGATTTTGGAGATATGACTGGCTAAAGCCATGTTGCCAAGGATAGAATATAACTGGTCAAATGAGTGTTGCCTTGGGACTAGTGTAATTGGATGAAAACTCAAAGTTGAATGTCATTGGTTGAATATGATGTAGCATCTAGTAGCCAAGCTAAGGGTATTTATACCCCAAAGAACTCAACCTGAAACTCTCTACATTTCAACCGGGAACACTAAGCTGAGCACTTGAAGACCCAAAGGCTCTTTTCAGAGCTGAAGACTTAAGGGGTCTTCTCAGAGCTGAAGACCCAAAGACTATTTTCAGAGCCAAGAACTCTAGCCTACACTGATGGATATGAGCTACCGAGACATTGGAGTATTCTGCCCACACCTATGGCCCCTTGCTACATCGAATTGCTGAACTGGCTGAGAACCCCTGGCTACAGTGACCTGCTGAACTAGGGAAGAATCCCCCTACTACACTAATGACCATAAGAGGCAAAAGAAGACAACGAGTTGGGATTCCAGGGTGAGTGAGTGTTCTCCACTGTTGATGAATCAACATGTGATGAAGTTATGGATTTCAATGTAGATAAGGTGCAATTAACTGTTTAATGCTTACTATGAATTAATAAATCAATATGTTGTGATGAATTTATGAATTGCAATGTAGATAAATTGCAATTAACTGTTGAAAAAAGTTAGAGTGGTAAGAATTCCTCTTCAATACGTTGGGCATGTTGTCTTGGGAGGGACTACTTACCAAAGAAAAGAAGTTTGGTTAGTAAAGTACAGGGCCAATGAAAAACAGGAAGACCTTCAATAAGATTGATTTACATAGTGTTTACAGCAGTGAGTTCAAACATGGCAATGAGTGTGAGAATAGTGCAGGACCGGGAAGGGTTTTGTTCTGTTGCACATGACGTCTCTAGGAGTTGGAACTCACTCCTTGGCACCTGACAACAAAAATTTCAGTAAAATTACCTTTAAATAAAACAGTTCCTGCAAATTTTATTGCTTTTCCTTAAGAAAAGATTCTTAAGAAAACCAAACCCAAAACCCAAACCTCTATTTATAGGATCTCCCAAAAAGATTAACTAGATTCTAAAAATTGTATTATAAAATAAGATATACATAGGTTCGCACAATATAATGGGCCATGATGTGAAGGAAATGAGAAAGATTCAGCATGAAAAACAATGAATTTGAACTTGGTAAATAAACCAGTATTAAAGAAAACAAACAAACAAAAAAGATATGCCACTGTTGTAGAATGGGACTGTCCTTGGGGTTGGGGAGAGACTGAGTAAGATGGGTTCAATAATGTATACTGCACTGAAACAGAGGAGGGAGAAA
>NW_006399753.1:31598203-31614061 GCF_000299155.1 Elephantulus edwardii | reverse complement strand
GGAGGGTAGAGAGAATAGTGCAACAATGAATGAATGGAAACCCAAAATCTCTGTAAATGTTTATGAAAATTAATAAAATATAGGGGAAAAAAAGATATAGCCAAATACTATCTTATACTGCTAAAGAGCTTTTCCTTGATCATACTTTGACAATATGCATACATGAAGTTACTTGGACTTGGATATTGCCTAACAGTAACAATAATACAGCTGTATTTTAAATAAGGTACATAAATAATATATTCAATTGTCTTTCACTTTAATTTTTTTTCTTTAAAATAGAACATGGATAAACTTGCTCTTTTCCAAAATATAAAAACTGAGATTATTCTTCCTGTAGCCAACTATCTTTTAAAACATACTCAATTATTTCCACTTTTAACCTCCTTTCCTGTGATATTTTGGGTTTCACATTTCAAGGTAAAATTTTAGCATAAATATAGAAAATAATATTTCTGGAAAATGGGCTTAATAATTGCAAATCTTACAGAGTATTCCTTTCAGTAGAGTAATTCTTAATAATATTACAGCAAAATGTATGGTTTTAAAATTATAATATGTCATCTTAGCTATAAAAAGATGATTGATTTAGACAGTGATGTTATGAGTGTTAATATATATAAAAAGAAATTTGAGTTAGAGGTCAGAAAGTATTTTTATCTTTAAAATATTTATAGGAAATTCACATTCAGTTCCTGTAGGTTCTTATCCCCTGAGGTTTTCTTTGAGATCTCAGTTTAAATGAACCAGAAAACTCAAACTCAAAACTTATCTCATGCTGCCTAACTTTACATGGTTTCTGCCTGAAATAATAAATCAATTTTAAAATTCAGCCCAGATTTGTTCAAAATTTCAATTTCATAAATCACCAACATACTAAAATATTATTAAAAATTTCATAAACATACAGCTATGGAAATAAAAAATTAGGTAAAATACATTAAATTCATATTAAAAATGGAACAATCTATTATTAAACTATCTTTGTTCATTTTCATATGTGCAAAGACTACTTGTGGGAATGACACAGGAAATTAGAATAGGGAATTTTATATTTAATTTTAAACGTTAAAACATGAAGATATCTATCAAGTCACTCAAAATAGTGAGGACAGTTGATAAGAAGAAAGAATAAATGGTCCCCTCTACATATTTCTTAAACCATCATAAAATTCTAAATGATATTATTCTAATGATATTAGGAACTGATAATTAAAACCTCAGATTATTCCGTTGTTATGGGAGTGAAAATAAACCCAAGTAGCATAAAAGAGGGGAAAAGTAAGAAAATGCTAATCACTTTGTTGAGGAAAGATGTAAAATCTGCCTAATGAGGAATTCTATAGTGTAATTAATTAAAGATTCTCACCACTGAGCTGATTAGCATGATAGATGGTGAATAGACTGAGATTGTTAGCAGCTTTAGTTTGCTTGACTCCACAATCAACACTCTTGGTACTAGCAGCCAGGAAATCAAAGACAAACTGCATAGGGATAGTCTGCTACCAGGGACATATCCAGAGTACTGAAGAGCAATAATGGCAGTCTGGAGACTAAGGTGCACTTGATCCAGGCCATGGTCTTTGCAATTACATGTTATGCATCAGAAAACTGGACAGTGACTAGAGATGAAAGAAGGAGAATTGATGATGCCTTTGAGCTGTGGTGCTGGAGAAGAGTATTGAATATACTGCCAGGAGAACAAACAGGCTTATCCTGGAGAGGGTGAAACCAAGCCATTTCTTGGAGGCAAGAATTCTGAATCTCCATCCAGCATACTTTGGGTATGTTGCAAGGAGGCAGCAGTCCTTGGAGAGGGACATTATGTTCAGAAGGGTGGAGGGATAGTACAGGAGGAGAAGATCCTCATGATATAGATTGACTCAGTGACTGGAATAATGGGGGTAGGTGTGTCAGAGACCCTACGATTGGCCCAGGATAGAGCAGGGTTCAGAGTTGTTGTACATAGGGTCACTCTGAGTCGCAAGTGAGTCGACAGCACTTAACACCAATAACATTAATTTTCTTACTTTTAAAACATTAATTCAAGGGCATAACTCTCTGTACATTTCATTGCATGCACATGGGTCTAATTCTTAAAAACAAGGTAGCCAAAAAGCCATCCCATGTGAACATCAATCTATGAGTAAGAAAACAGTGAAACAGGTGAGATGTAATTAATAAAATAAACCATTACAAGTTTTACTCTTTTAGCATTGAAAAGCATAGGAATCAGTATATAGTTCCCAGGAGTTTTCCCTGAGAATTTACAAAGATATCTACACTCACATATTCTATACTTTTAATAGTGGAGCTCTGGTGATGTCAGCAGAGGCTTACAATGCCAATTTAAAGGATGAGCCCCTCTGTCAGCAGCTCCCTGTTAGAAAGGTAGGTAACCTCCTCCCATGTGTAATTTACAGCCTTAGAGCCTCCAAAACCCACTGGAAGGTCAGCTAGGAGTCAGTTTTTTACTAGACAGCAATGAGTAAATGGTAGAGGATAAAGTGCTTGTGTGTTTATTGCTATTTGTATGTGTTTAAAACATGTTGTTTGTATATTCAAGTTGGGAGTGGGTTGAGCAGCTGGGATTCTGCAAATTGACAGCAAATGTGTGGGCAGAATTGAACTCAATATTTCACCCAATAGCCTGATTCAAGATGGTGAGATGTTTTGCTGTGTGAGGTTGTTCTAGCAGTAGAACAGCATTTAAAGACTTTCCAGAAAAAAAACCAAAACCAAAAACACACACACAAAACCCACACCAGGCTTAGCTGATGGGATGCTGTCTAAACTAACCCTACACAGATATTCCTCATTTATCAACTATCTCATTATGCAACATTTCATATTTATAATAATATTAAAGAAACTTTCCTTTCTTTGTTGTATGTTAGCAGAAGTCACAGATCTCTGTGACTTACCACATGTAAAGGAGAAAGCAGGTTCGTGACCATGAATACAAGGCTTACAAAGAATGGAGGTGAAACCCTTGGAAGTGACTCCATGATAATATTGTCTTGCTCAGCACAAGAAGACAGTGAAATGATTAAGTCATGAACTTCCAATAATGTAGCCTAGCTTTTCCCAGCTTGGTGTTTTCCAAACCTTTTCCTCCACATAAGAATGATACATAAAGAAATTAATCAATAAATCTCAGCATTTACCTCTACGATCATATTTTTCAAATGCAATAAAAAAGAATAAGTAGCCTGAAAATAAGTAGGAAAAATATTTACCCATCTTTGCATATTGCTGCATTGGCCATAGGGAGTTGTACTACTAATCCAAAGACTGAGCTTCTTTGGAAGGTGAATCCATCAGCAACTCCAAAGAAGAACGATGGGAAATTTCCTTAAGATTTTCAGTATTGGCAATCCATTGATAGCCAGCTCTGAGTTGGTTTCGATACAATGGTAATGGGTTAATTTTCACATAATGGCCTACTGTTTGTAATCTAATCATGCCAGTAAATTAGGAGTGACTAGAGTTGGTGTGCACAGCTTTCACTCAGAATGGGATTCTTAATACTCAAACATATCTATTGTTTGTATAATTCATTTTTAAGAGGAGCAATGTTTTATACTATGACCAAATGACTCATGTGAGCTTGTAAAAAGAGCAAGGACAGTATGGAAATGGCAATATCTCACCTCTCTTAACTCCACAAAGGGGAGCTATCCCCATCATCAATATCCACAATATAAAACCAATTTCCATGAGGTGAGACATGTCTCCCCACACTCCCACACCTCGTTCTACTAATTCCAATACCAATCTTACTGCTCGACTCTGCTCCCAGAGCACACAGAACCATATTCAATATTATGAGGTTTATTAGCAGTTTATTGGCAGTAGAACACAAAATCATCCATCAGGACAGTTTCTGAAATGTGTTTGCCGACACCTCAGCCTTCAGCATCATAGCTTAAGTGTTACAGAACTCTTAAAAGTTTTGCCAATTATGGCCTTTACCATCAGTCCTCCAACAAACAAGGTCACCTCTGTCTCATGTCAGCACTCTGGGTCTTTGTTGCAATAGCTGCTGCAGCTGCTGCTCCCATACTCTTAGTGGTACACCAATCTTTGGCCCTGAAGAAAGTGCACTCTGCATTATCTGCTTCTTCTTTGCTGTTGGTGGGATTCCATAATTCTGCCCCTGAATCTACTCAATTTAATAGTGAGATTAGTCAATCCCCTTGTGAACAGACTAACACTCCTTGTTGATATTTTCTCACCCATCCACATGACAAAGTCAATAAAACAAATATAAATTTATTTATAAATACATGTAAAAATAAATGTAAATAAAATCCAAAAAACCAAATAGCTTAGGAAAGACATTTAGAACAGTCAATTCCTAGGACCACAGAACTATTTATTATAGCACTTCTAACAATGGCCTAGGAAAACACTAGAGTAGTTCTTATTATATGCCTATCTTCTTTACAAATACACACTCATTCTTACTTTTCATTCTTACTTTCCCAGAAAGCCCCTCTGTGGTTTAGAGCTAGTGTGGTTAGCATGGTAATCTAATCTTATAATGAAGGTAAATAGTGACCCTTAAAATTATAATTTTTGAAGAATCAGAACAGTTTATATTCTGAAAATTTTAAAAGACACTAAATATGTCTGTGTGGAACTGCAACAAGGAAATGCAAACACTCTTGTGGCTTCATTTTTTTTGTATAAACCTCAGGGAAATCCTATTAGACAGCTGCTCAGAATATCATCTAGGATTTCGTGTACCATGATGTTCTGTAAAATACTTCTTAAATGCCATCATTTTAGGATTTTGGGGTGTATGTGCATGAATACCATGATCTCTAAATTATGTTTTTAATTTTTTTATGTTTATTTAAATAAGAACAATAGACTTTATTTTTTGAGATGAGATATACTGGGATTTTAGTTTCTCTCTCAGCTTAATTTTACCTCTTTAACTCTTAACTGCTTGTTAATGAATGATTACTCTTACTAAGTTCATATGGAAAAAAATGTAAAGCTATTCCAAAGCATTGATTATGAAAGGAAAAGAGAGAGCCATTTATGTTTTTGTTCTTGATGGTTGTTACTGCTGTTTCTAGGTGCTGTTAAGTAGATTACAACTCATAGCAACCCTATGAACAACATTCCTGACCCTGACCTATCCTGTGCCTACTTCACAATCTCTAACACATTCAAGCCTATTGCTGCAGTCACTATGTCAAATTACTTGGTTGTGAGTCTTCTTTACGGCAGTCCCCTAGTCTTTCCAATCAGGATGTTTTATTCCAAGGAATAGGCAGGCTTTCCTAGCAACATGTCCAAAGTATGACAGATGAAGCCATTCTTTACGTCAAGGAGGACTCTGGCTGTACCTTCTCCAAGATATATCTGTTTATACTCTTGGCAGTCCATTGGATATTCAGTACTCTTCTCTAAAACCACAGTTCAAAGGCATACATTATTCTTTTGTCATTCTTATTTATTGTCCAGCTCTCAGATGAGAGCAAGTGATTGAAAAGCCCAAGGTCTGAATCAAGTGCAACTTAACTCTCAAACAAACATCATTGTTCCTCAGTTCTTTGGAGAAGTCCCTGACTGCAGAATTTTTGAATACAGAGTAGGAAGAACGATTGGCCATTTCCATCTGAAATAGCAGGTCTCTGAAAACCCTATCAACAACAGAAGGACATGGATATTCTTGATGGTTAGTTACTATTAGGTCAACTCCAACTCATGTCAACTCCATATACAATAAAATAATTTTCACAATTATGTGATTAAGTTCAAATTTGTAGTCATTATATCTCCTAAGTGACACATTATAGGGGCTCATCTTCCAGTACTATCTTGGACAGTATTCCTTTCACTTATGAGTTACTTAAGTGTAAAGGAGCTCAAGTACCTTTAGTGATAGGAGTCATGCTGCTACTCAAAGCCATGCAATTTGACTTCACCAGCTATTCCATGGGAGGAAGATGGACAATCTCCTTCTGTGACATTTACTGTCTCTGAAAACCTACAGGAGGGTCAAATATGAGTAGGCTCCAACTCAATGATGTATAACAAAAACAATAGCCTCTAAGACTAATAGTCTTATTTATTCAGCTCATCAGCTAGCTAGAAAAATATCCTCTTCTTCCACTATCATTTTATGTGTTTGTTACAAAACTTGAGCTTGCTAGGTAGAATAAACAACTATTCTGAAGGTTACAGACCAGTGGGTACACTTCTCTGTAATAATATGAAAAGGAGTTCTAGAGATTTAAAGACATAAATGCAGAAAATAAAACATGACTTTACTAAAGCAATTCCCCATAATGCAACGTAGGCTAGAGCATGTGTTTAAGCTTTTCTTTTCTTTCTCTTCTGGTTTTGGTTTGTTTGATTTTTTACAATTACCTTCTTGAAATACACTAAACTAAGTCCTAAAGAGAAACCATTCATTATTCACAAATTTTTCTTAAACACAAACCATACATTGAGTGCTCTGATAGATTCATTGGCTAGATCTAGGAAAAAAAAAAACCCTTCCTCAGTGTGATTTACATTCTAGGGAGAAAAGCCAAAAATAATAAGATAATGTCTAAGTAAATTTTGTGATCTTTATAATAAAATGTGAAAAGTAATGTGGAATACACTTAGCCATTTATGGAGTCCAGAAATATATGAGTAAAAATCTTATTCATATATAAAAATGGATAAAGATTTCAAGAATGTGAGAATGGGAATTAGAAGCAAATTGGATCAATGAATAATAAGCTTTGTTAAGAATCTAAGATTTAAGCATAAAATTTAATAATGTTAACCTTCAAATTAGTTAATATCCAACACTTTTGGAGATTGAAATTGGGCAAGAAAGGGGGACAAAATGGACAAAATATGACAGGAAATATTATAAAGCCATCTATCTCAAAGAAAAAGAAATAATAATATACTGGGTTTTCTCTGAGTTCTGAAGTAGTAGCACAGAATGGATTTGACTTTTAAGATTATAAATAAGTGATGACAATAGTGATGTTAAAAGTTGAGTAAGGCATGAAATCAGAAATAAAGACATTCTAACACACACTTACTGTTGTTTTGTTGGTTTAGACACATTAAGACCCTCCAACAGGTTTCCAAGGTTGTATATCTTTACAGCAAGAGATTTCTCATATTTCTCTTGTGCAGTAAGTGGTGGAATCAAATCACCGATCTCCCAGTTACCAGCTGACACGTGTATTATACCACTAGAATTCCCAAGTTCTGTAATATGTATAAGCAAAGAACTCTGATGAGGAATCTTTATTTTATTTAAATAATGACCAAGAAAGAATCTTTAAATTGACATTTCACTGATTTCAAATGTAAAGTAAGGAGTACTGAAGATTTATATAAACCTCAATTTTTGCAATTATTTGCTATGCATCAGACAGCTGGACAATGACTAAGGATTATAGAAGAATTGATGCCTTTGAGCTGTGGTGCTGGAGAAGAGTATTGACTATACCATGGATTGCTAGGAGAACAAACAGGTTCATCCTGGAAAGGGTGAAACCAGGCTGCTCCTTGAAGACAAGGATTTTAAAGCTCCGTCTGACATACTTCGGGCATGTTGAAAGGGGGACCAGTCCTTGTAGAATGGTATAATGCTTGCAAGGGTAGAGGGACAGCACAAGAGAGTAAGACCTGGATAAGATGGATTGACTCAGTGACTGGGGTAATGGAAGCAGGTGTGTCAGACAATGAGATTGGCTCAAGACAGAATATGGTTCAGAGCGGTTGTGCATAGGTTTGCTATGAGTCACAAGCAACTCCATGGCACATAACAACAATAATAGGAAGATTCCTGGATTCCCTGGTTATACAGTGGTTAAGCACTCATTTTCCCATTCAAAAGCTGGTTCAAATCCACCAGTTCTTTCAATAAATAACGATGTTTTCTGAAGATTTCTAATCTTGAAAGCCACACAGGATACATATATACATATACACACACACTATTGTGTCATTATAAGTCAGAATCACCTCAAGGGCACTTCTTAAAGAACATGACCATGTTTTTATGAAAATAATGGGCTTTATATTTTGTGACATATTGTGCAATTCCACATACTATTTTCATCAGCATCCTACGCCAATATTTTTAACATGCTGATAATTAATATTGACTTAATTTTTTTTCTTAAAAAAATTAATTTTGTTTTCATTTTGATGTCTGTTTACATGGAGGTTTAATTCCTGAACCTCTTTAATCAGCTTGCAGTAGAAAGGATAGTAGAAGTAGACAGTAGAATCCTCTTATAGAAGGATACTTTCATGATCTGTAAGCCACTGTCTCCAATTCAGGAAGAACCTACCTTTTCTACTTCTTAAAAGGCTCTTGCCATTGGGACTGGTCTCAGTCCAAGAAGTGGGTCTGTGCATCTGAAGATGGAGAGACAACTCAGGTGCAAAAGGCCAGTGTGCCAACGCCACACCCATCTTGTCCTACCTTGTCAGCCACCACACGTGGAAGGTTTAGATCTCCCATGTTATAACATTGTGAGGTGAACATGAGAACCACTGGTGAAGAGTGATCTCAATACCCTGGCTCAGAGGGGCTGTCCAGAGGATCTGCAAAGCCTGGGTAGTACATGATCACATTCACACCATCCCTCTACCCACCTTCATGCGGGACAGGTGATTTTGGTCAACAACTTTCACACAAGATTGTATATGTGATTGCTTTTGCTGTGGCAGCCCACTCTACAGCCCTCCAGCTTTCCCTGGAAAGAAGTGCCTGTACTGAGCGGCTACATGGAACTCCACCACTCTCAGGCCCAGTCACAAATAATCCAGAGCAAATTTATATTTTCATCCATTTTGTTTTATTTCTTCATTACTGAAGTACCACTGAGAGAACTCTCATGGCTTAGAGATAAGGAATTGCATTATAAATGTAAAGGAACACGGTTTGAAACCATCAGCTACTCCATGGGAGAAAAAGGGGCAATCTCCTCTAATGGGATTTATTCCTCTGATAATCCACTGAAGGGTCAGCTATGGATTGGTTCTGACTCAACAGTATACACAACAACAGCAATATGATCAAACTTGACCCCTAATTTTTTTTAACCATTTATATCTTTAATTTACAAATATGAACAAAAGTCACATTTTCAGACTATTGAATGAGGATGAAGGAGGACAAAATTTACTTCCGGAAATGTCATGATATATGAACAATGTGAGCATATGTACACTATGCCAGGATTTTTACATAATTTCACCATCAGTTATTTTATCAATCTGTCTCATCCGGCGTCTTTCTATCTTGATATGTCCCTTCACCCTTCCAAGCATGATGTCCTGTACTTTAGATGTTGTAGATGGGGACTCTTCCTCTTTGTGAAGTTAGTGAAGGCCAGATATTCCTGTCCCAAACCAAACTCTTTGTACATCATATCCTCTGAGTTGAAGGATAGTAGTCATAGTTGTGAAAACTATGACTACAGATTAATTTAAAGGATTGTTTAACTACTCTGAATTAATCCCACGAGAAAAATAGAAAGGAAAACATTAAAATCATTAACAGTATTTAGCTGGATTTTGCAAAGCTAGGGAGTCTCCAGAATACATTGAAGTATGAAACCTCTGGGTGGCTCCCCACCAAGAGTGAGGAAATAGGTTTAGATATAAATTATAAAATTCTTTCTGTGATCTGGAAAGAAATATAGGGACAATTTAGAAGTGTCTTAAAATTATTTCATTTTCAGCATCTGGGGCATAGCAGGAGGAAGTATGTGAGAAAAAGAGAAACTAGATAAACTTTTTTTTTTCCAATCAAGTCTTTATTGAAATCATACAGAGATATATCTAGATAAACTTTTGTTTACTTAGTAAAGTAAAACAAGACATAAGTTCTAGGTTTAAAATATATTATTAGAATTATATAATCTTCTTGATGAAGATAGCAATAGAATTCAGAGAAATAGTGTAACTCTTTTCTGTGTACAAGAATATCAATATAATTTATAACATATATCCCAAGTTACAGCAATGGACTGACAGGATAAATCTATATAGTAGAGATAATATAGAGGTAGAAGATGTAGGACTCATTTATAAAGTTAAAAGGAAGGTCATTGAAACTATTTAAATTTGTATCTGTGAGTTGAAACCAACTCATAGTTGACCCTCCAGTGGATTTTCAGAGCCTGTGAAATGTACAGAAGATTGCCCATCCTTCTCTTGTGGAGCAGCTGGTTTAAGCTTGTAGAAGAGCTTAATTTATGCAATTTTTATCAAGATTCAAATTTATTTCATTCAGATTATTTGAGTATATGAAACAATACAACAGTTTGAAATTAATTTTAGTTTAAACTCTTACATATGGGGACAAAATATTTTTTAAAAAATTACTTCAGTATGAAGAATATATTCAAAATCTGATTAACAATCTGTACTTCTTTCTTTCATGCTTTCATATTTATTTTTGAATTATTTATTTATTTAACTGGTTTTGGGCATTTTTATAATTATTGAGTTGTTGATTACTGTCAAGTATGACTCACAGCAACCCTATGAACAAAAGGCTTCCTGAAGCCTTTCTAAAACTATCGACATTTATCAAAGTGCATAGAGTTTCTGGAGACATGTTGTTCAGGAAGTTGATGCCCCTCCTGCTTCCCAAATCCCAATATTCTATTCCAATATAATAGTCTAGTCAAAGTAGAAATTACATCAATAAACAGTCCATTTCAGAGTACAAGATTCTTCCCTTAATTTATTTTTTTCTTCTTCTGCCTCCCTGACTTTTCCCTAAGCTTTAAAAGCTATTATTTATTCAGAATCATGAAATAAATTACAACTTAAAAGAAAAAAACAACAACCCCAAGATCACCATAAAAACAGGACAAGAACACAACAAATTAATCAAATGCCTGACATCTCTATAGTACTTATGCTACCATTTAAAAACTTTAATCCAATCTTATTTTCAAAAAAGCAAAACACCCTCACCCAAATCTCTTTTCTTGCAATTTAATATGTCTGAGAACAGAACTTATAATATCTGACTGTCTTTGCTAAAGTTTTTCATCCTGTGTAACATCATGCATAACCTTTATCTTATGAGGAAAGCTATTCATGCTTTCCAACGAATTAATTAAATGGATATAAAAATTAATTTTATCTTACTACCCTGCCTTTAACCAAAGTAGACTATGAACTGTATGAAAAGGTACACATACCCCAAAAAACAAGGATTTTACCAATTAATTTTATCCATTTTATATCAAATTTAATACCAGAATTTTTTACTGCTCCACTGTAATAATTTTTATTCTCTCAATAAATTCTAATAAAAGTAATTTAACTTAAGAGGAAATGTATCTAAGATAGATGTTAATCATGCAAATACAGCATTATGTAAAATATTATCTCAAAAACAAAGGAAAACAACTTGTGCAACTTAGTGATTTTCAGGAGAAATAACATTTTTTAATGTTACTACAGAAAGTCAAATGTTTTATAAGGCCAAATCAACCAATATCTAAGTGCCTAGATTTGTGGAAAGCACTAATTTAAGAAGAAAGTACTTGTTTTCTCATTTATGCATTGTATCTTTTATAAAACAAATCAAAGAAATCTTCTCTCATTTTAGCCTAATGATTTCCTTTTAGTGAATTTTAAATAAACATAATTTTTTCATATGTAGAAATGTAGGGTTAAGAAAACTAATCGTAAGTAATCAAAATTATTCATCTGTGATTAAGTGGAATCATGCTTTAAAATTATCTTAGCCCAAAAATTTTTAATGGCAGTCCAGTTAGTTCATTAACATGGAAAGGAAATGAAAAATTTCATCCCAACAGCACTAATAATCTCTGTCTTTATTATCCATAAATAAATATCATTTAAAACCAATCTCAAAATTGTGTATGTTTATAGGCGCTGTCAAGTCAAAGACAACTCATAGTGAACTCAAGAACATAATACCAGAAGCTTGCCTTGTCCTACACAGGCCACCTGCTCCCCAGCATCCTGGAGCACATTGTTACAGTCACCGAGTTAATCCATCTCATTGAGGACTGTCCTGCCTCTCACTGACCTACTTTTCCCAGCATGATATTTTTTTCAAGGAGTTGAACCCATGATAATATATCCATAATGAGTAGATTTTAAAATACATTTAGTCAGCAGAGAGCTCTGTTGGCCTATTTAATAGAAAATTATGCTACCCAGACAAAGGTGGGTGATTTTAATCTGCAGCCCTCAGATCTGGTTTTAAATGGTTTGGGTCAAACATTCTTCCAAGTGGTATAGCACTTGTCTGTCCTTTTGCTGTACACAGGTAACTCTTGGTTTCTGTGATGCTGAACACTGTGACACTGATGTGTCAAATGTGATAATGGTTACACATGGTGGACAGTGTTTGGTGGAGCTCCCCGATTAATACAGCTTGGAAGCAGGAAAGGCATCCACTTCCACAATAGCTTGCCTCCAGAAACCCTATGAACTTGGAGAACCTATGAAAGTTATACAAGTGTTCAGGTCTTTTGTTCATAGGGTCACTATGAGTTGTCTACAACTCAACATCACTTAACGACAAAAACAACAATGAGAAAGCTCAGTTGGCCTAACAACAACAGCAACAACAAAAGGGTTGTTGTCAGTGGTGTGAGGAGTTTAGTGCTCTAAATTGCTTTCCTAGCGCTGAAACTGAAGAGGACCTGAAGTGCCTGCTGCAGAGTGTCAAGGACTGCAGGCTACAATATGGATTGAGGCTCAATGTCAAGAAGACAAAGATTCTCACCACTGGACCAATTGGCAGCATCAGGATGGATGGTGAAGAGATTGAGATTGTACTGGTGGATTCAAACCAGTCCCCTTTGGGTTGTGAGGTATATTTTAATATTTATTCTCTTCTGTCATCCCTCACGTTTAAAATACTATTTATTTCATTTGGCCTGTTGAGATGTAGAAAATGCTCCCACACAATTCCTTTCAATAAAGTTTTCTACAGTAATTATTATATATTTAAATATTCTTGTAATTTCACAGAAACTGTTAGGAACAAAATAGAAAGTATGACTCAAACTAGCCTTTCAGATTCTATGCCCTAGCATGTAAGTCAAAAGTCCATGAGACAAAAAGACTGAACACACAGGAGGTTTTATTCTAAACCAGGATGAGCTAAAGTCAATTCTAATTCAGATCAAATTAGTTAACTTCTAATATTCTTCCAGTGAGCTATGATGGCATAATCTGTAACAAGTTACACTTCTAAGAAAGGCTGCACCTCTCTGGTGGTTCAAATCCACCAACGACTCTGCAGGATAAAGATGATCAAATTCCTCTCAAGTGGTACAGCCTCAGAAATTCAATGGAGTGTCAACTGAGAATTGGTTCTGACTTGACAGCAAAAAAGAACGTTCTTTCAGAAGCACTGTGGTGACATAAAGAGATAAACATTGGATTACTAATTGAAAAGGTGACTGATTCTTCAAAATCATTCCATAATCCCTTCAGAAAATAAAAAGGTGGTGTCATTATTTTCAAAGTCACGTTTGTAGAACCACTGTAGAATAGTTTTATTCTGGAACAGTTCAATTCTAAAGCACCTACAGTTACTATGAATCAGAATCGACTCAATATCAACTATTTTTTTTTCCTTACTGTTGTTGTTTGTTGTTGTTATGTGCCGTCGACTCTCCTGCGACTCATAGCGACCCTATGTACAACAGCCCTAAACTCCGCTCTGTCCTGTGCCAATCGCACTATCTTTTAAAATATTTTCTTTCAGCAATTCTTTTTCTCTTTTATGCTGCTTGCAGCCAGTTTTATTGAAACCAAAAACATCACTTCTAAAATTCCTCAGTTTAATCCCTAGAGGAATTGCTGCAGATGAAGCCATTCTATTATTATGATTTATAAATTAGTTTGGAATGAATGACTTATACTTTTCTGCAAGTATTATTTCCTAGATGAATGACTGTTGATTCATGAATTACTTCACACTCTTGTGGCATTTTTCTTTTTCTTTCCTTTCTTCTTTAAGCACTAAACAAACTATATGATTGGTACGTTAAGTGGTAAAAAACCTATATTCCTAGTACTGATTCAGATATATTCCTCATTTTTTGATAATTTTTATTTTCATTCAACAGTCTCAGGGTTCATTGTAAACCTGGAGAATTATGAGTAAAATTACTTGCTTTTATCTAGAGGAATATCAATATAAATGTTGTTCATAAAAAACCTTCAACAGGATGAAATATTATGGAAACACATTGCAATGATAATTCAACTACACTTCAACAAATTTGCATTTATGTTGGAACCAACTAATAGCTCTCCCTCCTGCAGGTTTTGACAGCCTGTGAATTGCATAGGAGTAGATTGCCCACCTTTCTGTCATTGAGCCACCGTTGGATTAAAACCTCATGTTTAACATTCTCTTCATTTTTTCCCCCTAGAGATTTTGTGGTTAGGATGTTGTGTTGTCAACGCAAAGGTGAGCAGTTTGACCCAGGAGCAATGATTTAGAAAAATACTATATAACTTGGAAGAGGTTGGAGAGCATTATGCTGAGTGAACTGATACAGTCTCATAAGCACAAATACTGCAAAAGATCATTATTGTAAAAATAGAAGGATAATTAGTAAAACATGTACAGAAACACAAGGCAGAGGAGGGGAGAGTGAAGGGGTGAGAATAAGTAGGGATGAAACCACATGGCTGCACAGTTTGGTGGGTGGAGGGAGGGGGTAAATCAAATGTGAAGGATCCGAGTGAAAAGACAGAATAATGATGGACAAGGATTAATGGTGATTGATTTTTCAAAATATAATGTATGAGAATGATTGTTTGAAATACAATGTGAATGAAGAATAGTGTGAAACACAATGTATATAAACCTTATAAGCAAATCAATAAAAATGATATAAAATAGAACGTATATGAGTGATTCTATGAAACACAGTGTAAATGAAAGATTTTATAGAGCATCATGTATATGAATGAAACATAATGTAAAGAAATTAGTATATGAAAACTAATTATATATATATTAGCAGCTTAAATCCACTATTGCTTCTTGGGAGAGGGATAGATAAACTCCCATGTGATTTACAGACTGAAAACTCACTGCACAATCAGCTATGAGTCAGTTCTGACAGCAATGAGTTAAATATTTTTTCCCTAGAAAAATTTCAAAACAATCACCTGTAATTATAATTTTTAAAAAGATAGGTATTTTTATTTAAAGAACATTTTCTAGCATCATGTGTTGACTTACAGTGTCTCTCAGCTACATTTAGTTGGAATCATTACATGACACTGTGTGATTAGAACTTAAAGACAGAGCAAATAGTTCCAGCAAAACCGGGAAGAACTCTACACTGTATAAATGGAATGAGAGAAATTGCAATCAGCTTATGAATACATCTTAAAAGATGTATTCATTTATCACTCCTTTATTTAAAAGTGGTGTGTATTAAAATCTGAGCACTATCCCTGCTTATATCTGTTTTATTGTTATAAAATTAGATTAACTGAGAACTTAGTAATAAAAAAATATTAAATTGAAGATAAGGAACTGGCTTTTTTTTTAATTCAGTACAATTTTCATTTTAATGGGGATATTTTTAGTTTATATTAGGCTGACTAAAATGAGTAATTTTATCTGAAGATTTTTTTAATTTACCCATCTTGTTTGTTGTTGTTATGTGCCGTCGAGTCGTTTGTGACTCATAGCGACCCTATGCACAACAGCCCTAAACCCTGCTCTATCCTGCTCCAACCTCACTGCCTCTGACACACCCATCCTGATTACCCCAGTCACCGAATCAATCCATCTCATAGAGGGTCTTCCCTCCTGCGCCGTCCCTCCACCCTCCCAAG
>NW_006399753.1:31595396-31596658 GCF_000299155.1 Elephantulus edwardii | reverse complement strand
GCACATTTCATTGTAGTATTTTGCTTTGTCATTCCGAGCTGCCTTTTAAGTAATGAAATATGAAACACCAGTTTTCTTATCTACATGTATAGTGTTGAAGGTTTTACCTTCCATATTTCATCAGTTACCAAAACCATTATTGTTTATAACTACACCACCTTAGCCAAACCTCAAATGTACAATATAAAGGGATTTAATAACTTACTGGGATCATAATTCTAGTAGCAGCTGTTAGAGGCCACAGACTCCACTATGGCTCACAGAAATTTAGGAACAGTAAAATTTGGGAAAATTTAGTGAGATTTAGGAACAGTAAAATTGGAGATTTTATAAGTGATCTAGTAATTTCCTATATGTGATCCAGTAATTTTGTCCAATCCTGCAACATCCTCAAAATCTCCTCTATGCTAAAGCTCATCGTTGCAGTCACTGGGTCAAATCATCCCATCAAGGGTCTTCCTCTCTTTCAAGGATCTTCAGTTTTTCTCTGCATTATGTCTTTTTTCCTAGCATGAGTGCCTCTGGACAACATATTCAAAGCACATGAGATGAAATGTTTTCTTGTTTACAAGGAACACTTTAGCTGTTACTTTCCAGGACAAATTTGTTTATTGCTTTCACAATTCATGATATATTCAATACTCATCATCAATACCCCAATTCAAACATACTAGTTCTTTTTCAGTATTCTTTATTCAATATGTAACTTTCACAAAAGGTCAAAAATGTAAATGTATACTCCATAATAATCCTGCTTATCTCTCGATGTGTACACAGCTAGAAAAATTCAGCTATACTTTTGTTATTAGTGTCAGCCTTGAATCAGGGTAATTCCACATAAAGTGAAATGAAGATCCATCACCCATGATTAGTTGTATACTGGAGTGTTGAGGTCCATAACACTTTTTCTGGAAGAGTTTTGGACAAACGTTGCAGGCCTTTCATCTTGTTGTTGTTGTTGGTGTTATGTGCTATCGAGTCGCTTGCGACTCATAGCGACCCTATGTACAACAGCCCTAAACTCTGTTCTGTCCTGTGCCAATCGTACCGTCTCTGACACTCCCATCATGATTATCCTAGTCACTGAATCAATCCACCTTATAGAGGGCCTTCCCCTCCTGCGCTGTCCCTCCACCCTCCCAAGCATGACGTCCTTCTCCAAGGACCGGTCTCTCCTTATAACATGTCCAAAGTATGTTAGATGGAGCCTCAGAATCCTTGCCTCCAAGGAGCCACCCGGTTTAACCTTTTCCAGGATGAAT
>NW_006399753.1:31585505-31594846 GCF_000299155.1 Elephantulus edwardii | reverse complement strand
AAACAAACCCTTTCATCTTAGTCTGTTATAATTTGGAAGTTCAGCAACAACATGTTCAAAATCATAGCAACACGTAAGTTTGAAAGGACTGTGGTTGTCCTTGATGTAAATTAACTAAACCACATGGAAAGCAAAACAAACTGACACTACTCCTGCTTCAGTCTCTGTCCTACTGCCTCTGAGGAAAATGTCATCTCTATTGCTTTCAGTTGAAATCATCAACTACTGGAAACTTTTCAAAGACTTGTTTAAAATAACAATTTAAAATTAACTTACTACCTCTTTGTTGATACACAACTTTTCTAAAATGGGGTTTGTGCTTAGATAATGCAAATTTAAAGACAAACACCAACTAATTTTTTAGCTAATGTCACAAAATAGAAATAGGTAAGGTGTGAATTTATATTGATTTTTTTAAAGTCAAAACATAAGCAATGATAAAATATGTCATGTTTACATTGCACTATGAAATTTACTTCTGACAATTTGGGAAAATATGAGGGGAAGGGGAAAAAGTCTCTTGATTTAAGAAATTTTTTTTCTAATGTTTAATTTTAGTTGTACATTTTTCATTTTTAGATTATTATTTTTCATCTGAATCTGTAAAGCTGTTAGAAAATGTGGAATAAATTATGGAAGTAATCATCTGCTGTTTTACCATTTCCTTCTGGTGCCAGCTAAAATTAAAATTAGAATATCAGTGTTTAGAGATTTAAATGTTAGGCATGATTGAAATAGTATCATTTAAAAGAAAACCTCCCAACAAATCTCTCCACATGTATTGAAAAGGAAGCTGATTTTAATGACTACCCTTCAGGTTCCCCAATTAGTCTCTTTAATGCATTTTGCCCCCTTTCCTAAAGTGCAATCCTGATCAGACTACTAATGACAAGATGCAGTTTTATTGTCAGAATTTAAATGTGGTAAGGAATAGAAAACAAAATCCTCTTGAAATAACTACCTCCAATGAGTATCCCTAGAAGCATTTGAATATAAAAGTTTATAAATCACCCAGATAGGAGACATGAAATGCAGTGTAGGGATGATGCCTTTTTTCCAGAGCTCACAAATAATCTAAAAAAGGGTGATGTGAACAGAACAACAGCGCTGTGTCCTAGGAGTGCATGTTGGTAAACCCTAGATTTGTCACACTGAAGGACATGACACACTTTTTTCTACTACCACCAAATACCAGTTAGGATTCTGTTTCTTGGGACAATTATGGAGAAATGATATAATTTTCCAATAAACATAATGTTCATTAAACATATTGACAGTAAATACAATGCTTTCATACATTCATTTTCTCTCATGCATTATTCTTTACACCCACTGAGTTCACTGTATGTGGTTGGAACCAGGTTAGCCTAATTAAAATGAGGAATATTAGAGATTTTATGATATAGTTCGTTAACTCAAAGGAAAAAAAGGACAAGAATGTATCTCTTTGCTGCTGTTTTCATGGAGCCTATTGTGACTGGGGCATTCTTAAGACCTAAGTAAATATACTGCTAAAGAACATTCAAAAATCGCTGGAACAGTTCATAGATAGGGGACTGTCAGAAGTTCAAGCAGGATTTAGAAGAGATCATGGCACCAGAGACATCATTGCTAATGTCAGATGGATCCTGGCTGAAAGTAAAGAATACCAGAAGAATGGGGTTTATTTGTACTTGCAAAATGGGGTTTATTGACTGTGCAAAAGCATTTGACTGTGTTGATTATAACAAGTTGCGGCTGACACTGAGGAGAATGGGAGTCCCAGAGTACTTAATTGTGTTCATATGAAACCTATATCGAACCAGGAGGTTGTTGTCCAAACAGAGCAGGGGAACATTTCATGGTTTAAAATTGAGAAGAGTGTGTGTCAGGGTTGTATTCTCTCTCCATACCTATTCAACCTGTATGCTGAACAAATTATCCAAGAAGCTGGAGTCTATGACGAGCCGTGTGGCATCAGGATTGGAGGGAGACTCATCAATAATCTGCATTATGCAGATGATACAACCTTGCCTGCTGAAAGTGAGGAGGACTTGAAGCATTTGTTACAGAAGATCAAGGGATGCAGCATTCTGTATGGACCACTTTTAGACATAAAAAACCCAAAAAGTCTTACCACTGAACAGATAGGCAACATCATGATGGATAGAGAAGAGATTGGAACTGTCAACAACTTTATCTTCCTTGGATCTGCAATTAGCACGTTTGGTATCACATTGCACTGGGAAAATCTGCAGTTAGGGACCAGTAATTATGTCAGTTTGAAGCCTAAGGTGCATCTGATTCAGGCTATATATAATATTTCTGATTACTTGCTATGCATCTGAGAGCTAGACAGTAAATAAGGATGACAGAAGAAGAATTGATGGCTTTGAGCTGTGATGTTGGGTAAAAGCACTGAACATCCCATGGACAGCCAAAATAACAAACAAGTATGTCTTGGAGAGGGTACAGGTGGAATGCTCTTTGGAGGTAAAAATGATGAGGCTTCACCTTCATACTTTGGGAATGTTTCTCAAAGGGGCTTTTCCTTGGAGAAGGACATAATCCTTGGAAGGGTGGAGGGTGGGTGAAGGAGAGGAAGACCCTCAACCAGTGGACTGATATGGTCACTGCCACAATGGGCTTTTGTGTGTCAGGAAGTATAAAGAAGGTACAGAATAGAACAGGGTTCAGATCTTTAGTTCATAAGGTCGCTATGAGTCATATTCCACTGAACAGCATCTAGCAACAACAACTACAAATATTTGTCAATTAAACAAATGAATGTTTATGAGTCTGGTTTAGGAAACATGGGATATAGACTTTGTGAAAAGAAAGAAAAAAGGGGGCACTCCTTGGAATGAGTGATGGCCTGAGAGCCTCATCACTTTTAAAGGCTGGACAGGATTCAGTGTAATCATTAAGATTAAATTGTTATATATTGTGTTATTGTTGAGTCATAACCAAAAAAAACAAAACAAAACAAAAAAAAAACAACCCTAAAACCAAAACAAACATTTCTGATACAAACAGCAAGCCAAAATTTGTAAAACCTTCTTCATTGTTAAATAATAAAAATTTAATTTTATGGATTTCAAAAATGTATAGCTTTACTGTTAAGGAGCTGTGGTGGCTTAGTGGCAGGAAGGTGTGGTGTAATCCTCAGGCATGTGGCTCAAGGCCACCAGCTGCTCCATAGGAAAATGTTGGGCAATCATTCTCCTCCTGTGCAATTAACTGCCTCTGAAAGCTCACTGGAGGGTCACCTATAGGTCAGTTTTGACTCGCCGGTAAACAATAACAACAACAACAACATACTTTTTATAGGGACTCTGGTAGCCTCGGGATAAGGAGTTGTTTTACCAACTCAAAGAAATGAAGTTTGAATCTCTCTCAGATCCTCAGGAGAAATATGCACAGTCTCTGAACACCCACTGGAGGTTCAGCTCTTAGGCGGTTCCACATAGCAATGAGGACAACAACATAACTGTATGTTGTATAATTGCTTGTTGTTCTTGTTGTTGAGTACATCAAGTCAGAACCAACTTATAGCTCACTCTCCAACATTTTCAGAGGCAGTAAATTGAATCAGAGGAGATTGCCATCTTTCTTCCAAATAGCAGCAGGTGGATTCAAACTATGTACCGTAGGATTGATAGCACAGCTTCTTACCACTAAGCCATCAACATTCTCTATAAATTTAAGCACCAATAAATACATAGTTAATTCTGACTAACAAATTAAATTCAGTGTGAATTGTTTGCCATGCCAAAAACTTTACCATACAACCTTTATATAGCTTCACCATTTCTACTTAAATGTGAGGCCAATTATAGAAGTCTCAATTTAAAAAAAAAAAAAAACAACACCAAAAGCAAACAAATAATAAAGCTATTGACTTTCAGCTCGGGTTTAAACTCTCATGATGTGAAATCAACAGACGGGATTTTAAGGGTACTATTGTTGTTGCTGTTGATTGCCGTCAAGCGGAGCATGACTCATAGTGATCCTATGAACAAAAGGCCTGAAGCCTTTCTACAACTGTCGTCATCTATCAAAGTTCATAGAGTTTCCATAGGCATGTCGTTTAGGAATTGGATATCACTCCTGCTTCCATGAAAATATAAAAGCAAAAGTGCATAATTATTGAAAGAAGCAGAAGTTGGCACAGTCTATTCAAACGTAGTGTACGGGATTGATTCAATGAAAATTCCTTATGAAGGTATGATTTAATTGAGTAATTTCTCCTCTTCAAAAGATGTATATATTTCCTTAAGTTTCCTGTGAGTGGGCATCAACTCAATGGCAACAGGAAATGAGTTGATGATTTTCCAGGTAGGTGGCTAAGGATTTGGTCTGATATTCTTTAACCCCTAGGGATAACAGGATTTTTTTGGCTTTGAAGATTTGGATCCTAAAGAGATTATAAACTCTATTTACCCATATATAAAGAAATATGGAACTTTAGGAGCCCTGTTATGGTCTTTCCAATTACTTTCTATGTTTTGAGAACTGGACAATGAATAAGGACGACACAAAACAAATTGATGCCTTTGAGCTGTGGTGTTAGAGGAGAGTACTGAATATCCGATAGACTGCCAAAAAACCAAACAGGTATGTATTGTAATACGTTTAGCCAGAGTGCTACTTGGAAGCAAGGATTATATAGCTTTCTCTCTTACTGTGGATGTATTTCTAAAAGTGGCTATTTCTTGGAAAAGGATCTCATGCTTGGAAAAGTGGAGGTCAGTGAAAGATAGGAAGATCCACATTGAGATGGATTTGCATGGTAGCTGCAACAATGATACAAGTATGTCAGAGATTATGAGAATGGCACTGTATAGGACAGGATTCAGGCCTGTCATTCACAGGGTCACTATGAGTTGTACTCAGCTCAAGTTTATCTTACAACAACAGGATTCCTGGATTGACAAAGAAGTGACTTAAGTCAGAGAAGTAAATTTTTTATGGGGCTGGGTTATTTTGGTATGTTATGTTTTGGTTTTAGTGGGAGGGAGATATCTGCAAATGAAAACCTGTAACTTGGGCTTGTGCACAGTGTTAGACAGTGACAAATCCCATGAGAAGGAGAATTACATGTATTTTGGAACCTGGGGAGTACTGTGAGTCTGATACTGAAGGAATGATTCAAGTGAAGTTTCAACTTGTAGGTAGGTTCCAGAGCACTCAAGATATTTTTCAGTAGTGCCTACTAGAAATTACACAAATGGATTCTCTGGGAATTTTCTTAGACTGTTTAAATCCTGGGAAGGCTACACTAAAGAAGAGTGTGGCTATATTAAAAATTACTGCTCTTGGACTTGTCCCTGGTAATAGCTAGAAAGAAAGTGCAAGTGAGCTACAATTGGATTAAAAACCAAAACTAAGGAAAGAATAGACAAGGAGGAAAAGGTCAGAGGGAAATAAAAGCTTTTAGATATATCTTTTAGAACTAGGGAAACATGTAACCATTTAAATTTGCTAAAATTAACAGTAATTATGTTCTGGATGATAATGAGTGCTCATTTCTAATAGGCATTTTGAACTTTGTTACTTAGATTACCAAACTGAGTTTCAAAGTCAGTGTTAAAACATTCAAAAGGTGTGATGTCCGGAAGAATATATATTTGGTATAACTCTAACAGTGAAATGGAAGATAATAAGATAGCTTAGATGGAAAGAAAATGCCTTGATATTTTTGTGATATTAACCAATTGTATGGTTATCATTTTAATGCTGTATTGTTGTTGGTGATTGCCTTCAAGTTGAGCACGACTCATAGCGACCCTATGAACAAAAGACCTGAAGCTCCTCTACAACTATCGACATTTATCAAAGTTCACAGAGTTTCCAGAGGCAAGTTGTTTAGGAAGTGGATGCCACATAAAGCTGTATTAGTGTTTAGAATGGCTAGAGAGAGTGTTTATCATCAGTAATATTTTGTGTCATTTAGAAGCAGTTTAGTGAGAATCTAGGGACTGCAAGTCTTTCCTAGTTTAAGAGCTAATTTACATAAGACAAAAAAAATTCAGGTGCATACACACACTACAGTTTATACTGATTAAAGAAGCAATATGTCATAAATAGTTTGTAAATATTTCAAATTCATTTATAGATTTATTACTTTAACATATTTGAAAAATTCATATGAAAGCAAGGAATGACACTTTTTTTTAAGCTCTGAAAAACAGTTTATTAGAAGTATTACAGGAAGTCTCTTGGATTTCTGCAAGAACAAATATGGTGCTTCTACATTCTAAAAAGTATCTATTTGCTTAAAAAATTCTTTACTCTGACTCTTGTAGTCTCCTGGATTCCTTGGTCCAAGGCCAGCACCTACATTTTACAGGTTGTACAGTCTCCATACGGCACAAGAAATAGCCAGGAAGTCAACACAGATATGGAGTGTGCTTTACTCCACATCTTAACATTCACTTTGTCGGTGAAGCTTCATGCAGACCAGGAGGTAAAATATTCTTATATAAAGTCAAACTTCCAGAACATATTGGTTAGCCAAAAGCAACGAGTGAGAATATCACTTATTTAATCTTTAAATGATGCCTATTACTCCTATGGATTTGTTTGTAGATCAAGGCATTAATTCTGTCATCTATCTAATTAAGATCTATGTTGTAAAAATACAATTGAAATTTATATTTAAAAGTTTAAGAATATTACAAATTTTATTTTGAGCTGAGTAACACTATTTCAGCCCTCCTCTGTTATTGTACTAGCCATATACTAGTATCCTTAATGTGACCAAAGCAGCGAATCACTTTTAAAAGTTAATTACGCCACAAATGTTTAGTGTCTGGATTGCATTTAAAAAAAGCTCAGCTTCAATATTTTATTTCATGCAGCATCTGCTCAACAAGGATTTTCCCTTTTAAATAGCACTTTATTGAATGCATAAATAGGGTCTTTTTAGACAGCATGCTAAAATGTCTCTAGATATACATGCTAATAAAATTTCCCTGGGAAGATCATCTTAAAGGATTATTTTTTCACTAATTAATAATACATTATTTATATGTAGAATAACAGTTAATTATAATTTATACATCGTTCTAGTAGCTTAGCAATCATTTTTAAGTCTATAAATGCCTTTTAAAAGTCCTCTATGAATCTGCTGTTTGAGACCTCTCCAGAGTACTGAGAAGCAATGATGTCAGCCTAGATCCAGGCCACAGTCTTCACAATTACTTGCTATGCATTAGAGAACTGGACAATGACTAAGGATGACAGAGAAGAATAAATACCCTTAAGTTGTATTGCTGGAGAAGAGTCTTGAACATGGCATGGACCACTAAAAACCAAGTAAATCTGTCTTGGGGAAGTGAAACCAAGTTTTTCCCTGGAGGTAAGGATTTTGAAGCACCATCTTTCATACTTTGTGCATGTGGCTAGGAAGGACCATCATTCTTGGAAGGGTGGGGGCATGGCACAGGAGAGGAAGACTCTGGATGGGTTGGATTGAGACAGTAACTGGGGTAATGTCAGAATCAGTGAGACTTCCTCAGGACGAGGTAAGCTTCAAAGCTGTGGTACATATGGTCACTATGAGTTGCAGACAACTCAATGGCACATAACAACAACAACAACATACAGAATCAGATGGATATATTAATAACCTTATTGTTAGTAGTCCATAAAAACTGACCAATGTCTTTTTACCACATGATATTTATCTAGTCTGTATCTGTAGGTTTCTTCACTTTTACTTACAGCAACATAATTTATACCAGTTGATATTTTATCTATCAATATACATCAATAAATAAGAAAAGAACATCTCCTACTCAGTATATTTATCTTACCTCTCTCTCTGGTAATATTCTTCCCTTGTTGACTGGAAATTAGCCTGGAAATTCCAAAGTATTGTATTCTTATAATCTGAACATATATACCTGTGCCAAGGATAACTGGAAATTCAAGTGATTTTCAAACTAGACCTAAATAAGCTATTTTTCTCTAGTAATACCAGTATTAAAACTGAGTTATCAAAGAAATCAAATAACAGTTCTATATTTTAATAGTTACAAAGCTGATATTTGCTTGTGGTCTAACATTTTACCAAGTACGTCAAACATTTTACACCTCTATCATTAGTCACCACAATTTACAGGTGAAGAAAGGATGGTACATCATCATTTACCAAGTCTTGTTGTTGTTGTTGTTGTTTACAATCAGTCAGAGCTGATGCACAGCTGACCCTCTGGCAGGTTTTCAAAGATAGTTAATTGAAAGGGAGGAGATTTCCCATCCTTCTCCTGTGGAGCAGCTGATGGATTCGAAACGCATGCCTTTGGGATTGCAGCTCAGAATTCAGGCACTTATATTTTAAACTGCAATATTTTCACAATTTAGTCTGCTTCCACAGGTGAGAGGAGACTGATTGAAGATGAAAGAAGTACCCCCGAAGGAGAAGGAACATATGAGGTACTAGACAAGAGTAACTCATAGAATAATTGAGTCTATAGCACTAGTTTCCATCAGTATCCTCCATTTTCCCAATAAATCTCAACTTTACTTTGGGGCTCCTTGAGTTGGGTGCTGATACTTCGAGGTAAGGAAATTTAAGGTTGATTTCTGTAGGTTTGAATAGAGTAATTGAATAATAGGAGTACAGTGATGGGTTTATCTCTCTAGGCCTCCCAACAATTGAATTGTCCCTCTCTCTCTGCTTCCTTCCCTCTTCCCTGATTCTTTCCACTGATTCTTCCTATCCATACATTTTTTCACTATGTAAGCTCGAATATAGACCAAAGGATTTGTGGTTCATAAATACCCAGAGGCTCTTTGGAAGACAGATCTGGTAGTCTGCTTCCAAAAGGCCAGTCTTGATAACAATTAACTTGATGATAGTTAGCAACAGGTTTTCTTTTCCAAGTTTGTTTATTATTTTTTTACAATGTACAATTTCTTTCAAAAGAATTACAAATAAAACCAAATACAAAGTCAAAATGGTTTTCATATATTAATGAATATCATTATAATCTTGGCCACAAAATCTTTTTGGTTAGGAAATGAGACAATAATTGTAGTGTATGTAGGTACTTTCTTCAGTCCTTAGATTCACTGTCATCTATTCATCACAGCAGAAATGAAGAAAGATCATAGCATGATGTAAACCAGGAGTTATCCTTTCAAAACCAACAGCATTGCACACATCAGTCACATAGAACTTACTCTAAATGGCTTACTAGTGAATGTTGTGGCATAAAAGTTAAGTTTCCAGCTCCTTGCTATTGTGAACAAAGCCTAAATGCCCATCAACAAACGAATGGGTAGAGAAGCTGTGGTATATTCGCACAATGGAATACTATGCTGCATTGAAAAACAAGGAACTCATGCAATAT
>NW_006399753.1:31579023-31584800 GCF_000299155.1 Elephantulus edwardii | reverse complement strand
AATGGAAACCAGAGTCATAGGGAGGGAATGGGACTAGTTTGGTGACATTGCATGCGTTGAAATTAATCTGGTGAGTCAAAATGTGTATGAGTGATTAAATGAACACCAATTCATTTTGTAAATGTTAACACAAAATAAAATGAAAAGTAATTGTAAAAAAAAAAATTAAGTTTCCTTCAAGGGAGACATGAAGAAAGTTTTCTGGAGCCCCAAACATTTTATTTTTATCACAGTATCAATGTGCCTATTATTTATTATTTACATAATAAATGTATTAACTCATGTCTGTCAACTTTTAAAAATTTTGATAAGACAAAAAGGACATAATTAATAATGATATGCTTATGAAAGTAAAGATAAACCTGGGATATATAATCTTTAAACTGTGTTTTATCCAGACTAAGTTGTAAAGTATAAGATACTTATTTAAGAAACTATTACTTCAGCAGGTTTTTATCTAACTTGACTGAGGAGAAAGAAGGGCATTCAGCCACTAACATAACAGATTCATCATGACATTTTGAAAGCATTTTATTATATGATGAATAGAATAAGGATGATAAGATCCATCACTGTTACTGTAATTGTTTCTTTCCAAACTTCATCCACTCTTTTAAATGTAATTCAAGAACCATTTCCCATGATGCCCTCCAATTGACTCATCTTTGTAAATGTCTATCAGTTTATCTCCATTAAAAAACTGGTTCTTGAAAAGGACGGTACAGTCTTTCACATAAGGATCATAGTTGCCTGAGTATCATTCTGAGGACTTAAAAAACCCCAAAACCCTAAAGACACTATTTCTAAACCATTGAAAAATTCTGAATCTCGATCAAATCTACTTGAATTACTACTGTGTCATTTTTGCTTTCCATTTATATCATATGTAGAGAGCTGGACAATGACTAGGGATGACAGAAGGAGAGTTGATACCTTTGAGCTGTGAGGCTGGTGAAGAATACTGAATATACCATGGACTGTTAGGAGAACAAACAAATTCGTCCTGGAGAGGGTGAAGTCAGGTTTCTCCTTGGAGACAAGGATTCTGAAGTTCTGTCTGAAACACTTTGGACATGTTGCAAGGCAGGCTCAGTCCTTGGAGAGGGATGTCATTCTTGGAAGGGTGAATGGACAGCACAGGAGAGGAAGACCATCAATGAGGTGGACTGATTCAGTTACTACTGCAGCAATGGAGATATGTGTATGGGAAACAATAAGATTGGCAAGGAATAGAGCAGGGTGGTTTAAGGCTGTTGTACATAGGGTCATTATGAGTCACGGTGACTCGACGATACATAACAAGAACAACAATTGTAAGCAATACATATTTCCAAGTAGATTGTGAATTTGTGCACGTCCTGATTATTAGCAAAAGTTAAGATAGAAATTTGATCTTTTTTTTTTTTAAGACAGATGGTCTTAATTTTCCAATCTGATGTTTGGAACACCATTCCAGGTAATAGAGTTAACCAGAATCCACCCCAGGAAAGGTAAATAGACCCTCAAACAGACCCTCAAGGAAGATGGGAAGATCTTAGTAAAAAGCTGCCTCCCCAAACAGTGGCCAATCTCACCAGTAGGTGGACCCAGTTTATGAACTGCTCCACACCCCCATACCCCTCCTGATTCCAGACAGGCACATCCAGGTGGATGGTGTCCATGTGTGTGATAACCCAACTCTAAAGCCCCAAATGTATGGGGCTTCATATGTAATGAGTGAGGTTGCCCCACCCCATCGGGAGCCCTAGCACTAAAGCCACAGGGCGCTGGGGCGCAGTGTCATAGGCCAACCACAGGCAGGCTAGATGAAATCCTTTTTTTGTTTCAAATGATTCATTTTTTACTCCCATAATGTGGGGTTGTTGTTGTTTTTTTTTTTATATAATGAGTACATATTCCAGGAATTCTTAAAGCTCAGTAAGTATTTGAACAATGAAACAGTTTCATCATTAAAGATTTGTTTTTAAATTTGATTCCTTTGTATTTAGTAACTTTGCTTTGCTTCAGATTTGTGATTTTTCTTGTGATTTGTCTTTGTTAACTACACATCTTAATCTCATCCAAAAGTAACTGCAAAACTGGAGTTCTCTTTATAAGGAGTACCAACAAGACTTTCCTGACACACAGAGGAATACTATAGTTAATCTTGTAGCCTACCCAAAGACAGGTGATTTGAATCTGCCAACTGATTAATAAAAGAAAGATGGGCAATCTCCTCCCCTGTGGTTTATAGCCTCTGAAATCCTGCTGGAGGGTCTGCTCTGAGTCAGTTTTGACTTGAAGACATACAGCACGGCCATAGAGCTTATTATAACTAATAGTGACCTCCTATCAGCTTCCATAGCTATTAATTTTTACAGGAGGATACTGCTTATATTTCTTTCCTGGAGTAACTGGTAGATTTAAACTGCTTATCTTTCTGATATCTTTCTGATGTCAGTCTGATATGTTATCGCCTTATGCCACCAGAACACTGAAATCTCAGCCTGGCAGATCTTCAATCTTTGTGTGCCAAGACGAAATGTTTAATTTCATATTTGTTCAGAGAAACAATCTAGAAATGAAAACTTTTCTGCTTTGTTGAAACCTGAGTCAAATGGGCTACAGAATTGGATATGATTTCGTCCCTCATTATCAATATTTGTTGAGTTACTATGAAATGCATAGGGATGATACTTGCCTTGTAATAAACATACCAAGAATTCTGCCCCCCAGAAATGATGATCATCATTTTTGACTCAATAAGTTTCATTACTCTCTCTCCCATCACATTGGAGCACATTCCATTTCCACGCACAGATATTTGTTCTCTTGATTTTAACTAGCTTTCTCTTGATCATAATTGGAAAATTGCTGGGGCAAAGACTAAGGGCAAGTTTCAGATAAACCAATCAAAGTCTAATTGAATAACGGTGGCTTTTTCACCAATAAATGAAAAAAAAACAACCTTATTTTCATAGCAACACCTATGGGTCGGTCTTGCAGATTATGCTAATGTGCCCTATGAGCTTAGTTGATCTCAAAGACCAAAAATTGTATTGAAGAGATCTGAAAAAGGTTTCATCTTTAACTCATATTAACTCTATCCCTGTCCCTTGACCAAGACTAATGGACAAGTGGAAAGAGTTAAACAATTGGCAAATAGGTCTGTCAGCCAAAAAAAAATTTTAAAGAAAGACGATGTAAAGAAGTCCCATTTTTACCCTTAATTTTATTACTCTAGATGGTGGTGTCTTTCAAATATGTGAGTAAACAGAGATCAGAAAGAAGCCATCTTACATACATTTAATTCATTTTGAAATGGGTGACATGATAAAAATGTTTAGAGTTACAAGATTAAGACAGAAGTTGACTCCAAACTATGTTACCAAGATCTCCAGCTCCAGTTAAATCTCTAGAGAGACTTGCAATGTTTCAAGCTAGGTATATGCATGTCCTTGCAAAAAATCTAAGTGATCTCTCTGCTCTCGCTCTCTCTCTCTCCCTCTCTCTCTCTTTCACACACAGATACAGCTGTTGTTGTGTATGTAGATTTGGAATTGACCCATAGCTGACCCTCCAGTGGGTTTACAGAGGTAGTTTATCATATATTCACCCAGTATTTGTATACAAAAAGTAGGGTGCCATATGCACTATTCTTCATCTTACTTAAAAAAAAAATTAATTGATCTTTGTGATTGTTCCCGAACAATTTTTAAAACTACATCTTTCCTTAAACATCTAAATCTTTTTCTATCATATGTTGTTGTTGTTGTTGTTGTTATGTGCCGTCAAGTCATTTGCGACTCATAGCGACCCTATGTACAACAGCCCTAAACCCTGCTCTCTCCTGTACCAATCACACTGCCTCTGACACACCCATCCTGATTAACCCAGTCACTAAATCAATCCATCTCATAGAGGGTCTTCCCCTCCTATGCTGTCCCTCCACCCTCCTAAGCATGATGCCCCTCTCCCAGGACCTGTACCTCCTTGCAACATACCCAAAGTATGTCAGATGAAGCCCCAGTATCCTTGCCTCCAAGGAGTTACTTCGTTCAATCCTCTCCGGGATGAATCTGTTTTCTTGGCAGTCCATGGTACATTCAATACTCTTCTCCAGCACCACAGCTCAAAGGCATCAATTCTCCTTCTGTCCTCCCTAGTCATTGTCCAACTCTCTGATGCATAACAAGTGATTGCAAAGACCATGGCCTGTATCAGGCCACCTTAGTCTCCAGAGAGACACCATTGCTCTTGGGTACTTTAGAGAGGTCCCTAACAGCAGACTTTCCCATAGCAATACGTTTTTTCATTTCCTAACTGCTGGTGCCAAGAGTGTTGCCCGTGGAGCCAAGCAAACTGAAGCTGTGAACAATCTCAATCTCTTTGCCATCCATCCTGATGCTACCAATTGGTCCAGTGGTGAGAATCTTCTATCATATAGCTACTATAAAAAATACTTTTGATTAATATCCTACTAATAGGTATGTATGTTATTTAATAAATAACCCTGCAACTCTGTCATTTCTAGTACCCAAGTGAATCTGTTGGGTAGAGTTCTAGAGGTGAAATTACTCAGTTAAGGTGCATGTATATTCGAATTTCAAAGGCTATGCTGAAATTGCCATTCACAGAAGTTTCAGCAACAGAAATGGATAGCAATATTGAGTCCTTACACCCTCATTAATGTAAAATACATTTATTTTATTTTATTTTTCACTCTACAAGGGAAAAATGATTTTCTAGTGTAGTTTAGATTTGAATTTTCTATTACAACTAAACACAAACATATTGCTTTGATTATCTCTACTATTTCTGTACTTGCATTGTTGCTGCTATTGTTAGATGCTATAGAGTCAAGTATGACTTAAAGCCATTCTATAAACAGCAGACTTGAGACATGCCCCATCCCTATGTCTTCCTCACCATCTCTGACACATTTAAGTCCACTGCTGCAGTCACTGGGTGTCAATTATTCCACTGGAGGTTTCTTCTCTTTCTCTGACTCTCCAGCTTTTCAAACATTATAAGTTTTTCTTATTATTCAATTTTTATTTACAAAAATTGAATACATTGTTTTTCAGACCAAATTCTTCCAATTTCCCTCACCTCCCACCCATCAGGGTGTATAACCCCGTAGTTAATCCCTCACCCCCCTCACATCCTCATCCCTCTGCTCCCACCCTGTCCCCTCACTTGCATTATCATACTCATTCTACAATAATGGTTTTATACAATATTTGTCCTTGTGGGACTGAGCTAGTTCACTCAGCATAATGCTTTCCAGTCCCTCCCAAGCTAGGTAATAATTTACAAAATCATTGCTCCTGCATCCTGCATAATATTCAATTGTATAAATGTTCCATAATTTCTCAACCCATTTGATTATGGTGGCACATCAGGTCTGTTTCCATGTCCTTGTGATGGTGAATAATGCTGCATGATAACTTTTTAAAAGGTATAGCCTCTCCTAGCAACATGTCTAATGAGAGATGAAGCTTTGCCATTTTTGCCTTTAACTCTTGTCCATTTAGATTTTTTATGTAAGATTTAATATTATATAGATTATTGGTTATCTATATATCTGTTTCTGTATATCGATTGAAAAGTTATGGAGACAGGATGCACTCCTTTCCTGATTTTGAACCATGCAGTATTTCCCTGCTCTGTTCTGAGGACTGCTTCCTGATCCAAGTATAAGTTGTTTTTGGTTTTTTTTTAAATATTTTATTCATTTTTCATTTCAATGAACATCTACAGAGATTTGGGAATTCCATTCATTCATTGTTGCACCC
>NW_006399753.1:31551232-31578222 GCF_000299155.1 Elephantulus edwardii | reverse complement strand
CTTCTCTGTCCACCATGATGTTGCTTATTAGTCTAGTAGTAAGAATGTGTGTTTTTTGACATTGAGATTCAATCCAAAAGCTGTATTCTTTGATCGTCTGCAACAAATGCTTTAAATTTTCCATTTGTGGACAGGCTAACACATCCTATTCACATATTCCCATCTAACCACATTACAAAGTCAAACTCAATGGCTAGGAAAGTAATTTTGAACACTAAGTTCTTCATACCATAGACTACTCTCTGGCTTTTTTAATAGACAGTGTCTAAAACATTGAGTGATCAATTCTTATATTTTCAGCACATTTGGAAAACCACATAAATCAAATTCTAAAACTCACTGCCATTGAGCTGGTTCTATATGGTTATCTGATAGAGGAGCATAGAACTGGCTCAATAGGATTTCCAAGGATGTTGATCTTTACAGAAGCTGACATACATTTTTATTAGGTGAAGGGGCTGATAGATTTGAATGATAACCTTTTAGTTAGCAGATCAGCCTTGAACCACCCATCATCATGCTAATCATATACTAAAACATCATGAAATAGTTTTCTATCTTAATTACACTGATCTGTGTATTCATGAACCAAATTTCATAACTGACATATTAAACTTTACGTATATTTTAGTAATTTTACAAACCCATTAATTACTTTTGAATTACACTAGTTTTTTAAAGTTTAATATGAACAAAATTTACAAGAATTAGCCTCAATTATAAAGTCTACTTCAAGGTGCCATGGATCTCATAGTCTATTTTAAAAGCACTAAACTGTACATTTTAAAAGAAAATAACAACCTACAACGTGTCCTCACTACATAACTTATTAATTATAAAACTATTTTAGAAGTGTAAGTAATCAGTAAAATTAGAGCTGAGTACCAATATATTTTTTAAAAAGTAAATAGATGTATTATTGATAGACTGATTAATCAAAACATTATAAGAACATTAAAATGGGGAAAATAATTATTTGAAATAAGATTTCTAGAAATGAATTAATTTTTGGTAACTGTGCCTTTATATTAAGAAACCAAAAACAAGATTGAATCAGTATCATTTATTTGCCTCTGAGGTAAAAACCGTTAAATCTTTCATTCTATTCAACAGCAGCTGTGGAATTGACAAAGTCCACTGATTTCAATCAGCCTGGCAATGTTTGGGTCGTGAGTACTGATATGATCTAGAGGGAAAAACTGAAAGGTAAGGCAGAGGTGAAAGGGACATAATATGTTGTAGCTGTTGCTTTTGTGTACCATCAAGTCGGAATCAACCCATAACTGATCTGCCAGTGGGTTTTCAGAGGCAGTTAATTGCATGGGAGGAGACTGTTCATCCTTCCCCCTGTAGAGCAGCTGGTAGATTTGAACCACCGGCCTTTAAGACTGCAGCACAGTTTCTTGCTATTAGGCCACTAAAGCCCCCCATTTTAAAATACAGAAACCAAAATGTTCATTGTTATTCAGTGTGAATTAACTTCTAGTTGACCCTCCAGGGTATTTGGAGGCTGTGAATACCAAAGGAGGCAGAGCTAAAGGTAGAATGGAACCACTGAAAGCAACTACCTTTGGGTTAACAGCATTTCCTATAGACTCCTCCCCTATATCTCCCTAGAGAATGAAACCGACCACTAGTTTATTTTAAAGGATGATGCAAAGTAAAACTAGGGAATCGGGCAGCCAAGTGCTCTATAAAAGCTATCAAGTACTGCAGTGTTTCCATAAGGTTGGCCTGAGACAAGTCTTCTAGCTCTTGGAAAGTGTAAAAGAACAGCAGGCTGTGGTATTCATTGTAACTTTTCAAGTGTAGTCAAATCCCAAGCACCATTTGTAATCAAGGACATTCTGTACTAGTAAAAATAAAGAAAGATGGAAGAAGAGGAAGGAATTGTTGGAAAATATTAAAGGGAAAGCTTTTCCACAGGGTTCTATGGTTGCTATAGTAACAACTTCTTGTGTTTGTACATATTCAGAACAGCTGCTTCCTTTGGGCTTCTGGTGGCAGGGAGATTTTGGAGGGTAACTGATAGGCAAAGAAGTGCCACTGTGACCATGCAAAATAGTTTCTGTTCTTAGATTATCTTAGTGTAACAAGTTTATACTAAGGGCATATGTAGCTGTTTTAATGTCGGTGAGCAGCAAGGTCTTCTGAAAGATCATTCCTAGTCAGCAAAGTATGTTGTGATCTACAAAATTTATGAGCAGACATGATCTAAAATGATCTAAACATGATTTGTTGTTCTTGTAGCTCTTGTCTTGTAGCCTTAAGATTTGAAACCTCCATTTTCTTTTTTACCTGGTAGACACATTAAATATATCGCAAGTGTCCCAGGAGGTTTTTGATGCACTATCAAAAAATATCCCTTTCAAGTGCTTACTGATCCTTATACATTGTTCTAAGTCTTAATCAATTATTCTAATTAGAGTCAGTTCTGGCTGTAACCTTTCATAAAGTTGAATAGCTACATAAATGTAAATTTAACATTCATCAACTAGTATACAATGAATTATAGTCCACTTATAAAAGGTATTTGATTTGCAACATAGTCCTCGTGCCCACTTACTGCTATTTCAACTAGCCCATTAAAACTTTATGTAAGCTACAAAAGAAGCAAGAGTCAGATAAAAAAAAAAGAATTTTATTTTTAATAATAAATGCTTTACTTACCTGTTTGATACTACTGAATACATTCTGACTCTTAGGGACTCCATTTGACAGAGTAGAACTGCCCAAGTGGATTTGCCAAGTTGTATCTTTATGAAAGAATATAATCAGAAACGAGAGAACTTAGAATAAATCATGTGTTTTTAAACTCCAAATGTCTCCTTCATTAATTTATAATTAACCAAAAATTACTACTTTGATTATAAAATATTATTAAATAATATATATACATATATACACATATAAGAAACAATAGAAATATCCTTGAATTCCAGATTTTAATTATGATTTTGTTTTTAAGTAGAGAATATAAATCTAGTTCTTTTCTTCTGTAATTGGGTGTGTTCATACCACAAACCATTTAGTTATCAGTCAAAATACTTAATCACTGTACAACTAATGTGCCTTGCCATGTGCATACATAAATATAAAATATGCTTTATATATTATACAAACCCATGAGCTCTAATCTTTCTAATCCCTACAGAATTCTACAAGTTGGAAGTGACTTTATGACAGGTTTTTAATGATAATATGTAAATATGCATATATATAAATTTGTGAAAGTGTCCTTATTTTTTTGCTTTTTTTCCATAAAATGCTTGTCTGCGAGATATTTCTCTAAATCTGAGTATTCAGACTAAGACAGACTAGGAAGAAGGATTGGCCATCCACTTCCAAAACAGCAGGCCTCTGAAAACCCTGTGTATAATAGAACATACATAGACTAACAGGGCAACTGAGGCAAAGCTTTCAGTTATGGAAATAGACAGTGAGGTTGGCACAGGCTAGAGCAGGGCTTAGGGCTATTGTACATAGGGTCACTAGGAGTCGCAGGCGACTTAACAGCACATAACAACAGCAACAAAAACAATATTTAGTGTTGTTGTTGTTAGGTTCCATCAAGTTGAGTACAGCTCATAGTGACCCTAAGAACAACAGATCGGAACCCTGTGCTATGCTGTGCCATCTACACTTCCTGACACACAAGAGGCCATTGCAATAGTCACCATGTCAATCCACTTGGTTGATAGTCTTCCTCTCCTTAACCAACTCTCCACCTTTCCAAGCATCATGCCCCTCTCCAAGGAATAGCACCTCCTAGCAACATGCCCAAAGTATGTGAGGCAAAGCTTCATCATTCTTGCCTCCAAAGAGCAGTCAAGCTTCACCCTCTCCAAGACATATTTGTTTGTTCTTTTGGCCGTGTTTTTCTCCAACACCACAGATCAAAGGCATCAAATCTTTTATCTTTAGTCATTTTCCAGCTCTCAAATGCACAGCAAGTGATTGGAAAGACCTTGGCCTGAATTAGACACACTTAAGTCCTCAAACTGGAGCCTCCTGTGTGAAGCAGTTGGATTCTGGAAGGTAGGTTGTTTTGATTTAGTTGACAGGTGTAAACTGTTTGGTCTTTTTTTTTCTTTTCTTTTCTTTTTTCTGTAGTTAACAATCCCGTGTAAGCTGACTAGTCATTTGATGTAGTTAACAATCAGATGTGGGCTGCAAGCCTCTTGTTTAAATCAATCAGGAGGCAGTGGGAGGTCATTTATATTTGAAATGCAGTTGGGTTAGGGTTAGGATTAGGAAGAAGACTAATTAGTGTGAAGACTAATTTTCTATTAGAGCTACAAACTAAATTGGCAGTTTGCTGTGTTTGGGGAGAACACTGGTCTAAGTGGTACAGCACTTGTCTGTCAGTTTGCTGTATGGAGATAACTTGTGGTTACTGTGAGAAGATAACTTGGGCTTGCTGTTATATTATAAGCTATGCCACTGGTGTGTCAAATGCCATAAGAGTTACCCATAGTAAACAGGTTTTAGTAGAGCTTCCAGATTAAGACAGACTAGGAAGTAGGATTGGCCATCTACTTCTTAAATAATAGGCCTTTGAAAAACCTAAGAACACTAGAGGAACAGGATATTTATAGAAAACATGACATAAAATAGCAACTGAAACAGTTAAAAGTATTCACTAAAACATTAAAAGCAGCATCTGGAGGCTGAATAATCAAATTTTCTAAATACACAAACTTAAAATGCAAATAAGCAAAGCAGAAAACACAGCTGTTCTGACAAGCAAGTTAATAATGAACATAGAAATATGATAGTATTTTAAATCCTTTGGGACTTTAGAAAAGTGAAATATGAAAGCAACATGATGCTCATGTTTTTAATTAAAATTTATTCCATATTTTTCAAGCTCAGGGCAATTACAGTTTGAATTTCTACTAGGATCCATAAAATATTTGACTGATTTCATTTTGAAAATGCAGGTGCTAATCCCAAGATTCTGTTCCTAAGAATTTGATTTCATATTTGCCTTAAAATTCTCATAGCCTAGTAATTTTTCTATCTTCATTGCATAAAGTCTAAATTATGAAAGATTGATATATTCAAAATTTAAGGAATCTAGAAGACAGTGGCAATGTTGAGATGACATAATTAAAACTTAAAATGATACAATTTCTCAAATAACTAGGTAGAGTGTTTTGTTTTGGTTTTTAAATGTGCCATAATTCTACTTTCATTCATTGTACTCTTCTCAGGGAGCTGTGGTGGGGTAGTCCATAGGGAGTTATACTGCCAACACAAAACTTCACCTATTTGTCAGTTCAAATCCACCAGCAGCTCTCAGGGAGATGAAACATTGCCTCCCATGTGATTTACAGGCTCAGAAATGCAAAGGAGAGTTAGCTATGAGTTACTTCCAACTCCACAGCAAAAAGTCTCTCCTCTTTCTATGGTATTGTATGCTATTAAGATATGACCATGACCTATAATTCTTCAATTTTTAATTTTCTGCAGAGTCCCAGATTTTAATTTCCCAAATATTTTCAACTGAGATCCCATTGACATCTAGATATAATAGATCCAAATCTGAATGACTCTTGGTGTCATCCAGAAAAATGTTCTCTCCTTTGCAGCCTTTCTCCTAAGATATAAAGCTTAAAGATCTCAGAGCTTTCTTTTCCTCTATCTGGGCAATTGTTAAATTTTATACCTTTACATCTGGACACTTTCTTAGGAATTTCAGCTCTCATTTTCACTCCCATTCAATTCTGGTTGAAATCTTCATGAATTCTTGTTCAGACTATTGAAAAGGAGTGTCTTTCCTGTTCCCCAGGTCTCCAATTACCTCTGAGATTCTTCAGACAGGTTCCTTTGCTAAAGCACCTATTCCTCACCATTTGATGGGTCTTCAGCTTGACTGTTCATTTGAACTTTCTTAGCCTGCACCTCAGGACATTCCATTATCAAAATCCAGTCTATATTTTATCATTTCTTTCAATGCTTGTGTGAAATGAAATGTACCATAATTTTCTAATACTATTCATGAATTTTCTAATTCTGCTTTTTGCAAGTCTATGCTCTTTCCCACATCTAAAACACAAATATCACTTCTTCCGTAAAGTTTTCCTTAGTCCTAAACCAAAGCCATATCCAATGCCTAGAGATAAATTTCAACTAATCAGGGTTTCCAAAGCTATAAATCTTTAGGAGACTATATACATTTTGTTGTCTCAGAGAGTTAGGTGAATTTGTACTGCTGATTTTTCAGTTAACTGTCCAAGCCACTATGTTACCAGGAATCCTTATTTTCTTAATTCATTCTCCCTATATTAAGAGGTCCATATTTGTTTCCATTCCCAAGAAAAGTGATCCAACTGAGTGTGGGCACTATTGAAAAATATCATTAACATCACACACAAGCAAAATACTACTGAACATTCAAAAATGGCTGGAACCATGCATAGATAGGAAATGATCAGAAGTTCAACCAGAATATAGAAGAGGCCGTGGCACCAGGGATGTCATTGTTGATGTCAGATGGATCCTGGCTGAAAGTAAGAAATACCGGAAGAAAGTCTATTTGTGCTTTATTGACTACACAAAGGCATTTGACTGTGTGGATCATAACAAATTGTGGCAGACCTTGAGAAGAATTTTAATCCCAGAGCACTTAATTAATTGTGTTCTTGCAGAACCTATACCTGGACCAGGAGGCTGTTGTTCAAGGAGACACTGCATGGTTTAAAACTGAGAAAGGAATGCATCAGAATTGTATTCTCTCTCCCTATCTATTCAATCTGTATGCTGAGCAAGTTACCATAGAGCCTGGGCTCTATGAAGAGAAGTGTGGCATCAGGATTGGAGGGAGACTTATCAATAACCTGCGTTATGCAGATGACACAACCTTGCTTGCTGAAAGTAATGAAGACTTGAACACTTGTTGCAGAAGATCAAGGAATTCAGCCTTCAGTATAGATTGCATCTAAGTGTCAAGAAAACATTCTTACCACTGGACTAATAGGCAGCATCATGATGGATGGAGAGGAGAATGAAACTGTCAGCAGCTTATCCAGCAATCAGGAAATAAGGAGATGTATTGCACTGGGGAATCTGCAGTTACGACCTCTCTAAATTATTTATTGTGGTGTAATGACATCAGTTTGAGGACTAAGGTTTGTCTGATACAGGCCATAGTCTTTCCAATCATTTACTTTGAAGCTGGGAGCTGAACAATGAATAAGTATGCCAGAAAAAAAAAAACCAAACAACACGATGCCTTTGAGCTGTGGTGTTGGAGAAGAGCACTGAACATCCCATGGACAAACAAGAGAACAAATAGATATGTCTTGGACCAGGTGCAGCCAGAGTGTTCTTTGGAGGCAAAAATGATGAGGTGTCACCTCACATACTTTGGGCATGTTGCTAAGAATGACTATTCCTTGGAGAGAGACATGATGCTGGGAATGATGGAGGGTCGGTGAGGGAGAGGAAGACCCTCAACCCAGTGGACTGACATGGTGACTGCTGCAATGGGCTCTTGTGTGTCAGAAAACGTGAGGATGGCACAGCCTAGAACAGCATTTATACCTTTTGCTCATAGGGTCGAATGAAATATAATTGATTCGATGATCCTTAACAACAACAGAATGTTAAGAGAGCTCTGGTGTCTGTGCTGGTAACTCGAAGGTACAGTATTCCCGTTCACCAGCTGCCCAGTAGGAGAAGCATGGGCTGTCTCTTCCCATGTGATTTTCTGCCTCTGAAAACACACTGAAGGGTCAGTTATCAGTCAGCCTGACTCCAGGGTACCTAGCAACAAGAAAAGCAACTGATAGTTTAGTGGTAAAAAGTTGTGCTGTCAATCCAGGGCATAAGTTTTGAGTCCACCAGCACCACAGGAGAAAGATGAGCAAGCTTCTCATACAATTAACTGCCTCTGAAAACCCACTGGAGTGTCGGCTCTGAGTCAGGTCTGACTCCAGTGTACATAACAACAATGTATTCAAGTAAGGACTTGTGATAAGAGTTCACAGTCAGTTGCACAACTAACCCAAAGTCTACACATCTTCAGTGATTCCCTAGGAGAAGGATAGGCAGCTTCCTCCCTTTATGATTTGCAGCATCAGAAAACCAATGTAGTGTTGCTATAGGTTGGAAACAACTAGATGGTAGTGGGTTTTAACCGGAGCTTTTTGAGTACTATATAGGGTTGCTCCTTATTTTGGAAATGGCATTTAAAATCCTGTTATTTTTACTTCAGCATATTTTAAAAACATGTCTTCTAGATTTTTTATAAGTTTTATTAATTTTAGTTCTTACTATGCTGTTGTTTTTTAGGTATCATCAAATAGATATGATTCATAAGGATCTTATGAACAACAGATTGGAAATCTGCTCTATTCTTCACCATCTTCACAATACCTGCTAAATTCAAGGCCATTATTGTAGGCATAAAATCAAATCTCTGTGAGGATCATCCTTTAGTTTACTGACTCTGTACATTTTCAAGCATGATATCTTCTCCCAAAGAATGGTACTTCGGACATCATGTCAAAAATGTGTGATACAAAGTCTCAACAATCCTGCCTCTTTGAAACACTCTGTGTACTTCCTTTAAGACAGATTTGTTTGGGTTTTTTTTTCATAGTATATTACATATACATTACTCCTCGGTAATGAAACAATTCCAAGCCATCAATTCTTCTTTGGCCTACCTTAGTCATTGTCCAGCATTTACATGCATATGAAGCAACTTAAAATATTATGTCTTGGGTCAGGCATACCTTTTTCTTGCTCTTTAGCAATGTAAAGAGATCCTTGACAGATTTGCATAGTACGACATGTCTTTTAAATTCTTGACCTCTGCTATGATGGGTGCTGACTGTGGATCCAAGTAAAATGAAATAACTTTTTTATTAATCTTCAGCATGAGTCCACTTGCATGTGAATTTTGCAGTGTAAAAAATGTTGCAGTTCTCACTATAGCATCAGTTATAAGGTGAATTTTAATATATCTATTAAATTTCAGGTTCAAATTTAGGAAGGATGCATGACAGGGGTGTGTTCTATTACCATACCTTTTCAATCAATATGCAGAACAGATTGTCTGGGAGGCCGGGATTTATGAGAATAAATGTGGCATCAGGACTGGAGAAAGACTCATCAACAGTCTGTGTTATGCAGATGACACAACCCTGTTTGCTGAAACAGAGGAGGACCTGAAGTGCTTGCTGCAAAAAGTCAAGGACAGCAGCCTTCAATATGGATTGAAACTCAATATCAAGAAAACCAAGATTCTCACCACTGGCAGCATCATGATAGATGAAGAAATTTAAATTGCTAATAGCTTCCATTTGCTTGGCTCCACAATCAACACTCTTGGTACCAGCAGCCAGGAAATCAAAAGATGCATTGCATTGAGAAAGTCTGCTGTCAGAGACCTCTCCAAAGTACTGAAGAGCAACAATGTCAGTCTGGAGATAAGGTTTGGCTGATACAGGCCTTGGTCTTTGCAATCACTTGCTATGCATCAGAGAGCTGGACAATAAGTAGCGATAATAGAAGGAGAATTGATGCCTTTGAGCTGTGGTGTTGAAGAAGAGTCCTGAATATATCATGAGCTACTAAGAGAACAAAGAGGTTTGTCCTGGAGAGGGTGAAAGTAAATTGCTTCTTGGAGGCAAGGATTCTGAAACTTCATCTGACATACTTTGGACATGTTGCAAGAAGGGACCAGTCCTTGGAAAGGGACATCATGCTTGGGCAGATGGAGGGACAGCACAGGAGAGGAAGACCCTCTATGTGATGGACTGATTCAGTGACTGGGGTAATGGGGTAGTTGTGTTGGATACAAAAAGATTGGCACAGGATAGAGCAGGGTTAGGGTTGCTATGCCTCGCAGACAATTTGATGGCACACACATAAAAACAAGAAGAAGATATTTGTTGTTATGTGTCACTGCATTAGACCCAATTCCTAGCTGGTCCTTCAGAAGGTTTTCAGAGGTTGACAGTCACATAGGAGGCACTAGTACATCTTCTCTAACAGCAGCTGGTAAGATTCAAAACACTTGTGTTTAGTTTGGCAGTGTAACTGTTTACCCACATGGCCACTGAAGTGGGTGCTCATGTAAGATGTTATTATTGTTGTTGCATACCATCAAGTCAGAACCAACCCATATCTGACACTTTGGCAGGTTTTCAGAGACAGTTCATTCAACAGGAAGAAATTGGTGGATTCAAACTGTGTGCCTTCAGGTTTGCAGCACAGCTTTTTGTCAGTAGGTCACCATACCTCCATTATAGGATATTGTTATTGTGAACTTCAGAATTGGGACTAATCCATAGCTGACCCTCTGGTGGGTTTACAAAGGTAGTAAATTGTGCAAGAGGAGATTATCTATCCTTCTCCTGCTATATTATTGTTGTTGTTGTTGATTGCCATCAAGTCGAGCACAACTCATAGCAACCCTATGAACAAAAGGCCTGAATCCTTTACTATAACTGTCATCATTTATCAAATCCATAGAGCTTCCAGAGGTATGTGGTTTAGGAAGAGTGGATGCCACTCCTGCTTCCAAAACAGACAGCGAGAGACATTAGTTAACTAAGACCTGGAACTGACAAAGAACAAACATATACGTCTTGACGAAGTTGCAGCCAGACTGCTACTGGGTAGCAAAGAGTATAAAGCTTCACCTCACTACTTTGGGCATGTTATTAGGAAAGGATATTCCTTGGAAAGAGACATCATGCTAGGAAAGGTGGGGGGTAAGTGAAAGAGAGGAAGACACTCGAAGTAAATGTCTAAAAACTAAAAGAATTTACAGAACTCTATACACTCTCTGAAACTATCAATTATCTAAGTATCAGAAGTAAATATGAAGGGTAAAACTTGGATGGTTTAACCTTCATATTATTTACACTTACATATCTTCTGAATATTTGTACTTGAATATTTCATTAACATCTTTTAAAATTATTTATATAATGCTATGTAGTTGACAAACAGAATTGGTCTTGTAATTTAAGTTGTTGTTCTGTGCCATTCAGTCAGAACCAACTCAAAGCTGATCTCTCCAGTGGGTTTTTAGAGACAGTTAGCTGCCAGAGAAGACTGCCCAACCTTCTTCCTCAGTACAGCTGGTGGATTTGAACTGTGTGCCTTTGGTATTGCAGCACAGCTTCATAACAATAGGTCAGTAGACAGAAGTTTTATTTGTTTGTCTTAGAAAGAACTGTACAAGAAAGAATAGCCATTTTTCTTCTTGTAAAAAGCTGAGGTCAGAAACTGGGGTCTCTAACATCTGGGAATGATAAGAGAGACAAGAGGAAGAGAATAAGCACAGGAACTGAGGTGGAAAATTCTAAAGAACCTCGATCTGTGATGACGTAGTGCAGCCAACTTTATATCAATCCTGGGTCTGTATCCGCTTCAGATGTTTTGTTATGTAAGATAATTAACCACTAGTTGCATGAGCCTTTTACAATCAGGTTTTCTGGTACTTTTCACCACAAAACATCAGAAGAAGTGGCACAGGCCTCCAGAGAAATGAACTGGTGACAGACCATGAGATCCCAGTGATAGGGAAAGGGAGATGAGGATATTAGATTCACAAGGACTTTCTAACTTTTCATGAGCTGGTCTACAAATATTTTAATTAGTCACTAACATATATTGCTGTACTGTCTCGAATATCTATTTTACTTGAATAGTAAATTTACTTGAATCAGTAAATTAACCTCAGAATTTTCCATCCAAACAATTCCCAAAAAATATAGTGTATATATTATCATATTTCAAACTCCCTGACTTCTCTATAAGCTAAATATTAAAATTACTATTTTCCGGATGAGAAAACCTATGGTGGCAAAGGAGCCATCAACAATAATCAGAGGTAGCTTAGATCTTGAAACAGATTTTCTGACTAAAATGAATATTCATTTTCATTACACAGTAGCCTTCCCATTGTATTCATTTTATCATCTGATTATAACCTTATTTCCAATAAAGTGTTTGTTATTTCTAGGTATACAGTTGTGCTATATAATAGGAAACTACAGTCTGTTTAGAGTCTATTAGGTTATTATTTTATATCATATTTTTGGAATATAACTGCTAGAGATACAATCAATACTGAGAAAAATTTATATTATTTGTTTTGTAGATTAAGAAATAAAAAGAACAATGGGAGTCAGTTTACATATAGTTAAGAGAGTACATGATAGTGTCAAAGGTGATGTAAGAGTTCATTCTGCTCCTACTAGTTCTTTACCAAGGGCAAGTTATTTAACCTCGCTGTGCCTGATTTTCTTATTTTACTGTTGTAAGAATGATAGAGAGGGCATAGGTAATGTACATCAAACAAAGCTTGTCTCATGATAAAAAACGTAGTATATATGGACTGTCACTCAGTAAAATTGAAATTCTTGCTATAATAAGCTCAATAAATATTTGAAGAATAAATGATAACACTTAAAGCATAGCTTTACTTTAGTTCTATAATTCTGGTATAAATTTTTTGTTTTATTCACAACATCTAGAGGAGAAAATCTGGTGCAGTTTATCTTGAAAAACATGAGTTTGAAGTGTAAGGTTTACTTATATGTGGATATTTTTTTCCAAATATTTGTGACACTAATTATTATAAATAGTTTGTCACTCCTATAAAATATGTATTACAGTAAAAAATATAAACTTTTATAATTCTTAGATGCATGTCAACATACCTAGAGCAACACGTCTAGTCAATGAATAACACAAAGTGCCACTAGTGAGGGGAGAAGTGTTCCCAAGAAACAGTGAAAAGTCATGACATGGCATTACAAGAAAATGTTGACTTGCTTGAAACATATTGTAGACCGAACTCTCCAACTGCAGTTACCTGCCAATTAAGATAAATAAACCCAGTGTAAGGGCAACTGTAAACAAACGGCTATTTGTGACATTATCACTTGTGACATCAGTTACACCAGCAAGGATGAAAACCTTGTACTTATTGTGAAATATTTTTTATATTACACTGAAAATGCAACTTTCATGGGATGGAGTATATAAAACTTGTGCCATATGAAATGTATATCAATCAAATGCTATCAATAGACTCAACATTAGAGTCCTGGCAGTTAGGTTTCTTAGGGAGTCCATTACACTTGAACTTTTGACTACACAAAAAGTCAGGGTCCCTAATCTCCAAGACTTTGAAGGAGTGATATGTAAGTCTGGAGGCCTAGTGGCAAGAAGCTGTGCTGCAATCCTTGAAGGCATGTGGTTCTAGTCCACCAGCTGGCTTCTCTGTGGGAGAAGGATAGGCATTCTCATCCGATGTGATCAACGGCCTCTGAAAACCCACCAAAGGGTCAGTTATGGGTCCATTCCAACTCAATGATACACAAAAATAACAACACTATGTACGCATTGCATGAAAGCAGCCCCATTCCCAAGTGACTAATGACCCATCTATAGAAGTCAACAATTTGTTCATAAAAGTGAGCTAGCCCAACTGCTTTGTATCTACAGAGTGTAATTTAAATACTGAAACACTGAGCCAGTAATTTTCAAGTACTGAACTGAAAGAATATATTATAGAGAGAAAGAATCTATGGTAACTTGAGGACTATATTTTGGACCAAATAAAAATAAGGCCCTGCACAGAAGGGAAAGTTAAGGGAGGTGGGGGTGGAAGAGAGGGAAAGATCTAGGGGAGAGAGAGGATGAGATTAAAGGAGAGAGAGAAGGGAGTGGACTGGGAAAGAGAAAAAGTTTAAAAAACAAAGTCGCCTCTAAAAGATGAAGAGGATTTCAATCAAGGACTTGACATTTCTCAATTTCCTTTTCAATGGAGTTTAACTGTACTTCACTCTGTAATCTTGGATGGAAATGAGATTTCTTTTCATATCCTTATAATATCAGCAACTCTCTCACTTCCATTTTTAAATGGAGACATTAAAGTGTGCTTCTTATTCCTCAAAGAGCTTTAAATAAAGCAGTGCATTTCCTGGGAAAGTAACTTCCTGGCTTGAATCATGAATGAGTTGAGGAGTTGATTGAAAAGGTCTGTTGTTGGTTGTTTGGGTTTTGATGGTGTTATTTTTAATACAAACCCTTGATTAATATTTTCTTTTACTCAACCGTCTCTCTCTCTCTCTTTTTTTTTTTTTGGAGCTATACTTTGAACCTATCTTGACTCACCTTCTTAGTATCAGTACATAGAGTCTCAGTCTTCAATTTCATAAAACATACCAAAGAAGGTGTGTTCCAATAGTACTATTACTTTTACCTGGAATCATCTGCTATTCATCATACAAGCATCATTAGTACAGTGGTCTATTATAGGTGAAGTCAAGTGAGAGACTAATTATTGAAGTTAAGGAGGGCTAATATATTCTATATATTATACAAGCTAAGCGTTATGCTAAACATTTTACATACATTAATTACATCATGTTATTTTATTCCCTAACAGCTCTGTTGAAATTTTTATTTTCATACTCAAGTCATAAAAGTGAAAACTGGTGGATATAGCAGAGGGAAGCTTTCCTGTCAGTATTAAGGCTAACTTGTAACCAGGGTTAAAATACATAATTACTCTAGTTAAAATAAGGAGCACAAAAAATCTGGCCCTACCACAAGTTGTATGACTTTTAAAAAAAGCCCTAGCTTCCCCACCAGTCTCTCATTGGCTCCAAAAGAAGGCTCCAAGCCTGTTCTTATCACCAACCAAGAGGCCAGAGTCATCCTTCATGATGCAAAAGATGCTGAACCTTGTGCCACTAGGTGAAAAATGCCATAATGTCTACCCAGTATGGACAGTGTTTGGTTTAAGACATGTTTGGAAGCAGAAGTGGCATCCACTTCCTAAACCACTGGCCTCTGGAAACTCTGGAAACAATGATAGTTATAGAAAGGTTTCAGGCGTTTTGTTCATAGAGTCACTAGGAGCTGTGTGCAACTAGACAGCATTCAACAACAACAACATCTAAAATGGCATTTGGCCATTAGTATGGGACTGGAATTCAGGTTAGGAAGTTGTCTGGAGCAGGTGGATTCTACAGAGACTCTGGTACTGGTGAGAATAAGGGTGGAATGATTACTTGCCATTGGATGTGAGTTGATTGTCTTTGGTTTCCTATTGAAAAAGACATTTGGGCCTGAGGGCCTGGTTTTAACTGGATTAGGTCAAGCATTCTTCTTAGTGTTATAACACTGGTCTGTTTATTTGCTGTACAAAGGTGACTTGTCGTTGTTGTGATACTGAACAATGTGACACTGATGTGCCAATGCAATAATGGTTACCCATGGTTGGCAGTGTTTGCTGGGACTCCCCATTTAAAACAAGCTTAGAAGCAGGAGTGGCATCCACTTCTGAAATAGCTTGCCTTAGAAATCCTATGAACTTGGAGAAACGATGAAAGTTATACAAGTGTTCAGGTTTTTCATTCATAGGGTCACTATGAGTCACCTATGACTCAACCACAAATAACAACAAAACAGTTAAAATCAGAAAAGAATGGCATGGAAAAGAGAGTACTAGATATTTTTGTATATTTCACGTGTAAAACAATGTATACTAGTCACATAAACTCAACATTAAATTTCTTTTATCCTGTAGACCTTGGATACTAGAAGTTATTCTACTGGTATTTCAAATATTAGTAGGCTCTCCCATGTTGAATAAGTTTTATACAGAGCTCTTCTCTACTTTCTACTAAGACAGACTAAGGAAAAAAGACATAGAAATTTACTGCAATCCATGAATAACACATATTTTATAGTTTAAGGAAATTTTCCCCCCAACTGTGCCCTCTCCCTAAACTATCTCCATAAACATATTATGATAATATTTTACAATATCATGCATAAACAAGGCACAGTTGGAAAAAGAAAAATATGCTGCTGTTGTTATGTGCTGTCGAGTTGTTTGTGACTCATAGTGACCCTATCTACAACTGCTCTGAACCCTGCTCTATGCTGAGCCAACCTTATTGTCTCTGATACACCTATACCCCTTACCCCAGTCACTGAGTCAATCCATCTCACTGTGGATCTTCCTCTCTTGTGCTGTCCCTCCACACACCCAAGCATGATGTTCCTCATCAAGAACTGATCACTCCATATGTGATAGTTGTTGATTGCCATCAAGTTGAGCACAACTCATAGAGACCCTATGAACAAAAGGCCTGAAGCCTTTCTATAACTATAGTCATTACTCAAAGTTCACAGAGTTTCCAGAGGCATGTTGTTTAGGAAGTGGATGTCACTTCTGTTTCTAAATACATATGTTGTTGCTGATTGCCTTCATGTCGTGTAGTATGCATATTAATTACGTAAAAATATATTGTTGTGGTTTCATCAAGGTGCATTATGTGACCCGCCAGCAGATTTTCAGAGGCATTTAATCAAACAGATGGAGATTGCCCATCCTTCTTCCAAGGAGCAGCTGGTGGATTTGAACTTCATGACTTCAGGATTGCTTCTTACCATCAGACCAACAGAGCTCCCTAAATTTACTCCCCCCCCCCCAGTTGATGATGATGTTGGTGGTGGTGTTGTTGTTTGTGCCACTGAGTCACCTGCAACTCATTGTAACCTCATGTACAACGACCGTAAACCCTGCTCAATACTGTGTCAGTCTTACTGTCTCAGACACACCTTTCCTTATTAGTCCTGTCACTGAATCAGTCCACCTCATCGAGGGTCTTCCTCTTCTGCGCTGCCCCTCCACCTTCCCAAACATGATGTCCCTCCCCAAGGACTGAACCCGCCTTGCAATATGTTGATAGTATGTCAGTCAAAGCTTCAGAATCCTTTCCTCAAAGGAGTAGCTTGCTTTCACCCTCTCCAGGACCAACCTCTTTGTTCTCTTAGTAGTTCATGATATATGCAGGACTCTTCTTCAACACCACAGCTCAAAGGCATCAATCCTTCTATCATTGCTACTCATTGTCCAGCTCTCTGATGCATAGCAAGTGATTGCAAAGACCAAGGCCTGTATCAGGCACACCTTATTTCCAGACTGACATTGTTGCTCTTCAGCACTTTGAAAAGGTCTCTTGACAGCAGACTTTTCAATGAAATACATCTTTTGATTTCCTGGCTGCTGGTAGCAAGAGTGTTAATTGCAGAGCCAAGCAAACTGAAGCTGTTAACAATTTTAATCTCTTCACCATCTATCATGATGCAATGAAAAGTTTATGGATCAAAGTAGAACATTGTCTGGCTCTCTTGCTCTGGACAGGCTATCAGCAGATATGAACTGTAAGCAGAAGACATAATTTTAGGTGAAGTAGAAGGTCAATAAGAGTGAGTAAGGCCCTTAGTGGAACGGATTAACACAACGGCTTCAGCAAGGAATTGGAACATGCCAGTAACTGTGAGGATCATGTGGGACTAGGAGGAGACAGCACAAGAGAAGAAGACCCTTGATGAGATGGACTGACTCAGTGACTGGGGTAATGAGGGTAGATGTGTCAGAGACAAGAAAATTGGCTCAAGATAGAGCAGGGTTCAGATTCGTCATACATAGGGTCACTATAAATCGCTGGTGACTCGATTGCACATAACAACAATAGTAAAAAAAATTTTCACTTTCTTTATTTAGCATTATATTCAATATAATATATGCTAGATAGAGAGATTGCTTAGTTGGACTCAATAGTAGGAATCTCTTCATCTAGCATATTATATTGCCTCTGACACACCTACTCCCAGTACCCCAGTCACTGAGTCAATCCATTTCCTTCCTCTCTTGTGCTGCCCCCAACTTGCCAAGCATAATGTCCCTTTCCAAGGACTGGTCCCTCCTGGGGGCTTCAGAATCCTCTCCTCCAAGGGGCAGCCTGGTTTCACCCTCTCTAAGATGAACTTGTATGTTCTCTTAATTTTTTAAATTTAATTTAACCTTTCTTTCTCCATTTGTTAACTCAAAGCAGTATCTCTCTCCCTCTCTATTATGTCATACAGCATATAACACTAAATTGAAACAGACTAAATTTTCTTTTTTTAACTAGAGGGTGTTTTATATTTAATTTCTATTGTTTGCTCTCATGTAAACACAAATACAATTTCTTAAACTGATTAATGCTACTACTTATTGTTTTTAAAGACTTTATATTTGGTCCATATAATGATCCGTTTTGACATATTATTGAATGATATCAGTACATCATTAAATGTAAACTAGTATGAAAGATTTTATGGTAACAGAGTCTAGCAGTAAACTTAATGACACTGCTATGATCAAACTAAAATATACTGAAGTCAGTATGTGTGTATACAGCAAGACTGAGTATCCATTAAGTCCTAGGGAAGTCAAGGAGAAGTCACTCTACAAGTTAATCATGTTTGCATGAGGGATCAGGAATTAACAATAAAATAAAATTCAGTGGTACAAAAAAATTCAGAATTCAGGACAATTAAAACTACTTGTAGCATAAGCAGAGACATGTCAAGAGAGACAATAAAAGAAGGTTAAAAAATAAATTAACTTAGTATCAACATGAATTAAGTAAATGCTGTATTCTTCTGCTTCAGAATTAGCTGAAGCATTTAATCTATTTGTATACAACATATATAAATGTAGTGGTAAAAATTTTCTCCAAAAAATGAATTGATACAATAGGTGAACATTTATTTCTTATGGTAATGTTTCCATAAAGATAATTTTCTGCCATACTAATATTTCTGGCCTTTTACCATCACCCTAAGCAAAATATTCCAGGTTAAAATGGGGCAGAAGAATATAGAATGATCCATTTTTTTCATTATTTGAACCAACTTTGAAAAATCTAGAATTATCAGTAATAAATTAACCTACCTGTCTGTCCCCCAAGTCTAACTTTCCATCAGATTCCTCCAAATCAGGTAGTATAAAGAAAAGTATTCCTTTTAACTCCTAAAATTTGAATGTCTAAGATTATCTCTAGGGGTTGGGGTGTGTTTATGTGCTGAACATGAATGAATGCATAAAAATTATTCCCTGACATTTACATTGAAAAACAATTTGCTTCTTAATTTTATTTTTATTGTTGACACATAATACATGCATAATGTATAAAAAACCATGTAGAATGATTAATAAAGATTAAGATATTTTTGTCGCTGCTGTTAAATGCCCTCAATCTGGATATGACTCATACTCACCTTATGAACAACACATCCGAATTTTGCCATATTTTGCGCCATTCTTACCACCTCTGACATGTTAGAGCCCATAGTTTCAATCAATAAATCTTGTTGAGGGCCGTCCTGTCTCTGACCCTCCCCCTTTCCCAGCATAGCATGTTTTCAAAAAGACTAGCCCCTCCTGACAACATGTCCAAAGTGTGTGAAATAAATGTCCATTATCTTTGCTCCTCAGGAACACTCTAGTTAAATTTTCTCCAAGGCAGAGTTAGAGGCATAAGAATTGTCTCAACAATCCTTGGGTGACTAAGTAGGAAGCTGTCTAAATCTAATTATGCCCTTGGTTCTCTGTAAAAAGTCAAATAAAGAGATTAAAGTATTTACTAAACCAAACATAAATGTGAAGTTTGAATGCCGCTTTTTCAAGAGAGAAGATAATCTGTTCACATTCTATAATTCCATTAAAATCATACCAATTACAATTACTAATTCTTACATGACAGGTGAATCATTTTAATTATTTCAATATGAATCATTATTCATCAATGCTAAAGAAATTGATGTTATGCCAGAAAGTTTCTTACTTTGGCATGTACATGATGAAGTGTGTAATTGTCTATTACAGATATAGAAAAAATGTGTAATTATCTATTAAAGATGTATAAAAAGGTATTGAAAATGAAAAGCAGGCTAAAGTCAAACTAAAGGACTACTTTTGACACAAATAAAATTAAATATACTTGTAATACTTGAAGTGATGGTACAATTTCTATAGTGTTTTGACATATAACATCTTTGAAAACTATAATAATAGCTTATAATCACTACATTTACCTAATATGTCCCAGACATATTGCCAAATGCATGCCATCTCATTATAATCACACAAAATGCTAGAAGGTTTTAAAAACATCATTACCCTATTTTACAGGTAAAGAAACAGAGGCTATTAAAGATCATTCTTTCCCCAAGAGGACATATATACCACAGTGAAAGATAGCAATCAAACTAGTTCTCCCTTGATCAGAAGTCTAAATCGTTTATACCATGCCACAAGTTATATAACACATACTTATAAACTTTTCCATCTCCTTCTACACCATTTTCTTTTCTAGTCCTCCTTGTTTTTACAGAAATTTCTTCATTCACCATCATGACAGATATGGAAAAGACAAAAGTTGTCAACAACTTAATTTTGTCCAGATCCACAATCAACACACATGGTAACAGCAGTCAAGAAATCAAAAAATGTGTTATATTCGGAAAATTTGCTCTAAAAAATCTCTCCAAAGTGTGTAAGAACAAGGATATTAGGTTAAAAACTAAGGTGTTCCAGGTCTTAGCTGAGATATTTTCCATTTCTTCATATGGGCCTGAAAATTAGACAATGAATAAAGAAGTCTGAAGAAGAATCTGTGCCTTTGAATTTTGGTAATGGCAAAAAATATTGAATCCTATGGCTTTCCTAAAGAATAAACAAATCTATCTTGGAGAAAGTGCAACCACAGTGCTCCTTAGAGACAAGACGATGAAACTCACCTCAGATACCTCAGGAATATTGTCAGAAGGGCCCATTCTTTGGAAGAAGATATCATACTGAGAAAGGTGGAGGGTTAGAGAAAGAGAAGATCTTCAACAAGATGTACTGATGCTGTGACTGTAACAATGAACTCAAGCATGTTAGAGTGTGAGAAAAATGCATGAATCAGATGTCTTGTTAGTAAGGGGCTTGGAATTGAAGCAGGCTCTTCATCACCTACCACTCCTGATGTAATATTCTCTCTTATTAGCTATTTATGTTTCTCTGGAAAATGAACATATCTATAACAATACCATTATTGTAAAAATTATTTTCTTTTCTTTAAATCCAATTATGGGAAATAGCTTTAATACACTGCAGACACAAAGTGCTAACTTCTTTCCTTTTCTCTAAGACAAATGCAAACATGTAACATCTTGCATGAAAATTCTTCAATGACTCTGCATGGCATACAAAACAGAATTACGATTCGGACTTTTTAGGCACGATCTCTTCCTGGCCTAACATTCTGGTGTACTACTTACCATTTCTCTAAACAAGAGTCATTAAATAAATTTTGATTGGTGCTATTGTACTTTGCACAATGTGATGATAAATATGGGAAAAACAGATGTCTTCTTCCTCCGCAAAAGGAGGGTTACATGATGTAGCTTCTTGAAAAGGGAGTTCTGGTGGCCTGGTGGTTATCTTCTTGTTGCTGTATACCATCGAGTTAGAACAGACCCATCGCTGACCTTCCAAGGTTTTTCTGAGGTGGTTAATTGCATGAAAGGAGAGAGATTGACAATCCTTCTCCCACGGAGCAGCTGGTAGATTCAAAATGAGTATCTTCAGCATTGTAATACAGTTTACCACTAGACCAGAAAGAAATAGTGGTCTCTGTTGTTATGAGTGCCTGCAACTAAAAGCAATCCTGCCCTATCATGAACCAATTCCTTTGGCTTCGACACACATACCCCATTATCTTAGTTACTGTGTCAATTCATCTCACACAAGATCTTCCTCTCCTGCTGTCCTTCCACCATTTCAGGCATGATGTGCTTCTCCAGGAACTGGCCTCTCCTGACAACATGCCCAAAGTATGCGAGATGGAGCTTTAAATCCTTGTCTTCAGGAACCAGCTTGGTTTCACTCTCATTAGAGCAGAATTATTAGTTCTTTTGGCACTTCATGATACATTCAATACTCCTCTCTAACACAACAACTAAAAGGCATCATCCTTCGTTATTGTCCAGCTCTCTGATGCATAGCAAGTAATTGTGAAGACCATGGCTTGGATCAGAAGCACATTAGTTTCTAGACTGACATCATTGCTCTTCAGTACTCTGGAGAAGCCCCTGACAGCAGATTTTCCTAATGCAATTCGTCTTTTGATTTTCTGACTGCTGGTACCAAGAGTGTTAACTGTAGAACCAACCAAGCTGAAATTGTTAACAATCTCAATTTCTTGTCTTTCTTTTATGAAGCTGCCATTGGCCTAGTGGTGAGAATCTTTGACTTCTTGATGTTGAGCTTCAATTCATTTTGAAGACCTTCTGCAACAAACGTCTCAGGTTTTCCTCAGTTTGAGCAAGCAAGGTTGTGTCTTCATAATGTGGGTTGTTGATAGCTCTTCCTCCAATCCTGATGCCATATTCCTCTTCATAAAGCCCAGCCTCTTGAATAATCTGTTACATATATAGATTGAAAAGGTATGGAGATAGGATGCATCTCTGATGTATGCCTTTTCTAATTTAGAAACATACAATGTTTCCTTACTCTAGTCTGTAAAATGCTTCCTGGTCAAAATATAGGTTTCACATGGGCATAATTACGTGTTCTGGGATTCCCATTCTTCTCAAGATTAGCCACAATTTGTTGTGATCCACACAGTTGAATGCCTTTGCATGATCAATATAACACAGATAGACATTCCACTGGTACTCTCTGCTTTTACCTATGATCCATCTAACATTGGCTATAACATCCATAGTGCCACAGACTCTTCTAAATCCAACCTGTACCTCTGGCAGTTCTCTGTAGATGTATTTTGTTTTTCTCATTTTCAGATAATATTCAGCAAGATCTTGCTTGTGTCTGATATTGGTGATACTGCTCTATATTACCTAGTGATCCATAAATCAAAGGGGAAGGGAGTTCTCATTTATTAATATTTTTTAACTAGAATTGATCTCACGGTATATGAATTTTTTTCTTTCACTACTTATATAATAGGTACGGTAATAAATTATAATGCTGTTTACCTAATGAAGAACTCAAGATTTGTACACTTCCAAAGGTCAAGAAGTTTTATTTGTGTTTTTCACTTCTGTTTGCCAAATACCAAGAGCTACAGTAAGCGCAGGGGAGATTCTTAATCAATGTTTTTTGAATGACAAATTAGAGAATTGAGTTAATTTGTGAGAGTTACACAATCAGCAGGCAGCATGTTGGGATACTATTCAGGCCACACTTCAAATTCTTCCTTTTCCTCCTCTTACCCAATGAGAGTTGTAACTATATATATTTCATCATCTTGTCTTTAAACTTGACCCAAAATAGATAACCAAGAATATTTTATATAAAGGAAATATTTTAAAATAAATTATTTAATAAAGTCCTTTCCTACATAAAATAGATATTAAAAGATAGGTTTTAATAACATAATTTAAAATGTCTCTAAAATATCAAAGCCTGTAGTGGGAATGATAGCTAATAAATATATACAATAAACATTTAGCTTTGTGGCATATTTTCAGTATTCATATTTTAAACTAATATATGCTCCTTCACTGTCTAAAATTTTATTCTGAGATATATATGGGCTACTGGAAACTAAGAATGGATCTCTAACTGGAGTTCTAATGGAGTTTTCTAACTAGAGGACTCATCTTCTAGGTCATTCAACCTAAATTTTATTGCAACTCAAAAACTGTTGTCATTATTAGTGCTTAGAAAAATCGTTCAATTTTAATATGCACCTCATTTTGCCTTATTTCATTTTGCCACAATTAATAGAGAGAAAAAAGGATGACAGAAGATGAATCAATGCCTTTGAGTCGTGGTGCTGGAGAAGAGTCTTGAACATTCCATGTGCTGCCCAGAGAACAAACATGCATTGTATATGAACTTTATGAACTTTGTATATAAGCCAGTATAAAACAAAAGATAAAAAATAGAACAGACATGCTTGTCCTGGAGAGGGTAAAACCAAGTTGTTCTTTGGAAGGAAGGATTTTGAAGCTGTTTGACATACTTTGGGCATGTTGCCAGGAGGGGCCAGTCCTTGGAGAAGAACATTATGCTTGGAAGGGTGGAGGGACAGTGCAGGAGAGGAAGACCCTGGATGAGATGACTGGTACAGTAACTAGAGTAGTAGGAATAGGAGACAGTAAGATTAGCTCCAGCTAGGACAGGGTTCAGAGCTGTTGTGTACAGGGTCACTGTGAGCAGCTGATAAATAACTCAGCAGCTCATATCAACAACAATGGAGAAAAAGATTCTCTTTTCCAAAATACATTGCAGATTTTAATGTTAAATAACTAAAATACTATAAATAAGTATAAAACAAGGTTTGTATACTTACACTTGTATAATATTATAGTCTTTTTCCTGAATGTAGCAACCACAGGTTCAATACCTTGTTGACTAGTCCATAAACTGCTTTGTGCGTCTTAATCTGAAAATCTCCTTTTTTTCATTTTCCCTGTACTAATGCACTTCTGGTGGCTTATGATGAAGAGTTGCACTGCTAACCCAAACATAAGAATTCAAATTTGAACTAAGGCTCTCAGTACAAAGATTCATTTAAAGATTTTTGTTTAAATTCAAAATTGCCAGTAGGATGAAAAATTAAAATGGAGCTTGTTAAGTAGGGAGAAGAGGGCAAAAGAATGTTAGTTAAAAAGTTTAATGTGCAACTAGTTAAAAATGTAGCTCAAATCCAGCAAATACTGTGATGGAGAAAGAAGGGAAATCTCCTTCTGTGCAATTTACAGCCCTGGATGGGTTACTATGTGTCCATTTCCCACTCGATGGCAAATAACTAGTCGTCGTCGTCATCATCATCATCATCATCATCATCATCATCTAAGCTGTAATATTGATGATGATTCGTGGTGCGAGAGAATTGCCTGAACCAATCACATTCTCCCATTGTTTTTTCTGCCTTTGCAGAAAAATTCTGCCCTATTTTTCATCATTGTTTTCCTCCATTACTGCATTTTAAATAAATGCATATTAAGTAACATCTCTTTTTCACTTGTGCATATAGCCCTCTTCTTCTCCGTCCTCTCAATAGGCTCCTTCTTTATTTTTCACTCTATTGGCAACTGGGAATTTGAACAAAAATGTTCAATGGATGATTGTTATATTAAGGTGCTAGTGATGCATGTAATAGACACATTTCAAGTTTAAAATAAATGCCCTGTCTCTTTTCATTGTGTCTAGTTGAGTTCCCATGTTTGCCTATAAATACTGCACATTTTTCCAACTGTGTGCTCCCTTCAGCCTTACATGACTCAGAATTCATTAAGTAAGCAATCTGTGCCATTTTTTAAAAAATGACATAAAACACCACCATTGTGACCATGCTAAAATACTGGGGTGGGATTGTGTTCTGCAGCTGACAAACAAGCATTGGAAAAAATATGGTCATTTACTTGCATTGAGACAACAATTGTCACTGCTATTCCAAACATACAGAGAGACACACTAACACCCAAAATATTCATAACCTGATATTCATGTGAGAAGCGTTTTTGTTTAGTAATTAAAGTACATGACTGTTAAGTAAAAAGCTGATGGTTCTGCAGATTCCTGTAAAGAAATACCACCTTTGAGACCCTCCGGAAGAATTCTGATTTCTCCATTAGAGTCTTTATGAGTTGAAATGGAATGGATGATAATAATTGAAGTATCAGGTAATTTTTCATCTTTTCATTGTTCAAAGTGATTTCTTTTTGTAATGTTTCCATGTAAGTACGTAAAGAACTGCCTCATTATTTTTAAGGCTAAATAGTGTTTCATCATATGTGCTTACCATCACAGGTAAAAACGATAAAGGATTGAAGGATTCTTGACATTTTTCCCAAAATCCTTTGCCACTTTCAAAACAAACAAACAAACAAACAAAGACACACATATTTCATGAATGACAATATGCCAATACTAAAAAGTTGTAATTAGAAAATAGAACTAGACTAGAAACAGACTTAATAGCCCCTAATAGCAAAGGAGCTCTGATGGCTGAGTGATAAGGAGTTGTGCTGCCAAACCAAAGGCAAGAGGTTCAAAGACAGCAGCAGTTAGCGGCAGAAAGATGAGAAAACTGCATATCTTCACGCAAATTACAGCTTCTGAAAACCCACTGGAAGGTCAGCTCTGGGTCAGGTCTGACTCAAGGTACATAACAACAACAATAAGGAAAGAAAGCTTTAATATTTTGAGGTAAAACTAAACATAACTGAAGTAAAGATCAGTTCCTTGTGTTCTGCGATGATTCTCAACCTCTACTGTTGTTGTGTGCCTTTGAGTCTGAATCAACATACAGCTGACCCTCCATCAGGTTTCCAGAGGTTGGCAATCACACTGGAGGATAGTGCCCAGCTGTGGGTCAAACTGCTTGCCTTTGAATTGGCATAAAATTCCTTACCCATTAGGCCATCAGAGCTCACTTCAGATGCTATCAGACTATTTTCATCCCAGGCTATTGTCTTTGTTCTTCATCAGTTAATGCTGCATTTCGTTTTTCATTCAGCAAAAATTATGCCATCTGCATATCACAGTTTGTTAATGAGCCTTCCATTAATCTTGTTATTGTGTTCTTCTTTATATAGTTCATGTCTCAGATTATTTATTCATCTGTAAACTGCTAATTAATGACTGTAATAAAGTGGTAAAATGTCATATATTCCATAATAATCATTGCTTAATTGACCTAAAAGATATTTCAACAGAAATTATATCAGTATATTATATTTTTATAAGTATGTGCCCATATATATAATCTGTACATTGTAGATTCCAAACTTTATAGATAGAAAGATCTAATATATAACAGTTTGAAACTCTCATCTTACAAGAAAACTGAGAATCAAAGAAATAAACTATAGTATATGAGGTATTGGACAATGGAAGATATTTTCTGAAGGGACTCGGTAGATGAGAAGGGTTATCCTGGTGGAGGGTGGAGCTGGGAAGTAAGTGGGTAATGACACTGGGCAAATGGTGGGGTCAACACTTTAACTAACGTTTACCCCCACAATAAGGGATTTATCTTTAACTGCTCCACAAATTGCTGTCGGTCAGATACTCCTCTAAATCTGAACATTCAGATTAAGACAGACTAGGAAGAAGGATTGGCCACCCACTTCTGAAATAGCAGGCC
>NW_006399753.1:31544593-31548512 GCF_000299155.1 Elephantulus edwardii | reverse complement strand
ATGGCATATAACAACAACAACAACATATGAGGTATTTATAAATAATGTTACTGATGACAATACTTTATTTAATAGAGAACTTGGGTGGCATAGTCCCTAAAGAATTGCACGACTAAACCAAAGGTAGGGCCTCTCTGACAGTTGAAATCCACCAGCAACTCCATGGGAGAAGGATGGGAAATCTCCTCCTCTGTGATTTATAGCTTCCAAAACCCCACTGACAGGTCAGCTCTATGTCTCCATTATGACATAATGGCAATAAACTTTATGACACAATGTTTAATTCAAGGGACTATTCCTGTGTTACTTTGTAGGGAGTTGGAACTTTCAATGCAAAGCAGGAGTTTAATCCCACCAGCTACTTGAGTCAGTTGCAACTTAATGGCAGCATGCAACAAAAGCATGGTAATATACATTATGTATTTTCAAGTGCTTCAAACCATGGCATTTTTTACTTCTTCTTGTGCATCCAAAAGACAGACAACAAACAAGTTTGATAAAATAAGAACTGATGCTTTTGAATTGTGTGGTTGTAAAATAATACTGAGTATCCCACGGACTGCCAAAAAACCCCCAAATAAGACTGTTTTGGTAGAATGACAAACAAGGTGTTTCTTAAAAGTTAGGGATGGTGAAACTTCATCACACATACTTTAGTTTTCAGGAAGGAGTAGTCCTTGGAAAAACATCATGCTAGGAAACATGGAGTCAGAGAAAGGATCACCTTCAACAAGATGATTTGACACAGAGACTGTAACAGTGAGCTTGTGTATATCAAAGATTGTGAAGGTGGTTCAGGATAGGACAAGTTTTAGATCTGTTGGTTATTTGGTTGCTACGAGTTGTAGTTGAATTGACAACACCTAACAGTAGCAACAATTATGCATTGAGCTAAATGCTATAAATATAAAGTAGATTTTGGACTATAATTGGATTCCATTTCTAAGGCTACATTTTGAGTCAAATTATTATAGATATCAAAGTAATAGGCACAGCTTTTGTCTAATGTTGGTTAGCCAAATTTTTGTCTTAGTATACAGTGTACCTTCCTATACACAAACATCTTTAACATCCGAAGATAATAAAACATCTCTAACACAACCATTCAGTTATTAACACTATTTTGATGTATATTGATGAGTTGGGAAAGGCTGTAGGTCATTTTAGCCCTGCTGCAGGTGAGCACAGCACAAGGCAGAGGGTACAATCAGTAAGAAATCCTGGAACTATGTAGGGTCAAGGGCCATTTGCTGAACAGAGTGATGAAGGGAGTGGTACATGAGAAAGACCAAGGAACAAGGAGAGTAGGCAAATTGGTTGTAAAGTGATAGGTGATCAACTGGAAAATTTCTTCTCTACCTACTTGCTTTTCCCCAAAGAGATAGTTATAGAGAGTAAAAAAGTTCCCTCAGCTGAATGGGGAAACTGTTGTTATTATTAGGTGCAATCTAGTCAATCATGACTCATGAACAAATTTGAATCTTGCCCTGATTCCTGTCATTCTCAACATTCCTGACATACTCAAGCCCATTACAGCAGTCACTGTATCAATCCAGCTGTTTGAGAGCTTCCTCTCTTTCACAGGCCCTTCAACTTTCAAAGCATGATGCCCCTCTTCAAGAAATACCTCTTTAAACAACATGCCCAAAATATATGACAGAAAGGTTTTCAACTGTGACTTCAAAGAGCACAGTGGCTATACTTTATCCAAGACATATCTTTTGTTCTTTTGACAGTTCATCGCATATTCACTACTTATCCAATATAGCTGAAAGGCATCAATTCTTCTCCAGTTATCCTTATTAAGTTTCCAGTTCTCAGATGCAGAACAAGTGAGTGAAAAGACCATAGCCTGAACAAGGAACAACTTAGTCCTCATTCTTCAATCATTGCTCCTCAATACTTTGGAGAGGTCCCTGAATGTAGACTTCCCCAATGCAATATGCATCCTGATCTCTGGACTGCTGGTAGTAAGTTTGTTGATAGTGGATCCAAGCAAGATTAAGTTGATGACAGTTTCAATCTTTTCTCCATCTATCATGATGTTGTCTACTGGTTGAATGGTGAGATTTTTTTTGTTTTCTACTTTTAATAACATTTATTTTAAAAAATTCATACTGATTTTAATGCAAGTTTACAGAAAAGTTGGATTTTTATTCATTCATTGTAGCATATTCCCCCTCTCCTCTGTGTCCTCTCCTGCAGTTCACTATTTTTTTTGTGTGTTTCTAACATTCATTCATTCATGGTATTACACTTTTTCTGTTTCCTTAATGTTGAGATGTGCCAGGGCATAGCTTCAGAGAGCAAGAAGCTGAGTAGGAAGAATAGTAGAAGGAAAAAGAGGAAAGAGCTTCACAGTACTTGACCAATAAGTACTTTAAGTTGAAAATAATTTTGATGTAACACATAATGTTTTACTAGTGTGTATCCAAAAATAAACCAAAACAGGGAAGGCATTGCAGGGGTTGAAAGGAAACTGCAGAGTATACATAAATCAGACATTCATACCTAGTAGAAGACTGTCAATTTTTATTGGAAAAGAAAAATAAAGAAAACCAGCAATAGCAACAAAAAAACCCTCAGTAGAGTCTATTACTACTTGGTTGACCAGATGAAAATTAGTGAAATTAAAATAATAATAATTAATAATAATATCACATTGTCAGGAAATGGAAAAGACTTGGACTGAACAAGACTTTAAAAAAATCTTTACGCTTACTGCTTTTTAACATTATATTCTGATGATCTAAGTGAACAAAGACAATTGATCTGAAACAACTAATGAAGATGATAAAAGCTGTAACTGAAAGTGGAAAAGAAATGGAAGGGAAAAGAGTACCATTGTAATAATTTAAGTAAAGGCATTTTAGAGTTTAGCTATATGTATTTTTTTAATTTGTTTAAATTTATTTTTTTACAGAGGTTTTGGATTTCCATTTATTCATTGCTACAATTATGTCCCTTCCCACCCCTCCCCACCAGCTCGCTTCCCCCTCCGAAGAGAGAAAAAAGAAAAGAAAAAAAACAGAAAAAAATTCCTTCATTAGCTATATATATTTTTTAAAAGCATTTTTATGAGCATGAGACCCTTAAATATTTGCCTCTATCTGGTCAAATGTAGAAAGTGAACAAGAACATTTAGAAACTTGGTTTTGCACTGTCTGTCCTTGAGTCTCTAAGCTCAAGCCATTTAGAGTTAAGAAGGTTTGTTTAGAAGAGGGACTAATTCAGGGTTTCAGAGGAAGTGCAATTCTCTTACCATGGTTGATAGTTTCCTTTTTGTCACTGGCTGTGTCAAAATCATGCCAAAGCAGAAAGTCAGAGATAGCTATATAAATTTGAAAATGGAAGTTAGAGTGAAAAAACTGAGTACAACAGATGCAGCTCTCCAATCTGTATCAAGAATTTTGGCAGACATCTACCTGGCCAACTGACTGGAAGAGATGCATATTTGTTTTCATTCCCACAAAATATGATCAAACAGATTGAAGAAATTATCAAACATTATTATTAATATCCATACAAAAAAATATTGTTGAAGATCATCCAACCACAACTAGAATGGTATTTTGACAGAGTTTGAACCCACAGCACCAGAGATATCATTATGTTTATGTTGTTATTGACTACACAAAGGTATTTGACTACATGTATAATAACAACTTATGATTAACATTAAGAAGAATGGGAATTACAGAGCAATTTATCATGCTCATTCATACAAAACCTATATCTAGACCAAAAAGCTGTTGTCCAAATAAAGCTGCATGGTTTAAAATCAAGAAAGGCGCGTGCTGGATTTTATCCATTCTATTGTAGCTGATGTTAGCCGATGTTAGCTGAAAGCAGAGAATACCAGAAGAATGTCTATCTGTGTTTCATTGATTATGCAAAGGCATTTGACTGCGTGGATCAT
>NW_006399753.1:31533268-31534848 GCF_000299155.1 Elephantulus edwardii | reverse complement strand
GAAGGCCCTCTATGAGGTGGATTGATTCAGTAATTGGGATAATTGGGATGGGAGTGTCGGAAACAGTGCGACTGGCCCAGGACAGAGCGGAGTTTAGGGCTGTTGTACATAGGGTCACTATGAGTCGCAGGTGACTCGACGGCACATAACAACAACAACAACAGTATTCTATTGCATGAATGTAACACAAGATCTCAATCCATTCCTTTATTTAAACAATGATATTAATATAAGTGTACATAGCTCCATTCCTGTCTCAGTTATGATTTTATTGGGTATATTCCTAGTAGTATTCATAATAGTGGCATAGCTGAGTCATATGGGGTTTCCATGGCCAGATTTTTGGGAAATGCCCAGTTGCCTTTCAGGGTAGTTGTACCATTCTACAACCCAACAGCAGTGCATGACAGTACCAATTTCTCCACATCCTCTCCAACATTTATTGCTTTCTATCATGTTAAGACTCTGGTATTTCTATTAGGTGGAGATGGTATCTAATAGTTGTTTTGATTTGCATCTCTCTGATTGCCAGTAATTTTTAATATTCTTGCATGTGTCTGTCGGCCATCCAAATGTATTCCTTCATGAAGAGTCTTTTGTCTGTTTTTTAATTGGGTTATTAGGGTTTTTTTGTGGAAGTCCTGTAGTATTCAGTAAATTTTTGTTATACCACTCTTGTCTGACATGTCATTCCTAATGTATCAAGGCTTTCCTTTCACCTTATTAGAAAAAGGTGATTTGGTTTTTTTTTTTCTTTTCTTAAGAAAAAATTATTATGCTAGTTTATATGCAAAATTATAATCCATTGTCTTCTAGAACATATTCTTCCAATTTCCTTCAACACCCCCACCCATCAATTTGTACAATCCCATGATTACACTCCCCTCCCCCTACACATCCTCATCCCTTTGCTTCCACCCCCACATCCTTATAATCATTCTACAATAGTGGTTTTATACAATATTTGTCCCTGTATGACTGAGAGATTTAACTCAGCTTAATGCTCTCAGTCCTTCCCAAGATAGGTAACAATTGGCAAAATCATTATTCCTGTGTGTTGTGAGTATTAAATTGTGTGAATGAGCCATAATTTCTCAAATCTTCATTTGTGGCTGTTTCCATGTTCTTGTGGTAGTGAATAATGCTGGTATGAACATTGGTGTACAAGTCTCCATTTGTGCCTCAGTTCTCATATTCTCAGGGTATATTCCAAGTAGTGGAATAGCTAGGTCATATGGAATTTCTATGCTCAGCTTTTCGAGAAAGTACCAAACTGCCTTCCAGAACGGTTGTGCCATTTTACAATCCCATCAACAAAGTATAAGAGATCCTTTCTCACCACATGCTCTCCAACATTTATTACTTGCTTCCTGTTAAACTTTGCCACTGTACTGGAGTGAAATGGTACCTCATTATCGTTTTGATTTACATCTCTCCACCCCCCTTTTTCTATGTTTTTATTATTATTAATTTAAATGAAAATTTACAGAGATTTTGGATTTCCATTTTTCATTGTTTCACTTTTCTCCCTGTCCGCCCCTCCCTTCGAGTTCATTCTTCTCTTTGAAAAGAAAAAAAAA
>NW_006399753.1:31527826-31533168 GCF_000299155.1 Elephantulus edwardii | reverse complement strand
GAGAGGGACATCATGCTGGGTAGAGTGGAGGGATCATGCAGGAGGGGAAGACCCTCTATGAGGTGGATTGATTCAGTGACTGGGGTACTCGGGATGCGTTTCTCAGAGAAAATGAGATTGGCACAGGATAGAGCACAGTTTAGGGCTGTTGTACATAGGGTCGCTATGAGTCGCAAACGACTTGACGGCACATAACAACAACAACAACAAATATACTTATTTCAATATATATGCTAAACAAATACTTCAAAAAGCTGGATTGTGACATCAGGGATAGGAAGAAGATTCATCATTAAATTGCATTATGCAGTTGTCAGAACCTTCCTTGCTGAAAGTGAGGAGGACTTGAAACACTTGCTGCAGAAAATAAAAAACTGTTGTTATGTATCATCAAGTTGGAAGAGACTCATAGCTGACCCTCCAGTGGGTTTTCAAAGGCAGTTAATCACACAAGAGGATATAGCCTATGCTTTACCCTTCTTCCATAAAGTAGCTGGTGGATTCAAACTGTGTGCCCTCAGGATTAAAGTACAGCTTACCACTAAGCCACCAGAGCTCCCTGATTAAGGACTTTTATACAGATTACATCTCAACAAGAAAAAGTGCTCATCACTGAGCCGATGAGCAATATAATAATAGATGAAGAAGAAAAGACTGAAATTGTCAGTGACTTCATCTTGGATTAACGATCAACATTCTTGGCACCAATAGTGAAGAAATCAAAAGACATATTACAGTGGGAAAGTCTGCAGTCAGGAGCCTGTCCTAAGTACTGATGAGCAATGATGTCAGTTTGAAGACTGAGTAGTGTCTGATTCAAGTCATGGTCTTTTCAATCACTTGCTATATGTCTATAGGCTGAAAAATTAATAAAGATTACAGAAATAAAAATAGATGTCTTAGAGTCATGGTGTTGGAGAAAAGCACTGAATATCCCATAGACTGCCAAAAGAACAAGCGGGTATATTTTGAAGAAGGTGTAACCATACTTATACTTTGGACTTTTTGGCTAGAAGGAGATAATCCTTAAGAAAGGGCATCATATTAGGAAAAGTAGAAGCTCAGCAAAAGAGAGCAAGAACCTCAGTAAGATAGACTGATGCAAGGACAGTGTAACAATGTGCTCAAGCACGTCAAAAATGCTATGGATAGTGCAGGATAGGTCAGGATGTTGTTCACAGGGCTGTTATGAGTTGTAGTCAACGCTACAGTACATAACAACAAGTGTTAATAAGGAATGTCTCATGGACTAGTGGTAAAGAACTGCAGTTCCAACCTAAAGTCACATGGTTCAAATCTACAAGCTGCACCATGGAGGAAAGATAGACAATCTCCTCTGGAGTGATAAATTGCCTTTGAAAACTCACTGGAGAGCTAGCGATGAGTCGGTTCCAATTTGGGGGTATAGAATAACAGCAGTTACTATTTTCCAAATATAAAATTTGGAATCATTCCTTGTAGTCACAACACAAAAGTTCTGTATAAACCTTACAGATTGCAATGATAAATATGATGTGTCAACAGAGCTATTAGACTCAGTAAAATGTAACTATGCAGTATGTTATAAATTCCAACTTCTGTGATATTAATGAAAAAAAGCTCTGATTGCCTAGTGCTAAGAAGGTGCACCATAACCTCAAAGGCACATGGTTTGAATCCACCAGCTGTAATCTTCTCCTATGTGATTAACTACCTCTGACAACTCACTGGAGGGTCAGCTATGGGTCAGTTTCTTTACTGGATGGCCCAAAACAACAACAACAAGCTATTAATGAAGCAGAATTAGAAGCAGAACACTAAAGATATGATCAATCTTATCTGTTTAAAGATAGCTCTCCTTAGGGTATGGTCTGAATAGTATAATATAGTTAGACTGTAGCAAAAACAAAACAAATACCAAACTCAAGAGCTTTTGCCCCGATCTATGTATGGCTACCTAGTTCATGATATCCAAACTTGAAACAACGGCCTGCTTGATCTGCCAACTTTGGACTCATCATTATCTAAAGCCAGCGATCTGTGACCTTGTTTTCCAACAATAATATTTATACATGTCAGCCTCTGATGTCAGCAGCCTCCAAAGATCGCAGAATGAAAGATTCACTGGATTTGCTTCTCTAGAGATGTTGTCACTGATGAACTCGTTGCAGATATTCAACAAGTGCTTGTAGGGCTATTCCTGGCATGTCCACCCTCCATGTGCCAAGCACAGAAGTCAGCAGAATAAACAAAAATGTTTGCCCTTATGGGATTTATATCTTTGTGTAGGAGACAGGGTAGCATTTAAAATAAACATCAAATATGCTAATGTGCTAGATTACGAAAAGGACTATAGAGAAAAACAAAGCAAGGAAGATGAGTAGAATCAGGAGTAAAGTTAAGAAATCATTTTCGGTGAAGTATATATTTGAACAGAGACATGAAGGATGTGATCAAACGAATCTGGTGGCAATTTTGGAAAAAAATCATTTTAGGAGAAGGAAGTGAAAACAGAGTAAGGCAAGACTATGATCAAGGAAAAATGGGGGGGCAGCATGGTTGCAGCTGAGGGGAGAAAGTGAAAGACTGCTGGGAAAAAAGATCAGAGAGGAAATGTGCTGTCCAATCTTCAGAACAATTCAGGTCACTGTAAGGACTCCAGCTTCAATGCTGAGTAAAAGAAACAGAGCCACTGGAGAAACTTCATGAAAGAAGAATACTCAAGCAGCAAGAAAAAGCAACAATATTCAGAATTCTTTTTATTGCATTATTCTGAAAGTAGAACAAAGTTTAATACCTTCAAAAAGACACAGATAGTTTCTCACCAAGGCAAGAGTGGAATGGCTACTAATGGCATATATTATGCCATATGTAGTGTTTTATACTGTATATGTGGTTAAGCTAAGGTCTTAAAATGACACTAACTGCTGATTAGTCACAGAGTTTCTGAGAACTGCTCTGTCAGGTTTCTTGGGCTGTAAATACATACTGGAGCAGACTGCCAACATCTTTCTTCCAAAGAGGGATTGGTGGATTCTAATTGACCACCTAGAGGTTAGCAACCCAACACAAAATCTTCCACACCAACAAGGCTCCTGGATTTGGGTACCATGTTCCACAGAATTCCATTTTCCCTGTGATTCCCTAATTATAGACAGAATGAGCTAAAGACAGTCACACAAAATTTGGAAGGCAGCCATGGGGCAGTCCACTCAGAGTCATCAGAGGTGGTGATAAGAAAGAGACAGGGGAACCTGATGGGTCTCAGCTTATCTTCTCTGAGTTTCGCTTTGAGTTCTGACTGTTGAGGCTGTAGACTAGCATCAACTAAGCCTACCAACATTGCTTGCTGGTAGAACCACAAAGATGGCAGCTTATGCAGAAGCAACAAATTTCTACAGACTTCCACACAACCTTTTCCTTGGCAACTTTGCCTAGTAGCTTCATTCTACTCCATGGGGTTCTTGGACAGATATACTTCTGAACGACCAACTATCATTTCAGATCTTCACTTCTTCCACAACTCTATACAGTTCAAGTTCTGAACCAATCCTTTATCCCAGCATACTCTGTAGTGACTATACTCTTTAACCTACTTGATACAGAGCACAAAGAAAATTGTCCACTTGTTTCAGCATTTGATAAACTAGTAGTTATTATCAAAGTTTGGGAAACTAAAAATGAACTTAAGTCTTTTACAGGCCATGTATGTTTTAGGTCAATATTGTTTGGAGCTGTTTACAGGAAGGTTTTTCTGTGGCAGACATAATGTGGTTTTATACCTGATCCTACAGGTTTAAGAATAATGCTTAATTCCAACTTTTGCTTCCTATGGCTGTCAATTTTGAAAATGAGAACAGATGTTGACAGGACTGTATTTGCCAGTCTCATGCCTCAGCAAACACTCTCTGAAGGAAAGACAACGTGAGACCAGACTGAATAAATATCCTCCTTTATTTCCCTAATCCTTTTAACAGTATAAAGATGACATCTTTGTGATGAAGAATACAAAAGGGTGTTGTAATGAAAACTCAGCAGAGTTTCTGTTCTTTAATACCCGAGCATCAAAAGTACGAGATCCACATTAAAGAGAATCTTCCTGCATTTTACAGCTTGAAATGTAAATTAGTCTGCTTCACTCATCAGTGATTCCCAACTTCAGGGTTTCCTCTCCTCAATATATTGTGTGAATTTTAGTTAAAGCCCACAGAGTTAATAATTAACATGTCTGAATAAAGATACGAAGATTAATTTAGGGGTAGGGGAAAGATAAAAGGAATTTCCTGTTTATTTACTCAAACTCCCCATTCTCAACTGTGTGCAATGCTGACCACTTGTAGAAGAGTAGTTGACATTTTCAGCAAATTAAAGATATAAAGAAAAAAGATACTTACTAAATATGGCGGATCCAAAACCAGTGACGAATTATCAAGCTAATATATGTTAAGAATTCCAATTACATTTTACTTTCTTTAATCCTCCTGACTACTCTCTGGGAATTATTACTAGACTGGTTTTACAGATAAGGAAAAGGAAGCTCAGAGAGATTAAATAATTTGCTGGTATTCTCAGAGCCTGTTAGCACCAGAGCTACAGTACGACTCAGGCATACTAACTACAAATTAATGTACTTTCTTTCACCCACCATAATTTTGGCAATGGAAATACTCAAACTTCTCTATCTTTTACTTATTCCTCATTTACCCCTTGCAGAAATATGTGGATTCTATTATCAATTATATACAATGGACACAAGCATTATAGACTTCACTTCTAATTGAGTGGATTTGGGCAACATTTTATCCAAGTTTATTTCTTAATTCTGGCAAGTATTTGAGTGCAGGCAAATTATGCCCTATGCTTCATTGTTTTGTTTTGTTTCTCTTTCATATTTTTGCTTGGTTTGCATGTACTCATTCCTGTACATTGTGTCCTGTGCATGTACATTGGATTTTATGCATTTTTTGTTTACATTTTTATGCATATATGTTGTGCTTTACACAATCATTCATACACATTTACTTTACATCATTGTTACTATGGGTCCATGCCTATTAGTATTCCTTCCCTATCACTCCCACATCCGCCCATTAGCCTCTGCTTTCCTTGTGACTTCCTACCATCCTCTCATTGGCTCCTTTCTCCCTTTTGATTTCTTCTTTGAACATTTACATACATCTTGTTCAGTTATTCTTTTATTTTTATAATAATGTTCTTATAAAGTATTTATCCTTATAAGACTGAGTCAGTTCACTTAACATAAAGCTCTCTAGACTAATGTTATATGGTATTTTGTGAGATCATTGGTTTTTTACTGTTGCATAGTATTCTATGTACAACAGAACACATTTAGATAACAGAAA
>NW_006399753.1:31512438-31522884 GCF_000299155.1 Elephantulus edwardii | reverse complement strand
TTGTTTCCAACTCCTTGCTATTGTGAACAAAGCTGCAATAAACATGGGTGTGCATATATCTGCTTGGATGGCAATTATGGTCTCTTTGGGGTATATTCCCAGTAGTGGAATTGCTGGGTCAAATTTGTATTTCTTGTAGAGTTGGTCTTCTTTCGCAAACTCCTTAAGTTCCTGCTTTTCTACAAAATACTTAATTTCTCCTTCATGTTTGATACACAGCTTTGCTGGGTACAAGAACCTTGCCTAGCAATTGTTTTCTTTCAGCCTCCTCTATATGCCACCCCATTGTCTTCTTGCTTGCTTGATTTCTGCTGAGAATTCAGAGCTTAATCTAATTGCTTCTTTTTTATAGGTTACTCTTTGTTTTTCTTTCTTTTTTAAAAAAAGTTACTTTCATTTTATTTGATGATGTATTTATTCCTGAGCGTTAAGTTTTTGTTTCTTCAGTTTCTTCAGGGAGATTTTTTTCTTCTGGGCAACCTCCTCTTCTGGTTTAGGAATAATTTGTTTGTTTTTAGTAAGTATTATCTCAATATGCCAGGGAGAGCTCATATAGGGGTTAATCCGACCATGAGCTCTGTACATGTGGTGGCTCATCTTGGGAACTTTGTTCACCTGGATGTGCTCAATGACCAGAGAATCCACATCTAAACCCTTAAGTTCAGCATTACTCTCTGCGTTTTTAAGCATATGCAGCAAAAACTCAGCACTTTTTTTGGTCCACCTACCTTGTGTCCAATCCCTCTATTTGGCCTGGACATGTCTACTAACTCCACCATTGTAACATCAGAACAGCGCAGACTGCTTTTGCAAAGTGGCATCTTTCAGATACTTGGTGGCTTTCTGGATATGCATACCCTTGATGGCCTGGGCAGTTTCCTGGGTGTTCTTAAAATAGACTTGGAGATTTGAGCCTCTTCATTTGCATGATTTTGTGGGATTTTTCCAGGTCAAGCAAATAGTGAAACATTTTGGGAGATACATGAGGCAGCCTACAGGAAAAAAGTTTCTTTATTTTTCTTGAACTGCTTTTAGTATTCTATCCTTTTCTTTGCTTTTTGAGAATTTGACTACAAAATGTCTTATTGCTTTTTTTTTTCTTTTGGAATCTAGTCTGTTTGAAGTTCATTGAGCTTCTTGAATGCAAATTTCCTCATTTTTCATGATACCTGGGAAGTTTCCTTCAGTACCTCTTGCATAATTATCTCAGTGTTTCCCCAGCCCTCCAGTTCTGGAATTCTTATTATACATATGTTGCTCTCGTTAATGTTATCTAACATCATTCTAATATTTTCTTCGTTTTCCATCTGTATTCTCTCTGCTTTTTTCTTCCAGTAAGTCATTGAAACTCTGGCCTTCTTTCTTATTGACACTCTTATTTATCTCTTCTATTCTGCTTTCTTTTTTAAAACTTGTACTGTATTATTTTTACATGTACTGTCAAATCAGATCTGACTGGTACAGGAGGAGATTGCCCCCTCCTTCTCCAGGAGAGCATCTGGTGGATTTGAACTGCGTACTTCTGGGATTGCAGTGCAGCGTCTTGACACTAGGCCACCAGCGCACCCTTATTCTGCTTTTATTTTTGTCCCTTCAGTATGTTGAAAAGCATGATAGACAGGATTGCATTTCTATGTATTTCTGTTATTTCTGATACTGTGTTGGTTGCACCCTTTATGTCTTATGATGATTTTTGTTAGTTCTTATTGTTGTTATTGTTATGTGCCATCGAGTTGCTTGCGACTCATAGTGACCCTATGTACAACAGCCCTAAACCTTGCTCTATCCTGTGCCAATCACACTGCCTCTGACACAGCCATCCCAATTACCCCAGTCACTGAATGCAGCCTATTTATTAATCTATATCTAATATATATCTATATCTCTATATACAATTTCAACTCTTTTTTCCATCATTTGTCACTTCTCCAGTAGCTGTTCATGTAATTCCATATTGATAGATTTCTTCTGCCTCACTCTCTGAGGTATTCATTGGATCTGCAATCTGGTATTTTTTTTTTAAGAAAAAGTCTTATCTACTGCTTCCTTGACATTATATGAAGTTCTTTTTGGCATGTATGAGGTACCTTCTATTGTGCCTGCATAGGTTGTTTTCAGTTCCTTATCTTAATGATGCTATTGACAAGTTGCAGATTTAAATTCAGTTTCTCAATGGCAATCTTCCCCACTGGTTGTTTGTGAGATTCACTGTCTCATTTCCTGTGGCAAGCTTCTCATTAAGATTGTCCTTTGATGGACAGAGAGATGAGGTCACTCCCTTTGTCCAGCTGTGATGGACATTCTTCTCTGTCCTGTCCCCTAATTTGATGGAGGTGGCAATTTCACCTTGGGGTCGCAATGTCCCAGGAGTGCTGCCCAAGATATTTTGTGAGGAAAATGACTAGCAAAGTGGCAAGATCCTAACAATGCAGCCCTCAAGTCTCAGTTGGAGCTAACGTTCAACCCAGTTACTTGTCTCTTTTTCCACAGTTGGTTGAGATGGAGTTGGTCCCACCTGGACAACAAAGGTGCAGGGTAGTCTTCCTATACTTCATTGTTGTGGTGGTTATTTGCTGTTTAGTCAATTCTTACTCAGGGCAAACCTATGTGTGCAGAGTAGAACTAGCCCACTGAGTTTTCAAGGCTTTAACATTTCATAAGCTGGCCACTATTATTTGTCTGGATGGGTTCAAACATGCAACACCTTGGTTAACAATCAAACATGCACACATTTGCACCAGCCTGGGAAACCTAGGGGCTTCAGTGTACTCATGCTCAAGAAATGACAGATCAATTCACCCTCAGGGTTGCAATGACGTGTATACATAAAAAAAAATACAAAATCAGTAATCCCAAAGGCACGCAGTTCCAGGACACCAGCAGCTCTATGGGAGAAGGACGAACTATCTCCTCCCATGTGGTTAACTGCCTCTGAAAACACACTGGAGGTTAGGCTGTGGGACAGTTCTGACTCTACGTTATACACCAACAATTATAAACACTAGTTTCCTTTTCTTTTGTAAAGATAACAGTTACTGTCGAGTCAAGTGTTACCCAGAGAGATCCTATGAACAACAGATCTGAACTCCCTCTTAGCCTATGCCATCCTCATACTTTCAGATTTCCATTGTAGCAGTAACTATGTCAAGCCATTTGGTTGAGGGTCTTCCTCTCTTACGTCAACTCTACCTTTCCAATCATAATTTTCCACTCCAAGGAATAACCTATCCTAGCAACATGTCTGAATTACGTGAGACAAAAGTTTACGATCTTTGCCTCCAAGGAGTACTCTAGCTACACTTTCTCTGAGACATTTCTGTTCTTTTGGAAGTCATGGGATATTCAGTACTTTTCTCTAATACCATTGCTCAAAGGCATCAACACATCTTCTGCAATCCCTGTTCACTGTCCAGCCCTTGGATGCATCGCAAGTGATTGAAAAGATCATGGCTTGAATCAGGTGCACTTTAGGATTCAAATTGTCATCATTGCTCCTCAGTAATTTGGAGAAGTTCCTTACTGAAGATTTCCTAAGTGCAACATGTCCCCTGATCTCCTGGTTGCTGGTCCCAAGCTAGTTGATTGTGGATCCAAATAAGATGAAATCATTGACAACTTCAATCTTCTCCATCTATCATGATGTTGCAGATATCAGAAAGCAGCCCTTACATGTTGCATTATGGTTTTAGGTAATTTCAGCAACTATTTAGGGGAAGAAGGAAACTTTAACACAATTGGCGATATTGCCCACAGTAGTATTTCAGAAGCTTTTCATTTGGAATAGAGTTAAATTTGGATCAGTGATGATTAAAATACTTTTCAATTGTTGATTAATCAGAGACATTACCACAAGCTTCTGAGGGATAAGTAGGCGATGGGGAGAGTGGCAGGCTGTTTTAGGAAGACTCATATACACCTACCCCCACTCTCAATCAGGAATGTTGATTTACTGGTAACAGTTGGCATGAACCAAATAAGAATAAGCATTACTATCCTAAGATAGAGCTATGACTTTTCTTGATTTTAGTTTCTAAAAATGTATGCAAATGTTGTAATCTATACATATATTTCAGTCTTTAAAGAAAATGATAGCTATTGTGAAATAGGATAAACCAAGAGAGATCAGTCTTTGTGACTGGTATGAATCACATTTAGCTAGAGATAAACACAGTAGTTAACAATGTCTGTTATCATGATTGATAGTCTCAAATATAACACTTTAATAAAATCCTTACTTTTCTATTCACTTCTTACCAGTCTATCATCACAGCTCTGTCTGATATATTTATTTTTCTTCTCTTCCATGACCACTCAAAAATTTACATCAAAAGATTTTTCATCAAGGGCTTACCTTGACTTTGGTGGCTTGTAATCAGAACTTGCTATTATTCAAGCATTCCCACTTTCTTGGTTTGACTTTCTTTAGTAGTAATTTGAATCTAATTTTACATAGAAATTCAAATGAATACATTAAACAAGGAGCCTTTATGAGTTTTAGTTTTTTTCTTCTGACTTTGATTACTATTTATGGTACAGATGGTATTTCTTCAAAGGGTACGGTAAAATTTTTGTATTTATTATTTTTGCTCATTGCTTGGTTGAGTTCTTTAAACAATTTTTTCAAGAAAGATCTTGAGTGTAGATCTGCTTAGAACCCTTCTGAAAGTGGGCACTGAATTTTTGAGTGCATTTTTTTTTTACTGCACTATTATTTTCTCCCAATTTTTAATGAATTACCCTAAACCATGGCTTTCATAAAGTTACTAAAAGCTGTAATATGTCAACATTCATAGAATATTTACTATGTGTCTGGCACTGCTCTATGAAGCTATCATATATCAGTCTACTTTACTATAATATCATCAATAGAACTAGTAAACTGACTCACTCTACAGCAAAGGTAACTGAGGTACAGAGAAATAACTTCGTTATTGTTTACAAGACCATATAATAATAAAGTAACAAAGCAAAAGAATACGGCTTCTGAGTTCATGATTCTACTAAAAACTTTCAAACCCACATGATTTACAGATATTTTTCTTATAATTGTTGGTATAATGAGTCTGGAAATGCTATTAATTCAATTTTATATCTTTATAAAATAAAATGTTCAGAATTACATTTTTGTTTAATTTAAAAAAACTGTTCTGGTTATAGACTACTATGCACACTTGAATTAATCAAACATGTCCCATGTCAATTTTTAGAATAATCCACATAAATGTTCAACATTCCTAAGTTGTATGAGTTTTAAAAATTTACTTGTTCTCATTTCAGAATGATTTCATAGAATATTTTGAGAACTCCTTTGAAAGTTTAGTTTTCATATTGGGTGGAACATTCATGGCAAAATAACTTAATATATCAAAGCAAACAAGCACACATTTACTTATTTAGGTGGTAGAGAATCTTATGTTATATACCTGATGTTTGTGCAAAACCACTTTCTGATTTTGTTCATAAGCAACAGGTATACTTCAAAGACTATAATATTTTCCTGCTCACATAAAACTCTACTCAATGGTAGGCTAGAACAATAGGCTGAGATGCATTGTAAAAAAGAGAAAAACTGTAGCTTATATATAGTCATTAGGGAGCTATGGTGGCTTGTTGTTGTTATGTGATATCAAGTCAACTACAACTCATAATGACCCTATACCTCTAAATCCTGCTCTATCCTGAGCCATTCTCACTGTCTCTAACACATCTACCTTTATTGTCCCGATCATTAGGTAAACTCATTTCATCTGGAGTCTTCTTCTCCTGTGCTGTCCCTCCACCCTTCCAAACATAATATCCTTCTCCAGAGACTAGTCCCTACTGGCTACATGCCCAAAATATGTGAGATAGAGTCTCAAAATCCTTGCCTCCAAGGAGAAGCTTGATTTCACCCTCTCAATGACAGACCTATTAGTTCTCTAGGCAGTCCATGGTATGTTCAATACTCTTGTCCAGCACGATAACTCAAAGGCATCAGTTCTTCTTCTATCACCCCTAGTCATTGTTCAGCTCTCTGATGCATAGCAAGTAATTGCAAAGACTATGTCCTGGATCAGATGCACCTTAGTCTCTATACTAGCATCCTTGTTCTTCAGCACTCTGGAGAGGTCTATGACAGCAGATTTTCCTTATTTATCTTTTGATTTCCTGACTGATCATGCCAAAAATGTTGATTGTGGACCTGAACAAACTGCAATTATTAACAATCTCAATCTCTTCTCCATCTATCATGATGCTTGCTGCCAGTTCATCCAGCGGTAAGAATCTTTGTTTTCTTGATGTTTTGCTTCAATCCATATTGAAGACTATAGTACTTGACCCTCTGCAGCAAATGCTTCATACTCTCCTTAGTTTCAGTAAATAAGGTTGTGTCATCTGCATAATGAAGATTTTTGATGAGTCTTCCTCCAATCCTGATGCCATATTTCTCCTCATAATGCCCAGCCTCCCAAATGCTCTATTCTGTATACATATTGGAAAAGTATGGAGACAGAACACATTTCTGATGCACTCCTTTTCTGATTTTGAATCATGCAGTGTTTTCTCGCTCAGTTCTGATGGCTGTCTCGTTGTCCAAATATATATTTTGTATGAAGACAATCGCATGTTCTGGGATTCCCTTTCTTCTCAAGGCTAATCACAATTTGTTGTGATCCACAGAGTTAAATGCGTTTGCATAGTCAATGAATCACAAACAGGCATTCCTCTGGCACGCTCTGATTTAGGCCAAGCTCCATCTAACATTAGCAATGCCAGTCTTTTCTAAACCCAGCTTATATTCATAGGAGTTGTTCAGTTGCTTTTGAAAAATCTTCAGCACAATTTTACTTGCATGTGATATTAGTGATATCATTTGGTAATTTTCACACTGTTGTGTCACCTTGTTTTGGAATGGGAATAAATATGAATCTCACTGCGAAGGTATGTGGTCTCAATCCACTAGCTGTTCGGTAGGAGAAAGATGGGCAATATCCTTCCCTGTGATTTCCTGCCTCTGAACACCTGCTGGAGGGTCAACTTTAAGTCAGTTTTAACTCTTTGGTACCCAATAGCAACAACATTATACTCATGATGTTACCCAGATATCAAATAGCAGAATAACCACCACAAATACCTACTAAGCATTATTTCTTTAATGTTCGTTCATTTTTCTCCTCTCACATATGCTATTAAGTGCATATATACTTTTAAGTCTATCCTTGTTATTAAGATAAGTGTCCACAGAGGTATTACTTGAATGAATTGCATAAAGTTGTGCTATTAATTTGACTTATCAAAACATTTTTATTGCACCACTTACATGTTCCTAAAGTTAATACATAAAAATGCCTTCTCAAAAAGCTTAACTTCAAGCTATAATGTAATATAAGCCCAAGAAGAATTTGATGTAGAAAAATTATCTCATTAATACGTAAAGACATATTAACTTTGTTTCTTAATATTCCACAACTTTAATAGCTTAAAAAGTTGTAATTCGTGACCTTGAGTAAAATATATATCAGAGGTAGTGACATTACACTATGTATTTCGTTCACTTTAACTGTTCATTGTACTCTAACATTTTTCTAGTTGGTCAGTAATTGAGAACATTTAAGTTTTAGTATCATTAAAATGACAAAGTAACCACAAAAACTAAATTCTTGAGCAGTTAATTCATTTCCACAGATACAAAAGGATTCATTAAATCGGTTGTAAGATTAAGGTTTTCTCTGCATATTATCAATAAGTTAATGTTAAATAATCTAGCAATTAAGCAATACAATTATTTTCTATTAAAATCCCTTGTATCACTGCCAAATGCAGTGTATAAATGGAGTGAAACTGTTTAAAATGTTATGCCTTTCGGATGCTATGGTGATAGGGGAAGAGTAGGGTGTGGAAAAAGGGAGAAGGAAAAAATCCAGAGCATTCCAATGCTCAAATATCCTCCCTGCTCCTCTATTTTTCCTCCTTTCCTTTCTTTCACAGATTAGGAAAATACGGAAAAAGCAAAATAGGCCAAAGGTATAAATAAGCATAAACATATATTTATATGTTTTATGTTAATAATGTAGAACAAGAGGGTTGTGGGGTTTTTTCCCCCACACTGACAATATCTTATACATCTTGCTCAAATGACCAGTTTGTTTTGCACAACATAGATGAAAACACAGGAAAACCATTGGCATTAGAATCAGTAAGGCACCTGACTCTAAGTCTCACATAAACCAGCCAAGGCCTGTGTAGCATTGGGAAAACTACTTAAGACTTTTATACCTCAGGAGTTTTTAAATCTAAAAAATGGAAATAACTATTTGAACTTCAAAGGGACTTTTGAGATAATCGAATGTAATAATGTATATAGGGTGCAGACCATAATTCAACATGTAACAGGTCACAGGTTTGACAAGGAGCTCTGTCCATTCATACTGAATGATCCAGAGACCATATGGGATTGTGATACTCTGTCCAAGACATTGAGATACTCAATCACCTGCCTCAAGTGAGTGTAGCAGATTCAAAACTAATTCAATCATAGCAAGTTTAGAGGTTCTCTCATGTAATTCAGGTAATGAAAGAAGCACCTTGTGTTCTCCTTGTAGTTAAGTGCCACAGGGTTGACTCCATCTCACAGCTACCCTATTTATAATAAGATCATTCCTGAACCATCCTTATGCTTGTTATTATGTTTGCACCCACAGGTATAGCCCCTATGTCAGTCCTCCTTGTTGAAGGTCTTTTTTCACTGACCTTCTATATTAGTGTGAACTATGTCCTCCAAGGACTGTTCCTTCTTGATAACAGCCTAATGTATGTGAGATAACATCCTACCATCCTACTTCTCACGCACAATTTGACTATGTACTTCTTCCAAAACAGATTTGCTCTTTCTTCTGACAGCTTATTGTATTTTCAATATTCTTTATTAGCATCACAATTCAAAAGCATCAATTCTTTAGTCTTCTTTATCCATTGTTCAGACAGTACAAAATACAAGTCATTAATACAAATTTCTTATATCAGGAAAATATATATACCAACAGATTGTACCTATAGTTTATTAACAGTAACATCTATGTGAAAGCATTCTGTTATATGTGAACATTTACTAAACTAGTCCTTCATAAACTAGTTTATTAATATTAATATTAGCAATTGCAGGATATCCATCAGAGAGCTGCATTTTTAATAAAGTAGGCTGTGTTCCCCATTTGTTTGCTAATAATCACTTGAGACTGTTTTAAACTGGTTTTGTTTAACCTCATCTTATTTTTTAAATTCCAAGTGCCTTTGTATAGAAAGTTGCAACCATAAGCTAAGGATGAGAAAATATTACCTTTTCTTTCTTTAATTTTTTTTAATTTTATTATTCAAATCAAATCCGACTGGTATAGGAGGAGATTGTCCCTCCTTCTCCAGCAGAGCATCTGGTGGATTTGAACCATGCACCTCTGGGATTGTAGTGCTGCTTCCTGCCACTAGGCCACCAAGTTCCCTAATATTACCTTTTCTAAAGGAACTTTCATTTTATAGTCAGCAAAAAAGGTATAAAACATTGAGATAAGTGTTACAAGGATATAGGGCTACCTAGCAAAAGTATTACAGTTGAGAGTAGAGCAGAAAGATAAATACTTAACTGATCCCATTATAAGACATAAGACATAATACAATAAAACTGTTTATTTGGATACCAGAAGCTTCATTAGCAGTAATCTCTCATTATCTATGACCATGCATTCATATTTGTATTTTTTTAAATCCTTTTTAATTTGGTCTGAGTCTTTCCCAACACAGTATTCTGTAAAGCTAACAACATTTTATAAGAGACAGAAGTTATTTGCTATCTTTGAATTACGGTGCTAAAAATTATTACTGAAAGTAATTGTGAAAACACAAGTTAATGAAAATAATAGATCTATTCATTAATAGGTATTAACTTTCTTCTTTCAATAGCAAAGTATAACATTGCCCATGTTAGAAATGCAGAAAACAAGCAGAGGGAGAGAATGGAACCAAATTAGAGTCATTACTTTTTGAATGGGTTTATGGCATATATTCTAGGATATAGGTTTATGTGATAACACATTTTCAAGGGATCAATAATTATTATGAATGTAAAAGAAACTGGATATGAAAATAAAGATTGTTCTGGACTGATGCTATAGCAGAACAAAGACTCAGAGGGTTCACATTTTGAACTGAGAACAAAATAAGCAAAACTAAAGGAATTCTGGGACTACTTATAGGCTAGCATTTTAAAAACCCTACTATAGTGGGACAAAAAAGTAGATTTGCATCAATCTTCACAGCAGCATTATTCACAATAGCAAGAAAATGTAAACAGTTCAAATGACCATCAACAAACAAATAAATTGAGAAATTGTGGTACTTTCACACAATGGAATATGGTGCAGCACTGAGGAGAAATGATTAGGAAAAAATACTATATGTAATGGGAGAGCGTGG
>NW_006399753.1:31507265-31510723 GCF_000299155.1 Elephantulus edwardii | reverse complement strand
TGGGACTTAAAATACAGGTAAAAAATTAAAAATAAAACCCATATTTTCTATGAATAAATCACTGAGTGCACAAAAACAAATCAACCAACCAACACCCCCATCTTTAACATACTAGTGGCATAGAGTGTAGCATACAGTGCTAGCATAAAAGCTGGCAGTTCTAATCTGCCAGCTGGTTCAGGGGATAAATATGAACAGTCTCCTCTTATAAGACCTGATGCCTTTGAACCCAAATCGAGAGTACCTATGAATCAAAATAAACTGTGATTTATCTTTGACATAAATGGTAAAGGTGCAGAATAAGGTTACCTATACAGAAAATGGTCCTCTGTACTAACATGATGGATACAACTAAAAGTGACCTGGAAAGTCTTAAGTACCAGAAAAGAATGTAGTTTTGCCCCTGGCAAGGTGTGACACTGCTACAGCTCAAAAATTAGGACCTGTATGCCAAATAATATACTATATATTTACAGGAATATAGTACAGATTCATGCAGATCATTACAACACATATTAATAAGAAATTAGAGTTTTGTATTGTTCCATTTGTTTTCTGTAGTGAACCATTTCTGAATTAAAGCCAAAAATTTTTATAGTCTTCTTATGCAATTATAAATAGGACAATATAGAAAATTATAAAAATGGTAAATGGTATCTATAATGTGAATTTAAGTCAACTTTTAATAACATAAATTTATTTGCTTTTAGTAAAACATTTTATTCCCTGTACCTAAATTTTTGCTAAGTGCCATCGAGTCATAGATGACTCATACTCTATGAATGCTACCAAATCAAAGGTGGCTAATTTTATTCTGCGCCCCTCAGCCTTGGGTTTTGTTTTTTTTTTACATTTTTTTTTTATGTGTGTACCATCAAATCAGATCGGACTGGTACAGGAGGAGATTGTCCCTCCTTCTCTGGCAGAATATCTGGTGGATTCGAACCGTGTATCTCTGAGACTGCAGTGAAGCTTCTTGCCACTAGGCCACCAGAGTTCCCCTCCTCAGACCTGGTTTTAGTTGTTTTTGGTCAAATATTCTTTTAAGTGGTATAGCACTGGTCGGTCAATTTGCTGTGCAAAGGTAACTTGTGGTTGCTGTGATGCTAAACACTGAGACACTGATGGGTCAAATGTTATAATGATTACCCAAAGTTGACCCTATCAACCAGGCCCACAGAGCTCTCCCTATGTTGGTGGTGGTGGTGTTAAATGCCAGAGTCATAGGCAACTCACAGTGACCGAATGAATGAAATACCTGCACACCTGTATAACTTCAATTGTTTCTCCAAGTTCATAGAGCTTCCAGAGGCAAGCTAGATGCCACTCCTTCTTCTAAACTTGTTTTAATTGGGGCGCTCCACCAAACACGGTCCACCATGGGTAACCATTATAGCATTTGACAGTGTCACAGTGTTTAGCATTACAGAAACCACATTTTTAAAAAGATACATTCAGTAGCACATTACTGCTCCAACTTACAGAAACCCTGTAACATGTAGCAGAACTTCCCCAGTGGATTTCCAAGGCTGTAATTATTTTTATTATAGTTGACTGCCTCATTTTTCTCCTGCACAGCACCTGGTAGGTTCAAACTACTTTTCTCCTGGTTAAGAGTGGAATGCCTTAACTGCAAACCATCCATTACTTATTTCCATGGAGTCAATTCTAACTCATGATTCTCTTTCTATCAGGTGTCACCCTTTTTACTTCAGAGCAGCTGGGAAATTAGGATCACTAAGCTTTTTGCTTTACCAGAGTACATTCTAATTAAAAAAACAAAAAAAGATACCTCATTACCATCGATTCATAGCTAGCCTAGTCAGAGGTATTCGGAGGGTATAATTCGCACAGGAGAAGATGCTCATCTTTTCTCCATGGAGCAGCTGGTGGATTTGAATCACCGTCTTTAGGTTGTCAGTACAGCTCCTTACCACTAGGCCATCAAAGCTTCCAAATCCGTAAGAAGGTTAGCAGCACAAATCCTGACAGGGTAGGCCACCAGAGCTACCACTAAACGTGAAATCAGCAAAGAAAAGTTCTTGTAGAATTCCAGACACACTGTTTCATCTAACAGACCAGTTTCAATAACACACCAACTACTTACCAGGCATCCCTGATCAACAAGTTCACAATGGCAAGTTAGAATTAATATTTATATTCTCATAGTTACTGTACCAAAAAAGAATATTTCAACACTGAAAAATTTCAAGACGTGCTATATGAATAAGTGCCAATGGTAGTAAGGAAGACATTTAAGCTACACAAAAAGCATTAAGGGAAAAAAATACTCAGGAATAAACCAGATACCAATTGGCATGTTTTAAATAACAAATGTAGCACTAGAAGCATGCCAAAAATTTGGAGGACAGCTGTTTGGCTGACTGGATAAGATCAATATTTGTTCCTATTCCTAAAAAAAGATGACTCAACAGAATGTGGAAATTATATAATAATATCATTAATATCACATATAAGCATATAAACATACCATTAATACCACATATATTTGTTGAACATCATCCAAAATTGGCTAGAATAGTACATAGACAGGCAACTTCCAGAAGTTAAGGTGAGGTTTAAAAGAGGTCATAGCACCAGGGATTATCTTTGCTGATGTCAGATGGATCTTGGCTGAAATCACAAAAAAATACCAGAACAATGCCTATTTGTATTTTACTGACTATGCAAATACATTTGGCTATATGGATAGTAAACAACTACAGCTAACATTGAGAAATATACTTAATACTCATCACAAACACACACACAGATACACACTGGTTAGGATGATGAACAAGATGCTAAGAGCCAAACATTTAGTCAATCTGAGAATCACTGGACAGTACAGGACAACAAAAACAAGCCACTGCGGTGCAAGATCAAAACTCTCTCTTCATTCTAAACCATATCATTCCTCTGTTTGGTTTCAGAGGTTGCAAATCTTCTTAAGAGAGATTGAGTATATGATGGATTGAAACAGTCAAACTTTTGGTTAACAATGCAACATACAGTGCATCGTGCAATTAGGACTCCTTGCCATAAAAGGAATTTTTCTTTTTGGTTAGTTATTGGAATTACTAACCTCTCTCTGGTGGTATGATTTACAGCTTTAGAAACCCAATGTGGGGTTGGGGAGTATGAGTCAGACTTCATTTGATAGCACAGTGTTTAATTTTTAGTGAGAGATTGTCAAAGGAACTTTGATGACGTACTGGATTAAGCTCTAGGTTGTTAACTGCTATGTTGGTGTTTGGAAGCCACCTATTAGTTGATCATCAGTATGATGTGGCAACATGCTCATGTAAAGATTGCAGCCTTGGAAATGCTAAGGAGCAGTTTTATTTTGTCCTACAAGGTGGCCATGAGTCAAAATTGTATTTATCTATGTTGAGAAAAGGTATCTTAGATTTATATATGTAAAATGCAGTCTTACATAAAATTTGTAATACACATAT
>NW_006399753.1:31481601-31504438 GCF_000299155.1 Elephantulus edwardii | reverse complement strand
TTTGAAATCTTCTATTCAACTCTTTAGTATCTTGAATTCTTCCCTGTGCTTCGGCTTCTCTGCGCTCCAGTGCAATTTTCAGAGTCTCTTCTGACATCCGTTTTGGTCTTTTCTTCTTCTTCTGTCTTTGCAATGACCGTTTGCACTCTTCCTAGTAACCCCATATGTCGGCATTTAACTGTCCTTTCATATCCTAGGCTGTAATCTGATGGGATGGAGCTCTGGTGATGTGGTTCTTAGAGAGTCATACTACTCATCCAAAGGAGGAATGCCTCAGGTTTGAATTTACCAGTAGTTATGAAGGAGAAAGAGGGGCAATGTCCTCTCTTTACAACCACAGTGACTATAACAATGGGCTCAATTATATTAGCGATGGTGACGATGGCATAGACCAGAGCAGGTTCAGATCAGTTGTTCATAGGGTTCCTGTAAATCATAGCCAACTTGACAGCATCTTTTTGGTTGCTGTTGTTTTACCTACTTTTTATTTCAGAGTCATAAATTTACCTCTGCAATTCTGCTAACGTTGGAAAGGAATAAAGCAAACATGGAACCCAAAGAACTGTAGCAAGAGCACAAAGGTTAAAAGGTACTGCAAACACGCTGGGGGTAGCAAGGTGATCTCTAGAGCTAGAGAAGGAATGATCTGGTGATTAAGAGAAAACAGGAAATACAGAGTATTAGAGTTTTCCACGGTCAGCAATAATGATTTTCTTGCTGGTCTTGCCATTTCTGGACCAGAAGTACTCCCTGGCTTCCACGATGCCCATGCTTTCTTCACCTTGCCAAAGCCCACGTACTTGCCATCCAACCATTCAGTCTTGGTATAGTTAAAAAACCGGGAACCATCTCTGTTAGGTTCAGCATTTTTCAGGGACATGATTCCAGGATGTGGGGGCTTCTGGATGAAGTTCTCATCATCATACTTTTCCCTGTAGATGGATTTGCCACTAGTACCATTATGGCATGTGAAGAAGTCTCCACCCTGGCACATGACCCAGTAATAAGTCTCTGAAAGCAAATCCTTTCTCTCCAGTACTCAGAGCATGGAAGTTACCTGGTATCTTTGGGACTATATCTGAAAAGAGCTCGAAAGAGACGAGGCCAAAAGTTTCGCCTTCGGTGGAGATGTCAAAGTTACAGGATGAGGTTGATCATGGCTGGGGCGAGTGGAGCAGCTTTGCAGATGCTGCTGCCTCAGCAGCACACCTGACAACATCATAACAACAATTTACAGGAGGTTCAAGCTTAACAGCAACAAGTTTGCCTTCTGAGTTTTAATTTTTATGAGAGCAAATTGTCAGGTCCTGCTGGGAGCAACAGCTGACCTTTGGGTTGTCAGCAGAGTATTTAACCATGTGCCCCAAGGGCTCCAGGGACACTCTTTTTACTATGTTAATTTGTTTATAACTTTTACCTTCAGGTACAACATAAAAACTGGGATTCTAACAGTTTAACTCCCGGATGCCTCAAGCACTAATTCCAAATGCTCCATTTAATGCCCTTTGAAGCGTTTAGCCCACTTGTCATGGTAAAGAACATTATTCCTTTATTACCCACTCACAATGGAAATGAGCATTATTGGGTCAAGTTACTTCATTTTAAAAAAGCATTAGTCATGCACATGAACAAGAATAGCACTTGTTAACACTAATGAAGAAGAGAAAAAATCTGCTATGGTTTTTATGATCTTGTGTGCTTTAGATTATAAAATACAATAATGACTAGTGTTGATAGAGATGGCAAATACCAATGTGCCAAGCCTCTGATAAAGCATCAAGCTCTTTACAGATCTCATAGCTCTATAGTATTAAGATTAATTCTGTGTTTTGGCATGCCTGTCTTGCTTATTTTGAAGTATTTCTGAGTGTGTTGGTGCTAGTGTTTTGGAGGGGAGACTTTAAGGTGACAGTATTTAATTCTGCTATATTCAACTGGGCCAATGGGGTTAGGTATGTTGGAATGAGTGAGACTGGCTTAGAATAGGACAGGATAGGGATGCTATGAGTCACAGGTGACTCGATTGCACATAAAAACAACAACAACAACATATTCAAGTCTTGGTGAGTTGGTTGTTTTTTTTTTCGCTTGTTGTAAGAAAGGGAAAATATACTCATATCCTTTATGCCCATATTTTTATTTTACCTTTTGCTCAAAATGCATTGATTTATTCCTTCTAAAGTCTTACTAAGATTTTTGTGAGGATGGAGATGAGGTTGTATGTGATCAAAATAAGGGAAAAAAATGTAATGTGTTTTGATGTATTGAGAACTAACCTTAAGGGGGTAATAATACAAACAATGGAATAATATTCAACAGAAAATAATAGTCATTCTGAAAATTGAAGGGGGGAAAGTGAGTTTTAAAATGTGAAATAACAATAATTTTTAAAAACTTAAATGCAGTGCTTCCACATCAAAGACTATGACAGTTGGTTGTTCAAATCCATCAGTGGCTCTAAGAGAAAAAGACTGGCCATCTACTTTCATGCAATTTATAGCTTTGGAAAACCCACTGTCGGGTTGGCTCTGAGTTGGTTCTGACTGCAATGAGAATGAATGTAAAGATTTAAATTTAACTTAAATGCTTAATGTGTTTAGATAAACAGCTGAGATAGCACTCCTCAAGAAAGTAATTTTCTTTTTACCATAGACAATCAAAATCTGGCATAAAAAAACCCAGTAAGTCTCTAAAATTATTTCTTAAAGCAACTTATTTTCCTGCCCAAGAATGTTAACACCTTGATGATATAGCACAAAATGTAATTATTGTGACATTCTCCAAAGGCAACATAAAATTTTGTATTACAAATGGATGAAATCAAATGGATGCCTTTATGCTAACATGTTACAGCATCCACTTTAGCAATGTTTCCGGGTGTTCTTTGCAAAATAAAGGCATTTAGGTGAATTAGATTTGTCTGTATCAGAGTAAACCGGAAGTTGTTAGAAAACACTGAGCTGTAAACTCCATGAAGAAGTTAATTAATAATAAAACCTTAAACAAGAAAAATGCCTATCTAGAGGTTTCCTGTACAGTGATGAAGCTGTTGGAAGAGGAAATCATGATGATAGTTTAATGAGTTCCTTATGCCCGTGGGGCTAATTATGGCCTTAGAGTTAGTTATTCAATAATACTTGTTGACTTACTGATACCTCAGCCTCTTGGTAAAAGAGTGAACTCTATTCATCAGCTAATAAGAAAAGCATATTCTAGTGCTGTTGTTGTTAAGTGCCATCGAGTCGTAGACAACTCATAGAGAACTTATGAACAAAAGATGTGAACAATTGTTTAACTTTCATCGTATTCTAGTGCAGTAGTTCAAAAACGTTAGTGTACATCACACAAATCACCTGAGGAACTGGGTCACACCCTGAAGATTCTACTTCACGAGGTCCAGTGTGGGGATCCCAAATTAGCACTAGTAATAAGCTCGCTGGTCAATTCTTATGCAGTTAGTTCTGAGACCACACTTGGAGTCATTTTCTAGGTTTAATGTTTGTAGCTCCTTTCCCAAAACAAGAAATATACCGTACAAGCTAAAGCTCTCACTGCGCAAGTGAATCGAGAACATCTAAACTATTAGAGGAGGCTGTTAATAAGAAGCCCTAGTAGCTCAATGGTTAAGTGCTTGGCGGCTAATCAAGTGGTCAAAAGTTCTGACTAGCTTTGGGGAAAAAATATCTAGTTACTTGTACCTATGTTGTTCTTGTTATTGTTGTTATGTGTCGTCAAGTCATTTGCAACTTATAGCAACCCTATGTACAACAGCCCTAAACTCTGCTCTGTCCTGTGCCAATCACATTGTCTCTGACACTCCAATCCCATTACTCCAGTCACTGAATCAATCCACCTCATAGAGGGTCTTCCCCTCTTGTGCCGTCCCTCCAACCTCCCAAGCATTATGTCCCTATCCAAGGACATGTCCCTCCTTACATGTCCAAAGTATTTAAGATGAAGCCTCAGAATCCTTGCCTCCAAGGAGCAGGCTGGTTTAACCCTTTGCAGGATCTGTTTGTTTTTCTAACAGTCCACGGTACCCTCAATACTCCAGCAACACAGCTCAAAGGCATCAATTCTCCTTCTATCCTCCCTAGTCATTGTCCAACTCCCTGATACATAACAAGTGATTGCAAAGACTATGGCCTGTGTCAGACACACCTTAGTCTCCAGAGAGACACCATTGCTCTTCAGTACTTTAGAGAGGTCCCTAGCAGCAGACTTTCTCATCGCAATACATCTTTTAATTTCCTGGCTAAGAGTGTTGACTGTTGGAGCCAACCAAACTAAAGCTGTGAATAATCTGAATCTCTTCACCATCCATCCTGATGCTGTCAATTGGTCCAGTGGTGAGAATCTTTGTCTTCTTGACATTGAGCCACAATCCATATTGAAGGCTGCAATCCATGGCCCTCTGCAGCAAGCACTTTAGGTCCTCCCTCAGTTTCAGCAAGCAGGGTTGTGTCATCTGCATTATGCAAATTGTTGATAGATCTTCCACCAATCCTGATACCACATTTCTCCTCATAGAGTCCAGCCTCCCGGATGATTGGTTCTGCATAGAGGTTGAAAAGGTATGGAGACAGGACACATCGCTGGTGTACGCCCTTCCCAATTTTGAATCATGCAGTGTTTCCCTGCTCTCTTCTGAAGACTGCCTCTTGGTCCAAGTGTAGGTTTCTCATTACCACAATCAAATGATCTGAGATTCTCATGCTTCTCAGAGTCAGCCACAGTTTGTTGTGATCAACACAAATGCCTTTGCATAATCAATGAAACACAGATAGACATTCCTCTGATATTCCCTGCTTTCAGCCAAGATCCATCTAACATTAGCTACAATATCCCTAGTACCACGACCCCTTCTAAACCCATCCTGGACTTCCGGCAGTTTTCTGCTGATGTGCTGTTCCAGTTGTTTTTGGATAATCTTCAGTAGAATCTTGCTTGCATGTGAAATCAATGATATTGTTCTATAGTTTCCACACTCTGTTGTGGCACCCTTCTTTGGGATGGGAACAAATATAGATCTCTTCCAGTCAATATTATAAATTAAGAAACCCTTATTATAAAGAAGTTCTCTGGTATACAGGGTCACTATCAGTTGGAATCTACCTGAAAGCATAACAAAGCAATCAGTAGCATTCTAGTTGGAAGATCATATCATATACTAGTTGTTACAGTTAAACTTTATTCTGTTGCCCTGTATTGTCAAGATCGAACTGATTCATAACTGATCCTTCAGTGATTTTTTTTCGAGACTGTAAATCACGTGGGAGGAGGAGCTCATCTCACTTCCACAGAGCAGTTGGTGGATTCTAACTGTGTGTTGTTAGACTTGCATTACAGCTTGTTACTACATGGCAGTCAGCACCCCCAACATGCCAGGAGATTAGCAACATCTCAGCTACCATACTCTAAACTCTGTACGAGTACTGAATTACAAACTTTTAAAGAGTAGACATATTTTTTTAATTTCCTTCTGCCTCAAGATTGGTTTGACTTATCTGACAATTAATTGTCAATGAGATATTGTAACACAGAGCTGAGTAACTGTACTTCAACCATCTTGATCCCACCTTCGTCCAGTAGAAAAACAACCTATGCCATAAGCTATAATTCTATATTTTCTAGCAGCTACAAAAAATGGCATTAATTTCAACTTTATATTTTATTTAACTCAATATATCCACACAGTATTGTTACATGTTATATAAAATTTTAATTAAATATTCTGTATTTGTCACTGAAATTTGGTATTTATACTAAGAGCACTATTTCATGTTGAATTTGCAGCTCTAAAATTTCATATTCCTTGGTAATAAGGCTCATTTGTGCATGACATAACCATGATAATTTTGCCTTTCAAAAGTAAAAATATGCTTGACTCTATTAATAAAATTAGAAGAGAGAAGATAAAAGAGTAATTTAAAAATGAGACCGCTAAAAGTCATCTCCTGCAAATGACACATTTCTATGAATATGGGAATAAATAGTGAAACCATTAAGTACAGCTAAAAAACAGAAACAAAATTTCCTGTATCACTGCCTCAAAGAATCATGCACATTGATAAGATCAGCATGAACCAACTATACCATCTGTGCTCTCTTTCTCATTACCATTGAGTCAAACCGACCCATAGTAGTAGGTTTTTGGAGGCTGTCCAAATCACACAAGAGAAGACTGCTAAGCTTTCTCTCAGAACTGGTGGATTCAAACTGCATGCCTGTGAGTTGGCTGCACAACTTCCTATCCACTAGCTTCAAAACCTATAACTCTACCATTGTTACATGCTGTGGAGACAGAGCTGATTCAGAGTTGGCTCTCCAGTGGGTTTTCAGAAACTGTATATCAAATAGGAGGAAACTGCCGATACACTCGCATTATCTAAATTCTGTACCAGTTACTGAATTACAAACTTTTCAAACTCCATGCTTCTCGTTTGGCAAAACAACTGCTTAACACTCCATCACCAATGATCCCTCAATTTTCACATTCTACCTAACACCAGTTAGCTCACCAAGTTCAGAAACTTGGCCTGTCTCCTCTTACCTCATCCTGAAAAAAAGGGGTTTCCATAAGAAGACACTAAAATGCTTTTAATTTTAATAACCCCCTACTTAATGAGTTCCTAAATTGGGCTTTATTTTATGATACTAGGAAGCAGTAAAATACCTCTGACGTGTAACTAACAAGGTTGTTACTGAAATTCATAGATTACCCTATCTCAAAAATTCATGGATAGAAAGTAATTGTCAACAGCTGTAATAATGGTTGATAAAATCATGGAGTTATACAATTTGATAGGTGAGGGGATGAGGGAAATTAGAAGAAACTGTTCTGCAAAACAATTTATTTGAATTTTGCAAGTAAACTAGTATATTAAAAAATAAAACAGAAAATAATTTCGCATTCTAAATCTTAGTTTTTGCTATTCAGTGTCGCAATCTGCATTGTTTTTAAGTAATTTTCTTAAAGTGAGAAATGGTAAATTTGATACAATGAAAGTGTCTTAATAATGGAATTTGATATTTTTAATTTCACTAGGCATCCACATAAATGGCAATACTGATGTCTGAAAGACATTTATGATTTTAGTAAAACCGAATTTGTGCAAGTTAGGAATTTTTAAAAAAGATATCTTAAAATGAATTTCAAAAAACCTCGGATCATTTGTGATTATATCAACTATTAAAACAGACTAAAATAGATGATACTGATAAAATAGATTACTATATAATCTATGAATTTAAAAACTTACATAGAAAAGGCATTGAAAGAAGGAACTATGGTCATAGAAATGTAATTTCTAAGAAGAAATGTAATTCCCAAGAAATGAACAAAACAGGAAGAGTAACTGAATGCCTCCTATGTAGCAGACATTGTTACAGACTCTGAACTGATGGTGAATGTCCTTACCCAACACAGTGTAGAACATGAAGGACTTTCACAAGAAGATAGTTAATAAAAAAAGTTCATGTTTGAAGGGTAAGAATGGATTTTACATGGAATACTACATGAAGTCTTTACTTTATGCTCTACTAGCCTTTACTTCATGCTATAAAGATCCAGATAGTTTTACCGAATTTTATTTTAAATGTTTAAATTATTAATTACTATTTCATTTAGAAATTGCCAAACCATATACTATGATAGAGTCAGGAAGAAATCTAATAATGAAAACAAAAATGTAACAGATAGCAACTCATTATTTTGATATTCAATTTTTTTAGTTTATTTTCATTTTAAAATGTACTATGCAGATTTGGTGCATGAAGGGAGGAGGAAAAGGAAACATGTAAGACCCAGTTGGGACCTGAAAAGACAAAGCAATGATGAGCATAGACCAAAGGTGATTAATTTTATAAAACATAATGCAAAGGAATGATTGTATGAAACACAATGTGAATGAAGAATAGTGTGAAACACAATGTATACAAACATCGTAAGCTAACTAATATAAAAATAAAATAAAATGTACCAAGACAAAGACATTCCTCTAGGTCGTATAGCCCTGGTGTTACAAGTTGCTGCCCCGTGGTCACCTATGGTTGCTGTGAGGCTGAACAGTGTGACACGGATGTGTCAAATGCGTTAATGGTTGGCTACCCAATGCGGACTCAGAGTGGGGTGGAGCTCCCCGGTTGAACAAGCATGGAAGAAGGAGTGGCGTCCACTTCCATAATAGCTTGCTTCCGGAAACCCTATGAACTTGGAGAGAGGATGAAAGGCACCCCAGCATCAAGGACTTTCCTTCATATGAGTCGCCTGCGACTCGATGGCACTTAACAACAACAACAACCATGCACAAGCATAATACATACAGATGCATATATGATATGCACGTATTTACATGTGTAATCACACATGCATGTATGTACTAAAATTCCACAAAAACATACACATATAAAATCAGATAATCCTAATTATAGATTAGAATTAGTATCAGAATGTTTCAACATCCAGACACAAGTATTTATACAGTGGAAGGCAATATACAGAAAAGTTCCATGTTATGAAATAAATCAGCATGGTGCATTTTCCCTGCAATAAATGAATATGCTTTTAACTAGGATAATCTAGTACTTACTCTGTATGGCTCAACACTTAAAGGACAATAGCTGCTCCTAACACATTAATGATTAATTAGAATTTCCCCATAGAATTTTCCCCCCTAAACAATAAACAATTACATTCTATAAGCAGGAAACTGAGCCAAGTTTTGGATAGAGCTATTTGTGAAATCTATCAGTCAAGAAGCAGCTTAACTTAAAATTGACTATTCTCCTGGATGACATATGATGTGAAAATACATTATCCTTAATCCTTATATTATAGAAAAAAGAGAGAAAGAAAGTTCAAATAAAAATAAAATACATCTGGCAACTCTATCTAAACTTTTCTGGAGGCAATCTGAATAATAAGTTTATATTTGTTTATCTAATAGGAAAGTTAACCGTTTTGAATGTTTCCTTTTTTGAGATGTGTATTCAATAAGTACTATATTTTGCACAAAATCTAATTTCTTTAACATGAAACACCAAGAAATATTGTAATGACATTTTGGAAATTCTTGCTCTATTAATTCACAGAAAAAGAGCTCAGAGTTTTATTGATGTCAAACTTAACCTCATGAAAGATAAAGTTTTGTTCAGTCCCTTTGAATTCTGTAATAGCTATCATTACCCATTTTCATAAGGAAGAGATATAAGACTTGTATGTCAGAAGTAAATTTTGCGAAAAAATTCTTTTTCAAGTCATAATAAAACCAATGTATCCTTTAAGAATTAAAATTTTACAAAGGTGTTTTTTCTTTTAGAGAATGAATAATCTATATCTAAATTTTTTCACCTCACAGAAATGTTTCAGATATCTGTAAATATAAAAACAAAAAGTTATTTTCTCATACTAATTGAGAGAACCAGAGGTAATTTGAAGCTAAACATTAATATATATTGTTGGCTATGTAATATTTTTGATAAATTTTGATTTATGAAAAATTCAGAGGTTTTCCGAGATATTTTTCTAGGTCATCTAATCTTAATGTAAAAATCATATGTACACTAATGGTGGCCTAGTGATATGAAGCTTTGCTGCACTCACAAAGGCCTGTGGACAAATCCACCAGCAGGATGTGCCATCTCTTCCCATGAGATTGATTATCTTGGAAAACCTTCTGAAGGGTCAGCTGAAGCATTCAATCTAATAAAAATTACATATATAACATATTCATGCTATGATAGGCTAAGAAACTACAACTGTCAGAGTACAATTGGTACAAAATTAATGTGATGTGCTAGGAAGACTTTCTCTGAAAAAAGAGAAAAGTAAGAAAATCAATTATTTGGATGTCAATTGAAAAATCTGTAAGAAATGCGGCATCACATTGCATAATACATATATATTAAATACAACAAAAATAAAAGATAAATGCTTTGTGCAGCCTTTATCTGGAGGGTAAACAAATATTAATAGGAAAAGCAATGTTTAAATTTGCTTTTCTCATTTGTCTTTAGACTTTACAACTTCTATCAATTGCTGTGTAAGAGCCCTGGTGTCTCAGTTTTTAAAACTGTGCAATTTATCAAAAGGTCAGCAGTTTAAACCTACCAGACAATCATTGGCAGAGAGAGAGAGAGCAGTGTGCTTCCTGAAGATTTACAGCCTTGGAAACTCTATGTGTCCCTAGGAGTCAGAGTTGATGCAAGAAGTATGTTCTGTTTTGGTTTTCTGTATCAGTCTCCATACCAATGTCATTTTTGATTATAGAGAATTTATGCCAGTTAATTCCACTCTTGGGAGATTGGAGAACTAAAATACAACTTTTTTAAAATTTAAAAATCTTAGCAGACATGATTTTATGTGTGTCACTTTTCTTTTTAATCTGCATATATCACAGCACAGAAAGCTGGAAATGAATTTAAATTTAGTTCAAAAGTCGAATGCAATATGTGCCTCTAAAACTTACTGTCCTAGTTAATCTTAAAATACAGAACCTTCCTTTCACAGATTAGAAAGAATGAGAGAACAAATAATATCTTATAATTGGTCAATAATTAGCTATGTTCAAGACACAAAATACAAAACAAAACTAAAACTATTAAGAATCAAAGTAAAACATTTTTTTCTTCACTTTTGAAACCAGTTTTAGCATGTAAAAAATCAGCTTCATGTGGAATAATGAATATTGAGAGTTGGTGGCAGAAATCTTATTATAGATGGCTCTTGTTCCATGAAACTATAACATAATACTGTCTTTATAACTCTTTGCTCCTGAGAATGTCATTCATGCACGGAGTGCTACAAGGGAAGACAAGAACCTGAAGGCATGCATATTTTTTCCATGTATTCTTTGTAAGGCTTTATCAAAATATAAATTTTAGAAAAAAGCACCTAATAGATAACCCACACAATAAAAAAAATTGCTTGACAGAGTACTCCGCAGAATGAATTGCATTTTAAAATATTATGAACCAATGAGAAGAAAACCAAGCAAGAAATGCCATAGAATTATTGTGTGTTAGGGATAGTACATTGTATGCAAAACAATCATTGGACATCTCGAATATACCAGAGCTTTGGCAGGCCTTCTCCTTTAATCATTTTGACAATTTTCTGAGGCAGTTTCTGGTGTTCTTATTTTACTGGTAAGGAGGCAATGCTTAGGATATTTCCCAAATCACATGACTTAAAAATAGCAAAGCTAGGATCTGCGTGCTGTTCTTAGAAACTAGGTCCTTCTCATACCATAACATAAACCCAGCTGTTTGGGCGGGGGGTAAGATTCCTGTGTTGTCTTAAAAATTCAGTAAAACTTCAGGTTATTTGTTCTGACATAAATTGCTAAGAGTGATATAGTGCCATTCTTAATGAGTTTGCAATCTAGATGGTTATGAAAGAGAAAATGACAGCTAAATAAAACCATTACAAAAAAAGGTTCTTCTTGGCTGGGGTACTTCAAACTATGAGATCATTACATAAAAGTATCTTGGAGTCTTAAGAACTTCCTGGGTTAAAAGTAATAGGATAGGGCAGACAAATCCAAGTAATATATGCTGTAATTATCAATATAATTTCTTGAAATTTGTTTCAACTCTAGTCATATACATACTTTATAGGGAGGGCTTTTGTGTATGTCAGTCCACATATATACACACAGATACAGACACATGGAAGACTGCAATATAAAATGCCCCCAACCCCATAATCATAAGCTAAACATCAGACTGCAGAGTGGACCTTGTTAATGGAAAAGCTTGAAGCTTGACACAAAGCAGAGACTCTATAATGGGTGGAAGGAAAGATGAAGACCTAAAGCATTTTAAGACAAGATAATAACAGTGCAAACAGGGCAAACATGAAATTATACTCATAATAAAATATAAGATAATGGAAGGAATGAAGAACATCATCTTTTTGAGGACTATGGAGGTTCTTACAGAAATTAGTGAAGGGAGGGATTCAGATCAAGATATTCTCTGTGGCTGAAAAGAAAGGAGGGATTGGCATTTTAGAGAATATCACATCAGGATGATTATTAATAAAGGATAATACATTAGAAAGGATTCAGAGAAACTGATTTTGTATCAGAAGAGAGGTATTATTGGGTATTACGGTTATGACAAGAGTCCAGAATGAACGTTGGTTGCATAATGGTGTGTACTTGGGGGTTGGGGGTCATTGTATACCAATGAAAGATTTTTTTTCTTCTACTTTTCAAAAAAAGGAGCAAACTGGGGGGGTGGGAAGGAAAGGGTGGGCAGGGAAAAAAGTACAACAATGAATGAATGGAAATCCAAAACCTCTGTAAAAGTTAATTAAGATTAATAAAATAAATTAGTAATGAAGTAATAAAAAAGAGGTATTTCATAGAGGTAAGTTTAAAGTGAGAATTATTTTGTGTAGAAATTAATATGACGTTGGTCATGTAAATCTTGCAACGATGTTGACATAACCACCAATAATTAGGAAACAGGGTATTTGGCTCTAGACAAAGGTAGAGAGTCCTATAAGCAGAGACTGAGAAGTCAAACTACATGAAGTAGTCAATATTAATAAATGAAGAATTAAGATCCAAAGACCATAAGAAATAGGAATTAAATAGGCAATCAGAGGGGAAGGATGCTGCAATATCAACAAACTCAAGGAAGGAAAATAGACTAGTATATTCTGAAAACAAGCTAGATGATTTAACAATAAGGTATACTCAATGGCTTTTTTAAAATATTGTTTTAAATAATTTTTATTTATATATTTTATGTGTGTAACGTCAAATTGGATCTGACTGGTGCAGGAGGCGATTGTTCCTCCTTCTTTAGCAGAGCATCTGGTGGACTTGGACTGCACACCTCTGGGATTGCAGTGCAGTTTCCTGCCACTAGGCCACCAGAGCTCGCCTACTCAATGGCTTTTGAGACTGCAATTTCATTAGAATGCATGTGATTCAACACACTTCCTTAGCTTGGTAATGAAGAGTGGTGAAGACACACAGATAAGCAAATACTGTCTAAGAATTTTATGTGGAAGAGAAATCAAGAGAGCAACCAGGGAGTAAGTGACAAATCTCCTCTTTCCTCTTTCTCTGAGAATTAGCTTTGCATGCTCAAAGTCACAGGAGATAAAGAAGTCAGAGGATTGAAAATGTTAAGGTCAAAGGAGAAGTCATAAAATACGGCAGTGTGTATAGTTAAATATTAGATTGCGCTTTTTTTTTCTCTAGAACCCAGGCAAGTCCAGGAATAACTGACAAACTGTAACCTTCAGCTCAAATAAGCACAAGACAATCTTCGATTAAAATGAAAGTCAAGGTGGCACTATTTCTGATGCCCGAAGAGTCTTCCTCATCAAGTCTATTCTACACACACACATACACACATACACACACACCCCACACACATGTATGGTGTCACTGAAGAGTAGGAGAGAAAATTCTATTAGAAGGACTGACTGTAAAATAACAGGCTGCCATCAGAGGTGATTGGTGAGGCTCATTAAAACTTGCAGAAACTTTCAAAACCTTCAGATCAGCACTTTAACTCCTTCATTCGGTCTCTCAATTGTTGGTAGGAAAAGCTATAAAGCTACAGAAGTACTTAATTACTTCCTATTCTCTATCAGCCATCTCACACACAGCTTTAGAAATTTAATATTTTAATGGAATGGCTCTTACGTCCATCAGAGGAAAGTTTTACTTTAACATTTGCATTCTCTTTTCTATTTGTGTACACTTAATATGGCATAAGAACCTCTGTGGAACAGTATGTAAGGAGCTGCAGTGCTAATTCAAAGGCTACACCTCTCAGGTGGTTGGACTCCACCAGCCCCTACTCTTTGGGAGAAAGACACACAACTTCCTTTCTTAGTTTTAACAGCCCTAGAAACTCCATGTAAGCTCAGCTATAAATACATTCTGAGTTCATGGCAATAAGTAAAATATAACATAAATATTGCACTATGCCCCATCATAACTGAGAATTTTTAAGAAATAAAAGTTGCAATTAATTTTCTTATCTGTAGTATTATCAATCAATTACAGCATTGAACCTTTCCAACATTATTTAGTAAGAAATTTCCAAGTAGCTATATTAAAATGATTCATAAAAATGTTCAAGCTACTTTGGATATTAGTATGTATGAAATAAGGTACACTAAGATAAATCCAGGTGTGTTACTACAGTGCAGATACAGCAGAAGAAATCAGGAAAACATTCAATCAATATACTCGTAATTAAAACCTGAAATAAAAAAATTTTTTTACTACATTAGTGATATAATCTTTTTCATTTCCTTGCAAAAGAATACCTTTTCCCGCATTGTACCATACTTATGTCTATTCTTTGTTGTTGTTGTTGTTGTTTCTAGGTGCCATCAAGAAAAGTAGGACTTACAAAGATACCTAATAAACAACAAACTTGAGCCTTCCTCTATCCTGTACCATCCTCATTATCCCTGATTCATTTGAACCCATTGCTGCAGTCACTGTATCAATGCAACTTGTGGGGGGTCTTCTTTGTTGGCCCTCAATTTCTCCAAATATGATGTTCCTTCTGAAGTAATTGCCTCACCTTGCTAGATGTCCAAAACACAAGAGATCAAGCTTCATCATCTTTGCCTCCAGGAGCACTCTGGCTGTACTTTCTCCAAGATACATCTGCTTGTTCTTTTGGCAGTCCACGAGATATTCAGTATTCTTCTCCAACATTACAACTCAAAGGCATTAGGTCTTATTCTGTCATCCTTATTTAATGTCTAGCTCTCTGATGTATGTTGTTGTTGTTATGCGCCATCGAGTCACTTGCGACTCATAGCGACCCTATGTATAAGTGCCCTAAACGCCCTTCTATCCTGTGCCAGCCTCGCTGTCTTAAACACATTCATTCCCACCACTCCACTCACAGAATCGATCCATCTCATCGAGGGTCTTCTTCTCCTGTGCTGTCCCTCCACTCTCCCAAACATGATGTCCCTCTCCAAGGAACAGTCCCTCCCTGCAACATGCCCAACCAAGTATGTCAGATGAAGCTTCAGAATCCTTGACTCCAGGGAACATTCTGGCTCCACCCCCTCCAGGACAAACCTGTTTGTTCTCCTAGCAGTCCATTGTATATTCAACACTCTTCTCCAGCACCACAGCTCAAAGACATCAATTCTCTTTCTATCATCTCTATTCACTGTCCAGCTCTCCGATGCATAGTATGTAATTGCAAAGACTATTGCCTGGATCAGGTGCACCTTAGTCTCCAGCCTGACGTATATGCAAGTGATTAAGAAGATCATGGACTGAATTAGACACACCGTTGTTTTCAAACTGACATCATTGCTCTTAAGTATTTTGGAGATATCTCTGACAACAACTTGCCTATGCAATATGTCTCCTGATTTCCTGACTGCTGGTACCAAGAGTGTTGACTGTTGATCCAAGTTAGATGAAATCATTGACAGCTTCAACACTGTGATGGTGTTGACTGTTAGTATAATGATAAAGACCTTTGTTTTCATGATGTCAAGATGCAATCCATAACAAAGGTATAGTTCTTGATTTTCTGCAGCAAGTGTTTCATGTCCTCCTCACTTTCAGTGAGTAAAGTTGTGTCATCTGTATAAATAAAGTTGTAAATTAGTCTTCCTCTGATTCTGGAGCCACATTTCTCTTTGTGGAGTCCAGCTTCTCAAGTCATTTGCTCAGCATACAGATTAAGAATCAAGAAAGGATACATCCTTGATGTAGATCCTACCTGGTTTTAAACCATGCAGTGTTCCCTTGTTCCGTTTGGACAATAGCTTCTTGATCTATAGGTACAGATTTGGCATGAGCACAATTGAGTGTTCCGAGATTCCCATTCTTCTCAATACTACCCTAAATTTAATCTACACAGTCAAATGTCTTTGCATAGTCAATAAACCATAAGCATTTTTTTTTATTCTTTGCTTGGTGCCATAGCCAAGAGCGGCTGTTGTTGTTATGAACCACCAAGTCAAAGCCAACTCATAGCTGATCCCCTAAAGAATTTTCAGAGGCTGTAAATCACAGAGAAGGAGACTGTCCTACTTTTGTTTTCTGCAAACCAGCAGCTAGATTTGAACCAAGTAGTTTTGTACTACTACAAATATTTGTAAATATATAAGGGAGCTATGGTAGCCTTGTGGTAAGAGTTGTGCTGCCAATCTAATGGCACACAATTTGAATCACTAGCTGCACAGTGGGTGAAAGATGGCAATGTTCTTCCATGAAATTTGCTATCTCTGAAAACTAAAGAATTATCTATGAGTTGGTTCCAACTCTATATTACATAACAACAACAGTTAAATGTAGTAATAAAGGGAACTCTAGTGGTATAGATAATTGTACTCCTAACCACCTTTCTCACTCCACAGGGAAAAAGATGTGCAGTTCAGTTTATGAGAATCCTTGCTGAGTTAGCTATGAGTCAGTTCAACTCAACAACAATGAGAATAAGAATGAATAGTGGTGGTAAGAGCTTATCATGCTCTACTAGTAGAGATATTATCTTGGGTTGAATTAAAGAATGAAAATCTCATGATACTATGTATCCTCTAGTAGATTCCATTTCAAAAAAATTCCATTTCAAAAAAATATTGGAAACCTGATATGATACCAGAAACTTACAAATATGTAGAAATAGCAATGGATTTTCTTAGTAAATGATAGTTTATTTGCAATCTAACAAAATAGGCATCCTTGTTACTCTGTTTATAAAATTAAAAATATGAATCTTATCTTGATCATGTTGTTGTTGTTGTTATGTGCCGTCAAGTCGCTTGCAACTCATAGCGACCCTATGTACAACAGCCCTAAACTCCGCTCTGTCCTGTGCCAATCACACTGTCTCTCACACTGTCTCTGACACTCCAATCTCAATTTTCCCAGTCACAGAATCAATCCACCTCATAGAGGGCCTTCCTCTCCTGCGCCATCCTTCCACCCTCCCAAGCATGATGTCCCTCCTCACAACATGTCCGAAGTATATTAGACAGAGCCTCAGAATCCTAGCCTCCAGGAGCCACCCGGTTTAACCCTTTTCAGGACAAATCTGTTTGTTTTCTTAGCAGTCCATGGTATTCTTAATACTCTTCTCCAGTACCACAGCTCAAAGGCATCGATTCTCCTTCTATCCTCCTTGGTCATTGTCCAACTCTCTGATGCATAACAAGTGATTGCGAAGACCATGGCCTGTATCAGATGCACCTTAGTCTCCAGAGAGACACCATTGCTCTTCAGTACTTTGGAGAGGTCCCTAACAGCAGACTTTCCCATGGCAATGCGCCATTTAATTTCCTGGCTGCTGGTGCCAAGGCTGTTGACTATGGAGCCAAGCAAACTAAAGCTGTGTACAATCTCAATCTCTTCACCATCCATCCTGATGCTGCCAATTGGTCCAGTGGTGAGAATCTTTGTCTTGGTCGTATGTATATAAAAATGAAGTAGAAATGGCACAAAAGAATATATACACAATTAATATATCTAAGTAAGCAAAGATATCATCTATCAAGCTGAGATAGCCAGAAATTGTATATTTTCAAAACTCTGAATACTTATCCTCTAAATACATGAGATCCTTAAAATATTTCATGCTTGATTATTACCCACAACTGGACAAATTAAGAATATAACCAGCAGAGCAGAACTTGCAGGAACAAAATATCATGACTTATGTTTCTATAATTGTTCTACCATTGATGTTCTCCTAGGCAAAGGCTAATAGTATTTTGGATAGGAAGCAATCTCTAAGAATTGCACTTGAAACAGGTGTTCTAGAGCATAAATTCATATCCAAATTAAAATTCAAAAACTGTAGATGCAACTAGAATATATCGTCATTATCTATTTTCCCCCATTGCAATAGTGAGGGATTTTTAAGACATCAGTAAGTCTGGATAATGGTAGTATTTCTTAGGGCCATAAATATAAATATTTCCCCAAACTGGTCTAGTAACAAGAAGTTGCACTGCAATCCCAAGGGCACATGGTTCTAATCCACCAGGTGCTCCATGGGAGAATGATGGGCAATCTCCTTCCATGCAATTATCTGCCTCAGAAAACTCACCGGAGGGTCAGCTATAGGTTGCTTCCAACTCGACAGTAAACAAAAACAACAATCCATAAGAGCTCACTATTCAAAACTACCTGCAAGGAAGACAAAAACAACCATCTGCAGGGCCAAACAACTAGAGGAGGTCAATATTTCTTCCTGTTCCAATAACCATAATAACATTACTTGATAGTACTTACTATGCTTAACCATAATAAGTACCATCATCATTCAAACTTACTGATGACCTAAAATAATAGATAATGACTATACATTCTAGAGAACAAATTATCTAAGAATATCACTAATATCACATGTAAGTAAAATCCTACTGAATACTGAGAATGGCTGAGTATGACAGTAGAGAACTGTCAGAAATTCAAGTTGGATTCAGAAGCGACGGAACAAGAGATATCATGACTGATCTCTGATGGATCTTGACCGAAGGCAGAGAATACCCGAAGGATGTTTAATTGTGTTGTACTGATTATGCAAAGGTATTCTTCACAACAAATTATGGGTAACATTGAGGAGAATGAGAATTTCAGAATACTTAATTACTTCAAAATCCTTTACATAGAAGACCAAGAAACAGTGGTCAGATCTATTCTATTGTTATGTGGTTGCCTTGAGTTATAGTCAACTCCATGGCACCTAATAACAATAGTAAAAACAATCTCCAAAATCTTACAAAGCAGAGTTACAGTCACTATCTCAAATCTACCTTCCTTTTGGTTTCTAATACCTGTTTAGATGCAACATGAAATCTCAGAATATTGTAATATAATTTTAGAGGAAACACTGATGCCTCACATTTTGGTATATGATACCAATAATCCAGTCTCTTCTCAAGGAGTTTCAATCAATTTATACATTCATACACTTCATGTATTTTTATTGGAGAAAAAAGTTTCATGAAAAATTATTTTAAAAGTGTCCAACAGAGCAAATGACATGTTAAATGAGGAAATTAAGGCTGTGGGATCACTTCAAACTCAATGAGAAGTATTACTAAAAAGTTCAAGTAGGATATCCTTTGTCTTCAAGAAAAGGAAACTAAATCTTTTTTTTTTTATTTTTTAAGAATAGTGCTTGTCTGAGAACATAAGTTAGAAGACAATACTCTTTATTTATAAGGAAATGCAGACCTCTCTTAGAAATGGGAAAACGTGGATTCTAATCCTGATGCCAACTGACCTTTGGCAAGTTGCTTAGTTCTGGTCTTCATATTTTAAAAATAAAGGCTTGTTGAAAGAAAAGAAAAGGTTGGATGAGTAAAGAGAAGAAAAAGAAAGAAAAGAGACTGCGTGGCAAGCAGGAAGGCAGAAATTAGTATTTTAGGAACTCTTCCAATGGTACAGAAACCACTTCCTAGGAAGCATAACAGGTGACCTCTGTTGCTCACAATCTTAAAATTTTGTAACCGTGCACCATTTAATCACTAGATAATATTGTTTTAAATTGATGTATCGGTGGAAATGCTATTATCATTATTATCTTATTATCCATGAAGCTTAATATAGTTACTTTAGCAAACTGATGAGGTGAAGACAGTAAAATAGGCTCCCAGCAGTAGCTTATAGTTCTGGAAAACGAAATGTGTCGTCTGCAACAAAAACGGGTTATCTATAGAGTGGAAGCTCTTTCATTTGTTTAACTATCAATATATAGTTATCACACAATGAGATATAATGAATTCCTGGGCTGCTGCTTTTGTTACAGAAACAATTAGGGTGTCCTCTTATCCATTATTCATCACTCTTGCTTCAAACACAAATAGAACAGTAAATAGATATAAGAAGTAAGCTTTTACACACAAAATAATTCATCCTTCTAGGATCATGGAGTCTTCTCTCAGATAGCTCTCTCAAATTTAAGCTTGTCAGAGATTTCATCTGACATTTTTTCTTTTTCAGACAAGAAGCAGAAATCTCTGTCTTTTTATATAGATAGATATAGACCTATAGGAAGACCCTGGATTGACTCAGTGACTGGGGTAATGGGAGTAAGTGTGTCAGAGACAATGAGGTTGGTTTAAGGTAGATCAGGGTTCAGAACTGTTGTACATTGGCTAGCTATGTGTCTCAAGCAATTTGACAACACATAACAAAAACAACTATGTAAATATAGACATAGATACAGCAGTCAAGAAATGAAAAGACAAATTATACTGGGAAACCGTACTTCCAGGGATCTCTCCAGAGTACCGAGAAGCAACGATGTCAGTCTAGAGACTAAAGTGTGCCTGATCCAGGCTGTGGTCATCACAATTACTTGCCATGCATCAGAGACCTGGACAATGACTAAGATTGACAGAAGAAGTATCGATGCCTTTGAGTTGTGGTGCTAGAGAAGAATCTTGAACATACAATGGACCACCAAGAAAACAAATAGATCTGTCTTGGAAAGGGTGAAATCAAGTTTCTCCTTGGAAGCTAGTGTTTTGAATCTCCCTCCATCTCACATACTTTGGGCATGTGGCTAGGTGGGACCGTTCCTTGGAAAAAGACATTGTGTTTGGAAGAGTAAAGGGACAGTGCAATAGAGGATGGCCCTGGCTGAGATGGATTGATACCGTAACTGGGGCAACAGGAGTAGGTGTGTCAGTGAGATTGGCTCAAGATAGGGAAGACTTCAGAGCTGTTGTACACAGGGTCACTATGAACAGGTGACTCAATGACACATAACAATAACAATAACCACATAGATACAGATAACATTTGTCTATTTACAGAGAGTTTGATGGCTAACTCAAAAGCCATACCTCTGATCTATCTATCTGGTGTTTCAAATTCATGAGTGGTTCTACAAGAGCCAGAAATCTCCTCCAACGTTATTTACAACTTTGAAATTCAATAAATAGCATAAACACACACACACACACACACACACACATATTCAAGGGAAAAAAAAAGCAAAACCCCACTGCTTTGGAGTCAAACCAATCCATGATGACTCTCTACTTGATTTCTAGGCAGCAAACCTTTACAAAAGCAAACTGCCTCATTCTTTCCCTTGGAGTGGTTCATGTACTTGAATACTTGAGTTGAGCTCAACATCTCAACATTTATGCCAATACATCTATATATCTATATCTATTTATCTATCTATCTATCATCTATCTATAACTCTATCTATACATAGGGAAGGAGAGGGAGATAGAGAAAGAGAGAGAGAGGTAGGGAGATAAAGTGTGTAGAATGTATTAGTAATTTATATATATAATATAAAATATGCATGTATATTTATATCAATATATACACAAACATACATATTATATGTGTATGAAAAGAGATTATAGGTATTATGTATATGCAAATATCCCATTACTCCTTCATTTCCCCTGAGGTTTTCCTACCTTGTCTACTTTCCATTACAGATGCACATACTTCACCTTCTTTGCATTTCATGATTTTATTTTTCTATATTTGAATTTTCCTCCCTGCTGGTTTTGTGTTTAGGAATAACAGAACAGGAAATCAGAATTTTAAAAAAACACTCATACTTTCCACACAATATGTATACTTTCTAAAGACATGATTTAAAAAAAATAAAATATAGATCCTAGTGGTAAGAAACTGTACTGCCATCACAAAGGCACACAGTGCAAATCTACCAGGTGCTCTGAAGGCAGAAGGATAGGCAATCTCCTACCATGTGATTAACTGCCTCTGAAAACCCACAGGAGGGCCCACGATGGGTCAGATCCATCTCAATAGTACACAACAATATTAACAACAATCTAATGTTTGCTATATTAAAGAAAATATTATACCTTACAATTTATTTTACGCATGCTAGTTCAAGTTAATACACAGAAGAAGAAAAAAATTGTCAAAAAAATGCCTCTGTCTATACTACTGAAGAAGGCACGCAGTTTGAATCCACAGCTACTCTGAAGGAGAAGGATGGGCTATTTCTTCCCAGACAATTAACTGCTTCAGAAAACCCACTAAAGGGTCAGCTATTTGTCAACAATAACATTCAGAATCATAATATTAAAAATGAGAAACATTATATATATCCCCCCCAAAATGTAAATATATCTTTTAAGATTTATGAAAGCAAACATTCAATCCTTATAAAAACCTCAGAAAGTAATGCAGCTGTGAGTGAGCCAAGTTGTGATTGTGGTTTGTAATTAATTGTGAAGTTATTAAACATAAAGAAGAACAAAAGAAAGTGAGAAACTTAGGACCGGGGTCCGAAAACCTAGATGGATTATGCATTAGGAAAGGAAGGGGTGACACTGAGGGATGGTCACTGAGAAGTCCTGCTTCACCTTAATGCAAGTCCCAAAAGTCAATAAAAAGTTCTCAATTATGCCATCACTGGCTGGCAGCCACACATAAACAGTTTTAAGGCATATTTATACTCAATTAATATAATCTCTTGGGGACAACTATAATTTTTCGAGTGTATCAATATATACTTCTATATCTTTGTCTTAGGTAGTATAGATTTGCAAGCTGCTCTGTGGGCAAAAAAATGGGCAATCTCTCCCAATGCTTAATACAGCCTCTGAAAATCCACAGCTATGAGTCACTCTCAACTAGACCACATAACAACAACAACATGATGTTGTTGTTGTTGTTATGTGCTGTCGAGTCGTTTCGGACTCATAGCGACCCTATGCACAACAGCCCTAAACGCTGCTCTATCCTGTGCCAACCGCACCGCCTCTGACACACCCATCCCAATTACCCCAGTCACCGAATCAATCCATCTCATAGAGGGTCTTCCCCTCCTGCGTTGTCACTCAACCCTCCCAAGCATGATGTCCCTC
>NW_006399753.1:31472776-31479873 GCF_000299155.1 Elephantulus edwardii | reverse complement strand
TGTGTGTGTGTGTGTGTGTCTGTGTGTCTGTGTGTGTCTGTGTGTGTGTAAAGCAGGAGTGGCATCCTCTCCCTAAATAACATGCCTCCAGAAACTTTATGAACTTTGAGAAATGTCAATAGTTGTAGAGGGGCTTCAAGACTTTTGTTCATAGGGTTGCTATGAGTAGTGCTCAACTCAAAGGCAATCAACAACAACATATCTAAATACTATAAATATATGTACTCTAAAGTATCGCCAATTAATTACATTAAAGTTGTATTAATTTTTTTACTCTAATAATGATCATTGAGCACATTTAACTAAAGAGACTACTCTTAAACAATTTAAGAAGAATCACATATTCTCACTGCTCTATGATTTTTTTTCTGTCTCATTCTAGATTTTAGGATTTGGCCAAAAGGAATTATGTGCTTTGTGTCTTTTTGGATTGCACTGCTAAATTTCCTCACAATCTTTATTATTTTTTATTTTTAAAAAAGTCTTACTTAGATACCTTGTTGTTCCGTACTGTCAAGTCAGAACAGACCCATAGCTACCCTCTAGAAAGTTTTCAGAGGCAGTTATCTCACACAAGGAGATTGCCTATCCTTCTCCCACAGAGCAGCTGGAGGCCTCGAACTGTGTTCCTTCAAGATTGTAGCACAGCTTCTTACCAGTAGGCCACTACGGCTCCATACCTTAGAAATTCTATAATTTGTTTCTTCTTTTTTCTTTTTTACTGGATCATGTTTTGTTTTAACAAAACTTGAGTTCCGCATCAAAGAAAAATTGGATCTCATTAAAAGTGTTATTGTTCCCCTTTCTCATCACAGAAACTTGAAAACTACAAGTAGAACTTGACAATAAGTACCCTATCCAAAGGGTTCACAGATTATCAGAGACTCATCTGCACTTAAGAAAGAAAATGCCCCAAATTAAACTATGATACAGTTTATGAACTTAGAAAATACTCAAATGCACTTTATTTAGGTTAATTTAAAGATAGTGAATTACTAGATTTAAAATTACAATTAGTAAATTGTAAAAGAGAATGGATAGTAAGTAGAGGAATATGTGCCTTTAATATATTGGTTAACTCTGAAAAGGTTACAGGAAAATAAATGAAACTAGTTAATCAAGGTGTGGCTGTTGTTTCTAGAATAATGAACATAAATAAAATTTTATCTGCAAGCTTTATTGTTGTTGTTGTTGTTAGGTGTCATTGAGCCAAGTACACTATGTAAGGACACTATGAACAAAAGTCATAAACTGTTCTATCCTATGACACCCTCACAATCTGACAAACCAAGCCCATTGCTTCAGTAACTCTATCAATCTATCTGGTTGAGGATATTTATCTCTTTCACCATCCCTTCACATTTTCAAGTATGATGTCCTTTTCCAAGGAATAGCCTTTCCTAGCAACCTTTCAAAAATCTTCACCATCCTCGCTTCCAAGAAGCCCTCCAGTTGGCACCTTATCCAAGACATACATATTTGTTCTTTTAACAGTCTGTGGTTTATTCAGTACTACAATAACTTAGTTTAGGAATTTAAAAACAACTATAAAATGAGTTCAAAACTATGATTTTTACTACTATCATGATAACTGGTGCAGGATATTAAGATTGTTTCCTTATGTATGAAAGGTGGGTAGAATTTCAAATAAATATTCTGTGATACATCTGTTTAAGTCACACTGAAATCTCTAATGATTGTGTACCTGCAGGATATGCAATTTGTTTAAATGGAGCAATGATGCTAAGTTGAGGTTAAATTTAAATACAGTAAAATGTAAGCTTATGAAAATATTTTTTTAAAAATTACCATACATTTTGTGTTTATATAACTCATAAAAGAATAAACCATTATCCTCAAAATCTCCTGTGCACTACCTTCATTGGCCAGTGAATAAGGATGGTGCTGGAGAATAATACTGAATGTCTCATGGATTAGCAACAGAGCAAACAAATCTGTCTTGAAGAAAGTGCAACCAGGAAAGGATGGTGAAACTTTATCTCATATGCTTTGGGCATGTTTTCATAAAGGACCAGTCCTTAGAAAAAGATATCACACTGGCAAAGGCAGACGTTCTGAGAAAGATGAGTTACAGAAAATGGAATAAATAAAATTGAATAAAGTGAATTGACACAATGACTAACAGTGGTCTTGAGCATATCAGAGATGGTGAGGATGGTAGAGACTAGGGAAAAAATAAGATTTTTAATTGTTAACAACAAAACAATATTTGAGTAGGTAAATCTTTTTTCTCCCATAACCAAATACTGTTCTATTTCCTATAACTACAGATTTATTATATTACTATTCTCAATCTCAAATTTTATAAACAGAATCATGCAGTACCTATTCTTCAGTTTCTATGTTTTGTTGCTCATCTTAAAGTTTAAGATTTATTGACTTAATTTTATAAATGTAGCTTATAATTTATTGTTTCTCATTAATTGAACTTCTCCAGAGTACTGAGGAACAACGATGTCAGTTTAGACACTAAGGTGAACTTCATCCAAGCCATGGTCTTCTCAATTACTTGCTCTGCTTTTGAGAGCAGGACAATGACTAGAAATTACAGAAGAGTTGATGCCTTCAAGCTGTGGTGCTGGAGAAGAGTATTGTACATACATGGATTATCAAGACAACAAATAGGTATGTTATAGAGAGAATGAATCCAGGTTGCTCCTTAGAGGCAAGGATTGTGAAACTCCATCTCACCTTTTTTGGGTATGTTGGCAGGAGGGACCCATCCTAGGAGAAGGACATCATGCTTGGAAGGCTGGAGGAACAGTTTAGGGGAGGAAGACTCTGGGTGAGTTGGATTGACACAGTGACTGCCACTATGAGGGCAAGTCGGTCAGGGACAGTAAGATTGACCCAAGAAAGCGCAGCGATTTGAGCTATTGTTTATGGGTTCATTATGAATAGAAGTTAATGCAAACACATACAACAACAACAACTCAACAAAAGCATATTTTCGTATCAAAAGAGTAAATACCTAAAAATGGGACTGTTGAACTAAATGTTAATGTATGCTTAATTGAACAATGAAATATCAAGCAATTTTGCAAAATGGTTACATCATAACTTAACCTAGTGTCAATGTATGAGCGTTTTAATTCCTCTACAGTCTTACTAGAATTTGTTGTCAGTCTCCTTCATTTCATCTTCCCTAGTTGCCATGGTTGTTGCCTCAGTCAACTATAAACTATATATCTCATTTTTCCCTACAGACAGTATTTTATTTTGGCTTTAAATTGTATTTCATTTTTATTTACTTTTTTTGGTCATTTGCATTTTCTGTGAAAAAATGTAAAGTTCTCATATATAAATATTCCTTCCACTTTTGTAATGGGTTGGTTGTCTTTCTATTACTGACTTGAAAAGAATTATTTCAGTATATGTAGTTTTTTGACAAATGTATTGATAATATTTTTCTTAATCTGTATCAGGGTTGGGTTTTTTTCCCCCCTTTCTTAAGAAAATACATTTTAGATTTTGGAGAAAGCTATCTATAAATAGTCTGCTTTTATAAAGACTGCAGTCTTGGAAAATCTATAAAGTAGTTTCATTCCCCTCTACAGGGTGGCAGAATAAGATAATGTTGTACAAACAAATCTAGTAGGGAATAATACACAGTTTAAAATTAAGAAGTGTATGTGTCAGGATTGTATTCTTTCTCCTTACCTATTCAATTTGCATGATGAGTAAACTATTCGAGAAGCTGGACTCTTTGAAAAGAGAACATGACATCAGAATGGAAAGAAGACCCATAAATGGCATTATGTGCAGATGACACAACCTTGTTCATGAATGAGGAGGACTTGAAGCATTTGCTGCAGAAGATCAAGAAATGCAGTCTTCGCTATGAACTGCATCTTAATATCAAGAAAACAAAAATCCTTCCCACTGAACTTATACACACCATTTTGACAGAGAAAAGGTAGAAACTGTCAATGACTTCATCTTAGTTGGATCCACAATTAATACACTTGGTACCCAGTTAGGAGGTCAGGAGATATATTTCACCTGGAAAGTCTGTAGTCATGGGCCTTTCCAAATTATTGAGGAGCAATATGTTAGTTTGAGGACTAAGGAGTGCCTAATTCAGATTATGGGTCATTTCAATCCTATTTTTTTTAATTTTTTGTATTATTTTTTTTTGTGTACCGTCAAATCAGACCTGACTGGTACAGGAGGAGACTGCCCCTCCTTCTCCAGCAGAGCATCTGGTGGATTCAAACTGCATACCTTTGGGATTGCAGTGTAGCTTCTTGCCCCTCATTTCAATCATTTGTTATGCTGCTGAGAACTGGACAATCAGTAAGAATGAGAGAAGAAGAATTGATGCCTTTAAACCATAGTGGTGGAGAATAGTAATAAATATTCTATGGATTTCCAAAAGAATAAACAGAGAAGTCTTGGAGAAGTGCAGCCAGAGTTTTCCTCAAAGGAAAAGATGATGAAACTTCATCTCACATACTCTGGGCATGTTGCTAGTACAGGTTATTCCTCAGAGAGGGACAACCTTCTTGAAAAGGTGGAGAGATGGTGAAAGAGAGGATGACCCTCAACTAGGCAAGTTTACACAGTAACTGCATCAAAGGGCTTGACATTCAGATGGCCAGAAGACACATGAAGACATGATCAAATCACTGGCAGTAAAATAGAAGCAAATCAAAACCACAATGAGATATGATCTCACTCCAGTAGCAGTGGTAAAATTTAAAGGAACACCAAGAAATAAATATTGGAGAGAATGTGGAGAGAAAGGAACTTTCATACATTGTTGGTGGGGTTATAAAATGGCACAACCGCTATAGAAGATAGTTTGGAATTTCCTCAAAAAGCTCAAAATAGAAATTCAATATGATTTAGCTATTCCACTGCTTGGAATATACCCCAAGAAAATTATAACTGAGACACAAACAGAGATTTGTACACCAACACTTACAGAGCATTATATACCATCACAAGGACATGGATAGCCCAAATGTCCAATCACAATCAAATGGATTGAGAAACTGTGGTACATTAACATGATAGAATACTACGCAGCACTCTGGAGCAAATATCTCAAAAATTACTACCTACCTTGGGAGGGACTGGAGAGCATCATGCTGAGTTTAACTCAGTCTCATAAGGACAAATACTGTTAAGATCATTATTGGAGATACAGAAAGATAACTACTAAAACATGTCTGAGGATCCAAGGAGGGGGTGGGTGAGAGGAGAGAGGTGAGGATGGGCAGGGGAGAAATCATAGGGTCATACAATTTGGTGGGGGAGGGAGAGGTGGGTAAAAGAAATGGGAAAGATTCAGCAGTGATCTGGGAAATTGTGTGATCAGGTAATGGTATGCATATTTGAATATTGATTAATTTTATAAAATATAATAAATGGAAATAATTGAATAAAATACAATGTGAATAAAACACAATAGTGTAAAGCACAATATTGTTGTTGTTGTTATGTGTCGATAGCAATCCTATGTACAACAGCCCTAAACTCTGCTCTGTCCTGTGCCAATTGGCCTGTCTCCAATACACCCATCCTGATTACTCCAGTCACTGAATCAATCCACCTCATAGAAGGCCTTCCCCTCCTGCGCTGTCCGTCCACCTTCCCAAGCATGATGTCCCTCTCCAAGGACCAGTCCCTCCTTACAACATGTCCAAAGTATGTTAGATGAAGCCTCAGAATCCCAGCCTCCAAGGAGCCGCCCGGTTTAACCCTCTCCAGGATGAATCTGTTTTGTTTTCCTAGCAGTCCATGATACCCTCAATACTCTTCTCCAGAACCACAGCTCAAAGGCATCAATTCTCCTTCTATCTTCCTTAGTCACTGTCCAACTCTCTGATGCATAACAAGTGATTGCAAAGACCATGGCCTGTATCAGACGCACCTTAGTCTCCAGAGAGACACCATAATGCTTGTCTGTCGGACACTTCTCTAAATCAGAACATTCAGATTAAGACAGACTAGGAAGAAGGATTGGCCTTCCACTTCTGAAATAGTAGGCCTCTGAAAACCCTATATAAAGCACAATGTATACTGGCTTTATAAGCAAGCCAATATAAAATACGTTTTTTTAAAAAGTGGGGTGGTGAGTTTGTCAAAGATTGTCAGGAAGGCACTAAATAGCATAAAGTTGGTATCTGTCATTCATAGGATAGCTACAAGTGATACTTGGCTCAACGGCACCTAACAACAACATAGTGGGGTAAGGACCTTTCCAAAGTGCTAAAGAGGTAAGGTGTCAGTTTAAAGACTAATATGTTCTTGATGCAAGTCCTAGTATTTACAATTGTTTCATTTGCATCTGAAAGTTGGACAAGAAACCAAGGACAACAAAAGAAGGATTGATGTCTTTGAGTTGTGGTGTTAGAAGAGTACTGAATATCCTATGGATGACTAGGGTGATCCTTGGAGTCTAGAATGGTGAAACTTCATTTGCCACATTTTGGGCATGTTTTCAGGATAGACCAATCCTTGGAAAAAGACATGTTGGGAAAAGTAGAGTGGTAGGAAAAAGAAAGGAAGATCCTCAACAAGAGGGGCTGACTGACAGAGTGACTGTTAACAATGAACATGAGTAAGTCAGAGAGCATGAAGATGACACTGGATAGAGCATAGTTCTGATCTATTGTTCACCAGGTCACTATGAGTCGTAGTTGATTAGATGGTACACAAAAATAACAAAGGATGGCTATGAGTCAGCAGAGACTACATGGCAAGAGGTTAAAAAGACAATAACCAATTGCAACATATGCTGTTAAGGCAAATAACAGATTAACAAGTGACAAAATAAGAACACAAAATTTCTTAATAGTATCTTATTGACACATATTTCCTAATTATTACCCAATGTTCTCTGGTGGCCTAGTGGCAAGAAGCTCTGTTGCAATTCTGAAGGCACATCTTTCAAGACCACCAGCTACTCCACAGGAGAAGGATGGGCAATCTCCTCCCATGAGATTAACTGCCCCTGAAAACGTGCTGGAGGGTCAGCTATGTGTAAGTTCCAATTTATGGTACACAATGGCCACAAACCCTATTATTAGAAAAAATAATGTCCTCTTCTTCAAAAGTGAAATACTGCC
>NW_006399753.1:31447976-31472092 GCF_000299155.1 Elephantulus edwardii | reverse complement strand
GCAAACTAAAGATGTGAACAATCTCAGTCTCTTCACCATCCATCCTGATGCTGCCAATTGGTCCAGTGGTGAGAATCTTTGTCTTCTTGACATTGAGACTCAATCCATATTGAAGGCTGCAGTCTTTGACTTTCTGCAGCAAGCACTTCAGGTCCTCCTCAGTTTCAGCAACCAGGGTTGTGTCATCTGCATAATGCAAATTGTTGATGAATTTTCTTCCAATCCTGATGCCACACTTCTCCTCATACATCCCAGCCTCCCATATAATCTGTTATGATGATAATGATGATGATTATCATCATCAATTTACAAAATTCAAATAACATTGTTTTCCAGAACAGATTCTTCCAATTTTTATTATCCCCCAAATGACTTGGTAAAATAAGTAATAGACATAAAATAAAAGGCATAGTTGTTACAGTAAAATAAATAATAGGTACAAAATAAAGGTGTAGCCATTTAGATTTTAACTAAGAATAGGGTGATTATAACCTATTAATTGCAAAAAAAGTACGTGACTGTCTACATAGAGATGCACAGCCTTCAAAACAATGAGGAAGTTCTACTCTACTGTAGGATCACTGAGTCAGAATCAACTCTAAAGTAGTATGCTCAGATTTTTTAATTTATATGTGCACAAATGAACACACATACACACAGAGTACAGAAAAATATGGAGCAAGAGAAAAAGTAAGTTTTACATAGAAATCATTGTAATATATGTTGTTACCATTAGTAGGAATTAATATTTTTCAAAATAAAATAACAAATGAGAGGCATATGGAACATTCTTTCATGGCTTTTAAAAAAAAATCATGCTAAACTAGTTGCCACTTGAAAGTTGGCCGTCACTTGTCACATTGCTTTTTATGACTTGACCAAAAAGTCACCAAGGATTAACACAGTGTCTTTTCAAATCTGATTATTATACCTTGTTCGGAAGCAGAACAATTTTTCATTCTAACACTAAGATGGTGAAGAATCCTAAATTGGAGACATGAACAAATTTTAAACCATTAACTTTTAATTAAGGCTAAATTAAATAGAAATTGATTGACTAAACGTCGGTTTTCATCTTATTTCATTAGTATGTCCATTTCTTACAAAGCAACTTCCCTATCCATCAAAAACCACTGTTGTCAAGCTTATTTCAATTTACTGTGACTCTATAGGACATTTGGATTTTATACAACATAGAACATAGTAGCACTGCCCCATAGGGTTTACAAGGCCGTATATCTCTACAGAATCAGTGTGTTTCATCTCCCTCTCCTATAGTGGTGAGTGGTTGAAATGCTAGCCTTTCAGTTAAGCCTTATCCTTAACCTCTGCACAACCAGGGACATTTTCCATTTGTATTTGCCATATACATTTAGCAATTTGTTTATTTAAATATTTGTTTATCTCACGAACTTTTATTCAGAAAATACAAAGAACAATGGGGCTATGCAAATACATTTGGAGGACATATTTTCTCATACATCTAGTTATTTTGCTCATATTCTTCTTGAAAGTTTTTCTGATATACATTGACTTCAATAGCAAATGGTACTTTAAAACAAATAGATCTCAGTGGAGGATATTTATAATCACTGTAAGTAAGAAGTTTTCATTTTCCTTTTCTATAACACTGTGAAAACTAAGTTTATTTACAAAGGCAATTTTTACAGACGAAGATTTTCCTTCATATTTGGACTCAACTGGAAAAATATAAACTATATGAGAATATTGGTAGCATCAGGATGGATGGTGAAGAGATTGAGATTGTACACAGCTTTAGTTTGCTTGGCTCCACAGCCAACACTCTTGGCACCAGTAGCCAGGAAATTAAAAGGTGCATTGCCATGGGAAAGTCTGCTGTTAGGGATCTCTCCAAAGTACTGAAGAGCAATGGTGTCTCTCTGGAGACTAAGATGCATTTGATACAGGCCATGGTCTTCACAATCATTTGTTATGTATCAGAAAGTTGGACAATGACCAAGGAGGATAGAAGGAGAATTGATGCCTTTGAGCTGTGGTGCTGGAGAAGAATACTGAGAATATAATGGACTGCTAGGCAAACAAACAGATTTGTCCTGGAAAGGGTTAAACCGGGTGGCTCCTTGGAGGCAAGGATTCTAAGGTTCCGTCTAACATACTTTGGATATGTTGTGAGGAGAGACTGGTCCTTGAAGAAGGACATCATGCTTGGGAGGGTGGAGGGACAGCGCAGGAGGGGAACCCCTCTATGAGGTGGATTGATTCAGTGACTGGGATAATCGAGATGGGAGTGTCGGAGACAGTGTGGGTGGCACAGGACAGAGCAGAGTTTAGAGCGGTTGTACATAGGGTCACTCTGAGTCACAGGCAACTTGACGGCACATAACAACAACAACATAGTCTATGTGTTTCCTACTGCCAAAGGGGCCCTTTAGAGTAGTGAGAGAAGATCTTCACCCTGAAACCCACAGCGTCCCTTTTCAGCAGGAAGTAGCTAAGAGAATACGCCATCCCCTTTTCCTTATGACTCAGGGTGAAGTCTCTCTCAGGGAGGAGTGATAGGGAATGGCAAAGGACACACTGACAAAGAAGATTAATCAGAACTGGCTTTGACAAGCACTGTGGCATTTGGACAAGAACAAACTGGGAGGAGGGTAGAGGGAATAGTGGAACAATGAATGAATGGAAACCCAAAATCTCTGTAAATGTTTATGAAAATTAATAAAGCATAATTATAGAAAAAAAAAAACAAAACAAAACAACAACATATGAGAATATCAAACCCCTTCTTTTAGCATTACTTTTCTTGTTAACTATTTTAAGCACTATATATTTTAATTTTAGTAAAATATGTATTTGCATTGTCCAGTGTTATTTAAATATCTTTTTGTTGAACTAAATAAAATTATATATCTATATTGAAATAATCTCTGTTATTAAAGATTATAATGAATTTAAATGTAGCTGTGGGGCAGAGATCATTTTAAACATCATATAATCCCAACACAGCATGAAATTATTCAACATAATATTTTAATGAAGTCTTTTTAGAGTAGTTTTTAAAAACATAACAACAAAAAACTTTCTCATTCATTCTTATTGAGTTGGAATAGACTCAAAGTTGACACTCCAGTGGGTTTCTGAAGCTATAAATCAAAAGCAGGGAAGCTGCCCATCTCTCTCTCTTAGGACTTTCATTTTAAATTTTAAGATCAGCTTCTGTTTAAAGTCATAATAAGCAATAGTTTTATTTGTCTTGTAAATCTTAATTTATCATTTTATATTTATTGTTATTTTAGATTGTTGACTTTATTTCTGTTTTTATATTATATGTCTTGACTTTTCTGGAATTATCTCTCCTATTGAATGCACAGCTTTAGACAGCAAATTTTAAGGCAAAGCAAGGTTTATTTTATCACTTAATTACAAATAAACTAATAGATGTGATTAAGGCCTAATGGGCATGGAAGAAGGGTGTCTGTGTACACGTCGTTTGCACAACTATGCTATTTTCATTGACTCTATAGAAAGTCATAAATAATTCCTGGCATTTGACAATAAACTTAATTTTTTAATGCTAATCTATTGCTGTTCTCATGACTCACTGTTGTTTGTAAAGTAGTAAAGAAGGCTCTTGACTAAGAATCTTCAAAATAGAGCTTATAGATAAATTAATTTACAGTCTTATTTCAAAGAGGTCAGCAGGTGCAATGTCTTTTTTAGAGGCATTCTAACTCAATACTCCAGATTGCAAGATAATGTCATTATCTACAGCAAGTATTTAAGGATAGAAGGAATAAGAGGTTACAAATTTAAACCCATTAGCTTGGAAAAAGTATAACAATTTTTTTAAAAATTCTGTAATTTGGAGTGGTATATATTTTGAAAAATTCAATACACATTGACAGATATGCACTCAGTTTAGAGTTTATTTATGTCACCCTGTCTGAAACAATCTTGGATTTCCCCCCCCCCTTTGTCATGGTGTACTTACTAACAAGTTTTTCTCCTTTCACTTTAAAAAAGAATATTAATTTAAATACTACATTAAATAATCACCTTAACTGTGGTACCTATATATGAGCATTTTATATCTATATAGTTCTTCAAGTAGATAAGTTTCAATTAGTTCTATCTACACTTTTGCTTTAACAATTATTTCTCTTGATTCCCACTAATTGTGAGGGGATGGAGGGTAGGTTATCTATAGGTCTCACTTGAGGAAATATCACTTTCTGAAGATGACTAGATTCTGGAATAATCCCAATAGAATTGGTTTCATTATAGCTTGAAGATAGTTCAGAAAATTCTTAAGAGTACAAGTTTCCCATTCTGTTGACTGATATGCTCCAGGGGCTTAAGAGAAGTAATAGCCAGTAGTTAGCAGTATGAAACTTGATGGCACATAACAACAGTAATACTAATGCAAATTTCTCTTTTTGTAACTGTATTTCACTTCCCAGAAAGTAACCCCCTGCTAGTTATTTACTGCAAATTTATCTTCTTAACCATGATAGAAATGATTGGCACTTGGATCAGTTAGAAAGCAAGCAGGAGAAAATTTCATATTCCCTATTAAGCTATCTGTCTCTGCTAACAGAGGGAGGTAGCATTTCAAAACTGGCAGAATCATAGTAGCACCAGGTAAAACACTGAAAAATATTTTAATTATATGCTATCTGCAAGTCTATTGAATATTTCCCCCTTAACCTTTGTGTCTTTTTAATATATAATGGGCACTTGGTGAGATGGAATTAGGGAAATCTGAATGATAGCCTGTATTGGTGCTGGTTTCCCCACTGACTAGCCTCCCAGTAAAGAAAATATAAATCTCTGTCTCTGTCTCTGTCTCTGTCTCTGTCTCTCTCTCTCTCTCTCCACATGGGGTCTTTCTTGGAATCAGAGATCATAGGCTTTTGAACTTATATTTTAAAGTTCATGATCATATTTGAAATGATGATTTTAACAAATACAAATTCACATAGGTTTCAAAACTTAGGTACTCTGGTGGTCTACCCCATGTTGTTTTGCTGCTCATCATAAGGCAGTTTGAATCTACCATAGCTCCACGGAAGAAAGATGACCATCTCCTTCCATGAAAGTTTACATCGTCACTCATTAATAGAAGTTTTACTATGTTTCAGAACGACCTGCTGGCAGTGATTGAGTCCTACTAAATTCCTTTAAAATAGGCTGATTCTATTTTTTTTCATCATCTCCATCTTACTGATGAAGGAACTGAGGACAGAGAGAGTTGTTTGTTGTTGTGTGCCATCAAGTCGCATAGCGACCCTATGTACAACAGCTGTAAACCCTGCTCTGTCCTGTGCCAATCACACTGTCTCCGACACACCCACCCCAATTACCCCAGTCACTGAATCATTCCACTTCATAGAGGGTCTTCCCCTGCTGTGCTGTCCCTCCACCCGCCCAAGCATGACGTCCTTTTCCAAGGGTTGATCCCTCCTTACAACATGTCCAAAGTATGTCTGGTGAAGCCTCAGAATCCTTGCCTCCAAGGAGCAGCCCAGTTTAACCCTCTCCAGGATGAACCTGTTCATTTTCTTAGTAGTCCATGGTACCCTCAATACTCTTCTCCAGCACCATAGCTCAAAGGCATCGATTCTCCTTCTATCCTCCCTAGTCATTGTCCAACTTTCTGACACATAACAAGTGATTGACAGAGACAGTTGTTGTTGTTGTTATGTGCCATCGAGTCGTTTGCGACTCATAGTGACCCCCACGTACAAGAGCCCTAAACGCCGTTCTATCCTGTACTAACCTCGCTGTCTTAAACACATTCATTCCCACCGCTCCACTCCAGAATCTATCCATCTCATCGAGGGTCTTCCTCTCCTGCTCCGTCCCTCCACTCTCCCAAACATGATGTCCCTCTCCAAGGAAGAGTCCCTCCTTGCAACATGCCCAAAGTATGTCAGATGAAGCTTCAGAATCCTTGACTCCAGGGAACTTTCTGGCTTCACCCTCTCCAGGACAAACCTGTTTGTTCGCCTAGCAGTCCATGGTATATTCACCACGCTCCAGCACCACAGCTCAAAGGCATCAATTCTCTTTCTATCATCTCTATTCACTGTCCAATTCTCTGATACATAGCAAGTAATTGCAAAGACTATAGCCTGGATCAGGCGCACCTTAGTCTCCAGCCTGACGTCATTGCACTTCAGTACTATTGAGAGGTCACTCACAGCTGACTTTCCCAATGCAATTCATCTCCTGATTTCCTGGCCACTGTTCCCAGAGTGTTGACTATGGAACCAAGTAAACTAAAACTGTTAACTATCTCAATTTCTTCACCATTCCATACAAATGCTTCCAATTGGCCCAGTGTTGAGAATCTGTTTGACAGAAAGAGTAGTCAAGTAAAATAAAGAATTTCACAGCTCATGTCACAGTCAGGATTCTCACCTAGCAAATGTGTCTCCAGGGTCTATGATTTTAATTACAAAATTATGTGATTCTCTAACAGACTCAGAGTTGACCTTCCACTGAGTTTCAGAGATTGCAAATCAGACAAGAGATTGTCCATCTTTCTCCCCTGGACTCACTAGTCCAGGGGACTCACTAGATTGCTACTCTCAGAGAGGTAAAGCCTTTGGGTTAGTAGAAGTACAACTACTATGGACTATGCCATCAGAGTTACTAGAAAGTGTTAGGAAAGCAACTATTTCCCTTTAACAGTGAAGTACAAAATCTACCTTGGTTAAGAGAATGTACCCAGTTGATATTCTATGTAAGGCACTGCCTTAGAGGAAACATGGATGAACTTAATTTCTTTTTAAAACACTCTTTAGGCCCTTATTTAATCAAAGTATCATATTAGTGGCTATTAAATTTACTGTGCATGTAAAATAGAAGAACTGTGCTTTTTGGCACCACCAATAGATAATAATATCCAAGTTCCAAAGGCACATATCTATAGAAAATGAAGCAAGATTAAGAAAATATTATAATCCTCCAAACTTCAAATATATAAATACCTCCAATTCAGTAATGCCTCACATTTGTCTGTCAAGTTTGGACTTGTCTCTGTGTAGGACTTTCTAATCAGTAGCTTTGTTACATACAACTTGTGTGGCCTTGAGTAAATGAAATAACCTTATATTTTCCACATGTTAAACTAAGTCAGTGATGATACTTACTTACATCTTTGGATGTTGCAGGCTTTAATAAGAATATGAAGACTTTAAAAGAGTCCACTTATTGATACCATAATAAATTGTATTTGTTGTAAATATTATCTAAAGTAGTCAAATCAATCTTCATTATTTAATTCATTCCAAAATATAGAATTGTGTACAAGCTGCCACTGACAGACTTGGTGAGTAAAGTTGACACTAACTCTAAGGCAAATGGTTCAAGGCTACCAGTGGCTCAGTGTAAGGAAGACATGCAATCTCTATATGATTTATAGTATCTTGAAGTCTCACTGGAAGGCCAGTTAGGTGGCAGCTCTAACTTAAAGGCAAGAAGAGTTTGATGTTATTTAAGTAATTTAACCTTCAAATGACACTAATTTGTAACATATTATCAAATACAAATGTACATAAAAAATTCAAATTAAAATAAGTTCAAAATTTAAAAATAACACAATTTAAAAAATAAGTTCAAAATTCTAAATCTGGTTTTTCACTTGAATCCATGCTAAATTTGATGTGGACATGGAATTGGTAGCAGAGCAGAGGGTTCTGCCAAGTTATATTATTAGAATACTATTACTTTTACAAAAGTGTGCCTTGATCTTTTTTAGTAGTCCCCATATTGTAAATTTTAAAATAGAAGTTAACACAGATAATATCAGATGAGATTAACTTCCTGATGAAAATTAAATCCCAGGGATTGCTTTTGTCTAGTCCAAGTATTCTCATGAAGATAAACAGTTAAAAGATCAACTTTTATGGGCCTTTTCATACTTTCATTTTTAAATTCTTGTCCCAGATATTCTAACCAAAATCTCTAAATCTTCTCTTTGTAAAACAATTTCAATGCTATTAGGAATTTTTCAAATGCCTATATAAGACTTATGAAAATACTCTTGGCCACACTCTTACATTAGAGATTAATTTTTATTTCTGTAGCAGAACCTCAGATCTACAGACATTAAGTTTTATGTTATTTTAATAAATACAAATCAAGATTGATACTTGGAAACTTTTACTGAAAAAGTTTTAGAGAATTTGACATGGCTGCCATGCTTTCTAGAAATGTCATTAGCAACAAAATATAACAGATTTTAAAAGGATTTTTCTCTGAAGAGAAATCCACCACTAATAATATTGGCATCTTCCAATCAGATAGTAGTGGAAAGAAAATGTTGTGTAACTCACACTATAATCACACTGCTGTTAATACGTGTGAAATAATGAAGTTGGTAGTATGAAATTTCAGTAGAACACCTTTGGCTTAGTCTGGAAACGAACTACAAAGAAACGAGAATGAGAACTAATAAGACCCCAGCTAATAAGCCAGCTAAGGTTGTACCTCATTAGTACCTTTTTTGTGTAGTCCTTCATTCAGGGAAAAAATTCCGAGTGTGGCAAATTCAGGATCCATAAATTCTATTGAGTCTCGGTTAAGTGACATTCATTATAAAGAACACCTGGAGGGAAGACTCCAGAATTGAGTAACAGCTTGAAAGATCAGATTACCTGAGCTCCGCATGTCTTGGTTAAGTAAGGCAGCACAGAAAGAGAATGATCTTCCCCTGCAGTCATTTCAATGACATTGTACTCAGATAACGCCAGTAGCTTATTGGTTATAGTACTGACTTTTCATTGCTTACCTATTTCCTCAACATTTTTGGTGTGTATTTTTGAGAAATTGCTAATATTTGCATTGCACACATACACTTCACGTGTGTTATATAACATGGTAGCAGAGTACTAATTACGAGTTTCCTGTGATGGCCTAGTGGTTAGAAGCTGCGCTGCAATCCTGAAGGCATGCAGTTCGAATTCACTGTCTGCTTTATAGGAGAAGCAGGGCATTCTCCTCCCATGTGATTAACTGACTCTGAAAACTTGTGGAAGGTCAGCTATGGATCAGTTCCAACTTGAAAGCACACAACAACAATCTATTACATTGCATTTGGGAACAACTATAAAAATTTATAAATCTATACATTTACACTCAGATGCAAACCACTAAATAAAAACTATTTTCACAGATCATCATTTACAGAGACAAGATATACAGAAAGCACATGAAAACCCAACTTACTCCAAACAGAATGAAGAAAAAGTTTAAGGAATGTTACTAATTAGTAATTTATACTTATGGTGACTGAATTAAGGCTTGAAAATATGTCAACAATTTACTGATATGAGGCTGTGAACAAGGGGAGCAATTATTGAAAGAGCAATTTTAGTATGAGTTGGAAACATCTAATCTATTAGTCTTTTTCAAAAGTTCTCAATTTAGACACCATAAAGCATTTCCCTAAAATAAGAAAATAAATCACCACAAATATTTTTACACGTGTTTTTCAATAAATATCTTAGTCTAAATTCAATGATTTGACAAAAGGTACAATTTTGTACTGATCAACAGCAAAAAACAGTAAGTGTTATTGCATTTAAAATGTATAGTACATTCTTTCGTGAAGTGTAACTTGGGCATAGATCCTAGAGGTTTCTAAGATAGGCATGCATTCTTACACAATTATTATTCTAAGTGTATATTCTAAATTGAAGCAGCATTTCAAACTGCTTTACATAGAGTCTAGAAAAGGCAAAATTGACGAGTAATCTAACAATATTGTTTCAAAAAATGAACAGATGTGCAAAATGAATATACACTATCTTGGTATGCTTTATACAATTTTGAAATGATGCAAACAGGAACATTTAAATAATAAGTTATTGTTTGTAATACATTATTTTAAAAAACTTTGTGGTTATTAAAATAACTAATGAACTGTCCATATAATAAATATTATCTGCTCACTAAAATATATTCTCTTTACTGCCTGGGGGTAATTTTGAGAAACATAGGTTACAGTTGGTTTGCATAGTGCTACTTTGATCTTATAAAAATTTGCATATACCTAGAAAAATTACAGGTAGAATACAGGTCATTACACTTCTTGTTTGCAAGAAGTTAACCTGCGCCCCCCCCTCCCAAAAAAACCCAAAATGAAACAAAACAAAAAACCTGCCTTATTCAGTTGATTCAGACTGAAGGACAGGTTCCTGAGGCTTTTATGGCTGTATTTCTTTGAAGAAACAAATTTCCATCTTTCTCTAGCGGAGTGACTAGTAAGCTTGAACCACTGACCTCTTGTTTACTAGTTCAATTCCCTAGCCAAAACATCAGCAGAGCTCCTTGTGAAATACAGGACACCCCTGTCCCCCAGTTGCACGGTGAATTTTCTCTTTTTCCCATAGTGAAGTTAAATCACTTTGAAAGAGAGAGGGTAGATAATAAAGTCCTTGCCAAGGTGGTGAAATCCTGTACCAGGGTGTGACTGATGAAGTGTCTTCTGATACCAAACAGGCCTTACAAACTCAACCCATGACTCAGGGCTTGGGAAAAGAGAATCAAATGTGTTGGGAAACTAGTGTGAGTTTGAAGCTATTTTCAGTGTGTGGAGAGAGTAGGGGGGGAAGCATCAAAATAATTACAAGTCTTGTAAGTATGTTATTATGTATATTTAGCTAAGGAGAACCAGGAATGACTGAGAAGGCTTGCAAGTTTAAGTAGACATGTTCTGTCTTTTATTGACTCATCACAGATGCCTCATCATAAGCAGCTGACTACATCAGCATTAAGAATCCCTTGGCTGACCTAGAGAAAAGAGAGATGTCTATCTCCTTCATTTCAGGCTAACTGGACAAGGGTGATTAGTTGTCATGTTCTTTCAGAAGTATCACAATTATTAACTATCAGAGGAGAAAAAATTGCCAAAGACTATAATATAAAAAGCATATAGCAGCAAGCTATCATCTCTCAATAAACAATGGTTGTTACTTGTTTTCATTTTCATGCATTGTACAGTGCCTAGTACAGTATGATGAACAAATCAGTGAATGAATAGGACTTTGCTAGTTCCTGTCACTTCACAGCTATCTTCACTTGTAAATAGGTGCTTTCTTCATACTCAAAGCTCAATGAGCTATCTTACTGAGATTGTTCTGACTCATGGTGGTCCTCCCATATGTTTTTGAGATGGCAAACCACAATAGGAACACACTTTCCATTGTTCTCATGTGGAACTGCTAGTGCTCTCAAACTGCTGGAACTCTGTCTGCAGCCTTTGGATGCTACGGACTAAAACCAACACAGTTCCCCCAAGGGTATATTCTTAGACTATATCAAATATATCTTTCTTTCCCCCTAATCCTTTAACTGTTTAAAAGAATTGAATTCCTTATTACGTTCTGAAGGAGAACTTATTATTCCCAAGAGTTCAAAGTTGAGTAGAAGAGGCAAGTAAAAAGACAAATTACCACATCACATCAGAAATAACTTCATATGTTGTGTTAAAGAGATGAAGAATAAAAAGGTAGGAACTATGGAAAATGTGCTGAGTAACCAAGTAATTTAAAGGAGACTTTGGAAAAAAAATCAGATTGAAGTTTTACAAGATTTTGGTTAAAGTAGAAAAGAGTGTTGGGGAAGGGTACAGAAGAGAACATGGATAATAATTTAAAAAATACTAAGAATATAAAGAAAAATACTAAGAAATTCTGAAGTGAAAAATACAGAAAATCAATCATTTAAAATTTATAGAATCTGCAAAGAAAGGCAAATATCAACTTTAAATCTCACCTCAAATTTGGCTTGTAATAATTAGCAACCTAATTTACTTCCCTGAATTCTAATTTAATTATTCAGTAAAATGAAATCATGTCTAACCTCAAAATTATGATGAAAATCAGACAAGGAATTTATATTTTTTAAAAAAATTTTAGGGGGAGGGTTGGGAGGGGAATAAAGTGCAACAATGAAAGAATGGAAATCCAAAGTCTCTGTAAATTTTCATTGAAATTAATAATAAAAAAATTTATTAAAAAATTTCAGAGTCAGTGCTCAATTAATGTTAATCCTCCAACCCTCTTGGGAGAAGATCTAAACTGTGCACAGAACTATAATCCCTAGACTTCAATAATGAGAATGAAAATTTAGAGAACACAAAAGAGATATTAAAAAAATAAGTTTAAGATTCAGAAAGCAACACAGAGACTAGAAACCATAGCTAGGTGGTTGCTTTGGAAATTGTCTACAATTTTTTTCCCTTCTTATCAATGCAGGAAAATATTTCCCCTCACTGTTAGCCATAAAACAACCAGTAGTAATAAAGTCAGATAATCATAAACTTATATGTTGTTGTTGTTATGTGCCATCAAATCAATTGAGACTTATAGTGACTCTATCATGTACAACAGGCTCTGAACCCTGCTATATTCTGTGCCAACCTCATCATCTCTGACATGCCATTCCCATTACCCAAGTCACTGAGTCAATCCATCTCATTGAGGGTCTTCTTCTCTTGTGCCAACCCTCCACCCTCCCAAGCATGATGTGTCTCTCCAAGAACTCCTTGCAACATATCCAAAGTATTTCAGAGGTTCAGAATCCTTGCCTTCAAGAAACAGCCTGTTTTTACCCTCTCCAAGATGAACCTTTTTGTTCTCTTCACAGTCCATGGTATATTCAATATTCTTCTCCAGCACCACAACTCAAAGACATCAAATGGTCTTCTACAATAATTAGTGATTGTCCAGCTTTCTGATATATAGCAAGTGTGAAATCCATGGCCTGCATCAGGAGCACCTTAGTCTCTAGACAGTCATTATTTCTCTTCAATACTCTAGAGAGGTAACTGACAGCAGATTTTCCCAAATGTGATTTGTCTTTTGATTTCCTGGCCGGTGGTACAAAGAGTGTTGATTGTGGAGTGAAGCAAACCGAAACTGTTAACAGTCTCAATCTCTTTACCATCTATCATGATGCTACCATCTGGCCCAGTGATGATAATCTTCCTTTTCTTGATGTTGAGCTTCAATCCACATTGAAACTTGTATACACATAAGGATTTTGTTCTCAGAAGCAGTTATAGCTTAGCATGGTTAACACATGGGAAATCAAAGAAGTACAATCTTAGAATCAAAATGTCCATTGTGTATAAAAGACAAGAATAATCCACAACTAAAGGGTGAAGCTGTTGTTGTTATGAAAGAAAATAGATTGTGTGTTTTGGGGTTGCTTAGCAACACCAGAAATAAAATATCTTAACTGATTTAGTTAAAAGGGAAGCTTTGGTGGCATAGTCTGGGGAGGGTTATAATGCCTAAAGTCATGTTTTTCTGGTGGTATGAATCCACTAGGAGCTCTGGACAATAAAGTTTGGCAATCTTTTTCTGTGGAATTTATAGCCTCAGAAAGCCAATAGAGGGTCACCTATGAGTTAGTTCTAACTTAGCAACAATAAATGACTGAGTGAGTGAATTTATCTAAAAGAAATAAATGGGAACTTGATTTAAAATTATGCAAACAACTCAAAGCATACATCATTGCATAGTTCTAATACTGATTTTATAACGTTAAACTGGCTTTAATCCGTATATTCAAAAGGCCATGTTGTTGCTGTTGTTTGATGCCGTCGAGTCATAGATGACTCATATCGACCCTATGAATGAACGGCCTGAGCACAGTTCGTACATAGAGTTTCCAGAGGCAAGCCATTTCGGAAGTAGATGCCGCTGCTGCTTCCAGGCTTGATTTAGTTGGGAAGCTCCAGCCAACACTGTCCACCATGGGTACCCGTTACCACGATTGGCACATCACTGTCACAGTGGTCAGCATCACAGCAACTGCAAGTTACCTCTGTACAGCAACACACAGACCAGTGCTATACCACGTAGAAGAATGTTTGACAGGAAGACAATTTGAACCTGGCCCGAGGGCCACAGGTCCGAGCTCCTCCTCTCAAAAGACCATAGACATGTGAATTTAAAATCTGGTGTTTTTAGAGAAATGATTAATATTTGTTTCCTAGAATCATATTGATTTTGTTCTAAATTTAATTATTTGAGCAACCACTTACAAAACTACTACTAATTCCATATCTTTATTCTTCTCATTACACACATCCTCTTGGGTCAATACTATAGACTTTATTAAATTGAATTAAGTGCAGTGTTTTGAACAACTCTGTCAATGGGCAGCTATCCAGACATCATGTATTGTCTTGGGTTCACAGAACTACTACCTGTCTCTCCTAATCAATATTTTAGACAATAACATTCCAAGATGCTGTTCCAAAGATGATCCAAAATGTGATAAAAAAATGATGACTAGAGATATACAGGGAGGAAACAGGAAAAAGAAAATTAGAAAAACCAGTAATGGGAAAAGGCCACCCGAAGTAACAATGTCTTCTGCTGTTTCATCAACATGTAAAAAGCAGCTTGAGATAATTTTCAAACTGATTCAACTATAGCCAGAAATATTCACTTAATCTTTATTCAATTCTCCCCCAAATGTCTATCCATCAAGCATGAACCAAAGTTGTTTGAATCCATTTCAAAAGTAAAAAGCAACGTTAAACACAAAACAATGGAAATTAAGAAAGGAACATGCAGAACTACTCTAACAGAGCAAACAGCACTGGGCTGCTTCTTCCATTAGTGGTTGTTCATGGAAAGAGCACTTTTATGTGTTTTCCATGTAAAGGGAATGAGAATAAGATCATGAACAGAAGCCTGAAACTTGGGCTTTCTGCAATACATGTGAAAAAAGACAACTAAGCTTTCTTAACTTTTGAGTATTAAGACACATTTTCTCACTATGATGATAACTGTCTTAAGCTGTCAGATTCTATAAGGTTGTGGTAAACCAGCACCATTGCTAAATGCAAAGAACAGAGAGAGAACCTGAATGCATAAGTAAATAAAAAATTTAATATTTTAAATTTTACTCTCTAACTGGGTTGCTCTGAGATGGAGCTTCATTGTCAATTAAGAATTTTAAAGAAAAATTCCGAGGAATTAAGAGATTACATCAGATACAAAATACCAATCCTGGAGAATATATGTGAGCAGAAGAGGAACAGGGTCAAAAAGAACAATATAGGGAGGTTAGAAAAGGACAGAGCTTTAGATGTGACTACTCGAGATTATCGTAAATACTGTGGAAATTTTTTGAGTAGGGGAGCAAATGAATGACTCCATAACCTCTCTAATTTTATATAAAATTATTTTCTAGCTGTTGATACATATACTGCTTAAGATGATATTTTTTTCTTTGACAGTTTAAAAAAATGCATAGTCATAAATGTAACTGAGAGTAAGATAATTTTTAAGAATTGAAAATAAGAGAAATCAAATCACCAGACTTTGTAATGTTTTCCCATTGCCTCCTGATCATAATCTATTTCTAATTTTCACAGTTCCATGGAACATACTATATTTCATCCTTTCTTCAATCTAAATTCTAAACACCTTCTAGACACAGAAATTAGTAGGAAATACTGTTTCCTCTAAAGAGTCTGAAAATAAAGTATTAAACTGGGATCAAGAACCAAGTGTTATAGGGACAAGAAAGATAAAGTCATGTTCTGGGTCAGAAGCTGGCATCAGCAAGGAATTTACAGAGACTTTTTTTTACCTGTATCTAGAAAGGTAATAAAGTTTCCTTTGGAGTGAGAAGCTGAGGTAGGAGTACTGCATTCAGACAAACTGAGCTTTTTGGTATAGATTAAAAACAAAAACAAGCTTCTGAAGGTTCACAAAGTATGAGAGGCATAAAAATGCATGGTCCATTTGAAAACTCTGAGCAGTCAAGTGTGATTAGAACATAAAATCGATAGGATAAAAGGAACAGGAAAGATATTCAGATAACTGGTATTCACTGAGTATATATTACTGCACAAAGCCATATCAGAGACAATATTATATAGTTTAGTGTACTGCAAAACAATCTATCATCGCAACAGTTAATTAATAGTTGTTAGTCTCCAAATGTATATCAAGAATGACAGGTGAGGAATCAAGAAGATAAACTTAGTAAAGTTCTGTTATCTAAATATCAGAACTGTGAATCAAATTTGGATCTTCTAAATGTACTCCACTCGAAGTGTTCCAAGCACCCTACTAAGGATTCCAGAATTTTCTCGAGAGTTTTAACAAGAGCAAATAGATTGTTGAGGCAACATAGGACATGAGTGCATTGAGAAACACTATAGCTAAGTTATTAAGGGCTTAGGCTCAACTATGTTTTATAACTCAAACTCAGTTCTCTGAGTCTCAGTCTTTTTTTGCATAAAATACAGTCAATAAAAGCATCTTGGAATTGTATGACCACATGATTTAATGCATGAAGGTCACTTACAGTGATGTTTGGCTCCAAGTAAAACTGGTGTTATGGGATTTGTGCCTTAGAAATAGATCTGATAGCTCTTAGAGAGGGAGGACAACTCACAATGTTAATACTTCTGCAAAAAGATGAGAAAGACCTCAACGAAAGCATGATCAGAGATGTGGCTATTGTACAGACCATTTCAAATGTCAATATGGGAAGGCATTGGTGATTAGTGGTGTTTAGAAAGTATGACGAGGGGAAGGAAAAACCAGAAAATCATACTGAGGTGTCTAGCTTAGATGATCAGATGAATGGTAATACCTCAACATCTCAAAGTCCAACTGCATTTTTTACTATGCTCAGCTATCCTAGGATACTCCTTGCTGGATAATTGCCAACTCTTCTAGCTGGCTGGCTGCCAGCAATGATTTAGTGACTATTTATAACAGAGAAGGAACTAAGTAAAAGTAAGTCTCTCCCACTGAAGCCTGTCCTTTCCTATAACCCTAAACTGATACTGTTCTTAAACTTCTTGAATGTGAAAATAACTGAGCGGTTATCTCTCAAGTTAGCAGTCAGCAAAGCTTCTTTTTGGCACCAGGAATACTTAGGGTTATGGTGGTGGCAGGTGGTAAAAGGAACTGATAAACAGAGATCACCTACAGTTACAGAACATTTGGTTTCACTCCAGACAGTATTGGAATCTAGTTTACAAAATGTCAGGAGGAGTGTTCCTCAAGAAGTTTTTTTTTTTAACCAGAAATACAAATGATCAAATTTAAATTCTATATAACATACAAGGTCCACAAGATCTTAGAAGTTTTAAGTGTATAGAAACTACCCAAGAGTTTTGGGATTACTATTGTTAGACTCTTCTGTTGGATAGAACAGTGAAAAGTATAAATATAAAGCTAAAATGAACACCAAGAGCAAATTTTAGGCAAGCTACTCTCTATAAATTTTTTTCATTGCTTCAATTACACACACATAAAATAAATTTCTGTTCTAGTCTAAAAACCACCATCTGTATCCAGTAACAATCCAGGAATTAAGGGAGCTAAACATTTTATTCACCATATCTCTTACATAACGCTATTACCATAAGATCTTTTTAAACTATCAAAGTTTTAATGAAGCTAAATTTTCTTCTTCAAAACATTATTAAGTGAAAATGATAAAAGGTGGCAGGGCATGTAACAAATTAGTTCATTTCAGAGTTGGGAAAGAGAGTGGTAACTGACCTTAAGGTCTAAAGCTTTCCATTTGTACGAAAGCTTCTTCATTTCCTTGTTTATATATTTTATTTCTCTAAAAAATAATTACTTGAGTCTATCTTGATGTTTAGAAGCTATAAATGAACATGAGAAGCTCTAGAGCACAAACCTCCTCCCCTTGCTCCTCAAGTCCTCCTGTGCATTACCCTGGAGTGGGATAACACTTGAGAGGCATCTTTACCTTTACGCTTGACAACACAACACGTGCCATAAGGCCTTTCCCCGTGACTCAGTGAGTTGATTCTGGTTTGTCAAACTAAGACCTCTTTTGTGCTCAGTTGAATCAACCAGTCAGTATCTCTGAGATGTGTACCGATGTAAGCATGACGACTACCCTATCTAGATCAAGAAACATCTTCTCTCAGCCCCTTCTGGGTATTTTTAGTTGCACAATGATCAAGAAAGTATTACTGTACATTTGTGATTTAACAAAATCCCAATTATACTGTATCTGAAGGTTCAATTACAAAATACAGAAATATCCTGGCTTCTAAAATTAATACACTGAAGCCATACTTTCTGGCTGAGTATACTTGATTGGGTAAATTTACTTTCATATTCCGAATGTGTAGAATTGCTTTTAAAGCTAAGGTCAAAAGCACTTGTCAAAATGTACTTCCACCAGCTAACTCCATTCTGTGATAGATCTAAACTTGATGAGCAGTAAATGAAGAAATCACCAACTACTCTTATATTTTGTTTCATACCATTAACATAATCTCTAAAACTACACACTAGTTAAGAATTAAAGTGTTGCTTCCTAATCACTATTTTTAAAAGGGTATAATGCTATAAAAATATATACTCATCCTTATAAAAGCTTCAGTGTAATTATAATTTTGTGTAATTAGAGTTTTATGTCAAAAGATTTACAGCTTTATCACCTCAAGTAATATTTCACAGCTGCCAAGAATGATTTATGCAATAATGACTTAAACTGTAGAATAGAATCCTCAAAGGAAGGGCTGTCAAATATTCCTGCTGCACATAACTTGGTTTTAAAAAACTGTTATCCTGACAAACAAAAAGTCCACTTGAAACAAGTAAAGTCACATAAATGGGGCATGGTAGGAAGCACAGCTTCATAATGGGGTTCATGTAACTCACTGTACACACCACATCAGTGTGAAGTCATTGCATACACTGTAGATTTAAACTGCTCACAAAGCCCTTGAGCCCCTTTGAAAAATAAGCTTTCTGGTATAATGCTTTGTCCATATTTTCGCTAATCTAGTATAAGCAAATGGAAAAAAATATGAACACAGCATTTCAACTTTTTGTTAATTTGTTCTCTGTGCTTATTCCATCACTCTTCATATTCATATGAAATTCTAAATAAAGGAAGCATTTACTGAATTCACTTAAGAAACCCTAAAAGCATATGACTTCTAATATCAAGAAAAAAAGAAACCTTGAAAAGCAAACCAGTGGAAAATGTTGATTTTTCACCACCACCCAGGCTCCTTTTTGCTTTTATAAATGCAAAGTGACTAGCAGGTCTTTAAGAGGTAAGATTTCCAAAATGTTTGAACTTCATAGACTCTAGCTGATTGTGCAATTGTCACGTGAATAGTACTAATATATTCTAAAGGTACCTGTACTCAGCACAAGTTTGTAATATTCAAAACAAGTAAATTAAATTGTATCTTCATTATCTAAAAAAGGTCAAATTGATTTTTTTTGTCCCCCTTGGGTAAAAGAGAAAAATCTTAGTCTATTACTCACTGATTCCTCTATCAATTTTAACTAAACAGATTGGCATTAATTTTAAAGGTAGCTAAGTCCTTGTAGACAAAAGTTATACCTGGAAATAAAGCCAACAGTCATAAAGTTGTCTCTAAATGTAGATTTTTCTATATCAAAATAAACTTATAAATAAGAATCCAATCCTTTGCCTAAAAATGGAAAATTTTAATTTGCATACCAAGCAAATTACCCAGACAGAAAAATTTGGATTTGTGAACCCTACTGGGTTCTAGCGTCTCTGTTAACTACAAATATTTGTGTGGTTATGTTTGAAACTCTTTGTTTAATTATTTTTTAGGCATTTTAAGATTAATTTTGGACACTGAGAGTAGACAACTTAATCAGCTTTCAAAATATCGCCATTCATTTTGCAGTGTAATAAATGCAACTTCTACTGAAGCACTGTCTGCACAATACAGCCAGAACTTCATGATTTGGAGAACCTAGATAATTTTAGACTGCAATTACGTGAGTTGAAAAAAATTGTTACATGACCCCTTGACAAATAATGATCTAACATGTACCAACATTTCCTACAGTATACATACAGACTGTGTAAACATGTAAATACTCAGATGAGAGAAAAAATAAGAGATTCAAATTATTCTAGAAGTCCGGATTGTTGGCATTAGATACAAAAAAGAGATGAGTCGCATTTGGATAGTGAGAGTTTTGGTCCAAGAAATGCTTCCAAGACAACAGACCAATATGGCTATTTCTAGTATGTATGCCTACACTACTAACTGAAAAGTGGAAAAACACAAAAAATAACTTTAAGAACACTCTCTATGTTGTTTAATCATCATAACACTGTTTTTTATTCCTAATTAATATTCAGGTAAACAAATCTGTTTATTTTCAGTAATACTTGGCACAAACATAATCAGGTAGCTGATAAGGAAAATCCAGTTCTTAAGTATTGTGCGTTTCTATCCTGAAACAGCTGATCATAAGAAAATAAGAGGAAGAATAAAGTCTTTCCCTGCTGTATTTTTTCCCTCTGTAGTTTACCAAATGATGAGTCATTATATGATTTAGGCTATAGCATATCACACATTTATAAAAACCTTTGGCGTTTTCAAAAAGCTACCACACTGTCTTACTAATTTCTGTCAATCAAGAAGAAAGAAGCAGATGATGAAATAATGTCAACACAATTAAAGTGTGTAATTTTTTTAAAAAATTGATTTACCTTTAAGGTCTAAACTGTCAAACTCCACTAGATACGCACATTTGAGAATGCACATACCTTAAGATAATTATACAAGTTTACTCCAATATCTAAAAGTAGCATGTTAATACCAAGCCTTTTCTAAGCTCAAATGGCACAAAAAGTCAATTGCTATTAATTTCCCTTGAAAACAATTTTTAGTGTTCCCATACTTAGAAAAGAAAAAAACAAACACCCAAACCCAACAACTACCAAGTCATACCAGACGACTAATCATACCGAACACAAACAGTTCAAAGTGATGGCAGTCTGATGTTGAGTGTAGTTCTCAGGGTAGGAGCTTGGGGAGGCTCTTCTCACAACCTGGAGTACACTTTACAGCTTTAATGGCTTTACAGAACAAACACTGACCACTAGCTTGACTTTTTCTTTGTGAAAACAAAAAAAGTGAAAATCCTCTTTAGATTTACTTCTATTAGCAAAAACAGGCACTAATGCAGGTCTTCCATGAAGGGGCATAAAGTGAACTTTGGAAAATTGAGTATACCTGTATCTGTAGATTTTATATATGGGAGTTTAACTAGTATGCGTGAGTTTACACCATGTATTCAGTGCATGAATGCTCATTAAATGTGTATTTGTGGGAAAACTGTTCTAGTATTGATAAATTTCTACTCCCCTAACAAGTCTGGAAGAATGAAAAAATGCCTTTGAAGATGAGTTATGACTTTAAAGTTTGAAGCCACAATTTTTCTGTGGCTGTAAGAGTAGGAGCTAATAACTCTTATTAACCTTCTCCAATTCTAATTTTAGAACTAATATTGAATTTATTCAATTTTATATTTATCTGATCTGATGATATATAAATTTATTAGGTCAATTTCAGGAGCCCTTTATGTCTAACTAACTTACATTAAAAAGGCATAAGAAACAAGAGATATGTACCCAACTATTGAAGGTGAATATCTAAGAAAAACTTATGATGGAAGCAGACAGTTTTAGTTTCAGGTGGACAGTTTTCAACAAGACTTGCTTTGTGGACTGTTTACAAATTCAAACAAATAAAACTGTTGGTGTTTTATTTTCTCCTAACAGATATCAAAGCAAGCAGACATTATATCATCCCTTTGAGAGAGGAGAACATAAGCATGAACTGTGGCATTTTGTCTTCACTGACATAAGATTACTATACTTTTTTAGAGTTCAAACAGAGTCCCCTTTTTCAAAGTAGAAGTGGTTCTTACTATTCCACTAATATAAGTACCCAAATTTCTTGGGCCCTTAAATACACTAAACAAATTGAATATCCACTATATAAATGGTTGAGACTTTTCTACACAGGCACTTTCACAGAACTCAATTGTCAAAAGTTTATGTCAGTGGAAATCAAATAATTGAATACACAGAATTCTAAATAGATAAACTTTACCGTTTTTGTGATAGTAGGTAACCTCCACTTTCCTCTCCTCTGACCCCAGCAATGCTTGGGCAATCTGGGCGATATCATGCCTTTTGGTCTCAGGTCCATGGAGAAAGTCACAGGTACAAGGCTTTTGCATGACATCTGGCCTGGAGAAACCAGTCATCTCGCAGAACCCATCGTTGCAGTAGATGATAGCACAGTTCTGCACTCTAGCATTTGCAATGATAAATTTTTTATCTGTAATAAGAAAATAGAAAGTCATCTTCTGAAAAGCTTCTACAAGGTTCTCATAAACATTGGAACAATTGCATAACACAAGGTACTGGTGTTTCCAAAATTTCAAACTGCCCATATTTTCAAAGAAGGGGGTGGGGAAGAAACTTGAATTTGAGAGTCCTAAGTGATTTTAATAAAAAGTATTAAAGAACCACTCTCTAAATTATGATAACATAATCTATCAGTTTAGTTCTCAAACACTGTAACTCCCAGGGGTTCTACTGCACACTCAGGACAAACAGCTGGGTCTTTGATATTTCCGAATGTCATTTTATTGCAAGATAAATATTTTCAAAGCCAAAACACTGAAACATGCTGTAGCTGTCAGATTTCTCACTTCAACCTTGGTCCTGTGACTATAACTTTCTCAAAGTAGCTACTATCCTTAGATTTTGCTTTTCTCTATCTTTCCAAGGCATTTCACATACATTATGTTTGGTGTTTGTTGTTTTGGTTGTTTTAAAATATTCCTTAGCTTTAGCACTGAAACTACTTTAAATTCTGAGTTCAAGAATGCAAAGACTCAGCTTCACATGTTACATAGTTTACACAAATATACAGTAAATATAATTTTAAAAGCTTTTTACTTTGAGAGAACCTGGAATTTTTATACAGTAGAAATTTTAATGCATAAGATTTATTAATTTTTATTGAAGAATCTATTTACTATTTCCAGACAAAATGTGAAGCATAATGGGCAAGTTTATTTAACATAAGTTACCAGATTTTCACATCCTTTAAAACAATACTAGACAAGTGCAGAATATACAACATTAAGTGTTGGTGTAATTTGAAGAAAAGGTCAAATACAAATTCACAAGTAGAAGATGTCAAACTAATTTATTTACATAACAATGATAATTCATTCCACATGAGAGCATTACATTTTTTCTGCATTTGTCTTGAGGGGTTTCCTTATTACACTTCAATTTCTAAATTTCTGGATAGAAATTATAAGAGGATAATAAAAAAAGATAGAAATAAATCTTTTGACTAATGAGCTGTTTGCACTGGGAACTAGCAACAACCAGCTACGGTTTGTTTTGTTGGTTGTTTTTCTCCCCCCAAATTATCCTGCCTGGGGTATATTTGTGTGTATTTAATGCAAAGTTTAGCTTCTCTAACTAAGAGTCAGCAAAGCTTCCCTATCATGTCATAGCCCTGCAATTTAGTCAAGGTAAAATATAGTTTGCATAACCATTTACATCGCTGCTACCATTTACATCCTCTTGTTGCAGTAGTATAATATGTTTTGCCCTGATCTTGACTTTGAAAAAGTCTACAATAATACACCTTAAAATCTAAAACCGTGGTAAGCCTAGCACGTTCCCTTTAAGATAGTAGAATAGTAGGACATAAAGTAGCAAGGCAGATAATAGAGCAGTGGGAGAGGAGGGATCAAATTGCCTGCTATAATGGAGACCATAATCTAAAATGTAAATCAGAATTAATATCAGAGGGAGAACACGCCGGCTTCCACCCGGAGCTGCTGGCTCGGTCTCCTAGCGTCTAACTTGACAGAGGCTGGAGTTGCCCGTTTCCACCGCTTGTAAGAGGCGGACGCCAAGTGCACTATCAAAAGCAGAAAGCGAGGGAGAGAGAGAAGAGAACAAATAAACTTACTTTGCCCTTCAAATTTCCGTATGATGGTCCCCAAAAATGTGTTTTGTGGTGCCACGTGCCCCCTGCGCACAGGCATGGTGACCCCGGTCTTCCGAGGAGCGCTCCCCCGGAGCTCCGGAGTTCTCCCGGGATCTCGCCCCGGCTAGAGCCCAGGCCAGCGCGCGAGCCGCTCTTTGTGGCTGAGCATCCTCTCTGGAAAGCAGCAAGCTCTTCCCATTAGCACCACTTCTAGACACCCGCTTTCCCCACCGGAGTCCAATCCATTCCCCCCACCTTCGGGAGGGGGCCTTGCACCGGGCTGCGG
>NW_006399753.1:31444931-31447612 GCF_000299155.1 Elephantulus edwardii | reverse complement strand
CACACAAGCAGAGGCTGCCTTTATCCTGAGAGCTTGGGCGCCGCCACAGCTCAGATTACTCAAGCGTGCTTTAGCGGAAGCCAGCCAAGAAATCTCCAAAACTCAGTGACAAACAGCTACTCTGGGAAGGTGATCTCCCCGGCCCCCAGCCTCAGGGCCCCGCCTCTGAGCTCCTCTCGCTGCTGGAGCTAAAATATCCTTGTTGTTATTAGGTGCCTGGGAGCCTGTTCTGACTCACAGAGACCCTATCTATATACAACAGCACAAAACACTGCTGGGTCCTGCGCCATCCTCACCCTTAGCTGCAAAGAAAAGACAGGTGGGGAAGCAACGCGGAGACGCTCAGGTAGTTCTGAGAACTGAGAAAGAGCCACACAAGGGCTCCTGGGCGTGAAGCTTGGATCCCAGGGCTTGCAGGTACGGGCACTCAAGCCGAGATTGAACTGGCACGCCCGACCCTACCCAGAGCTCAGCCTCGCCTTGGAAAGACCCGAGGCTTGCCCGCGCCGCTGAGCATGCCCAGTTTCACCGCTGGAGCCAGTGAGGAGTTGCAAGTTAGAGAGGCTGGGTCTCCAGGTATTGATGGCTCCAGGAATGGAAGAGGAGAAAGCCAAACGCTGTGCAAGAGACTGATAGGCAATAAGGGTAGAGTTGAAAATGGGCGAAGTTGGGTACTGAGAAGAAAGGACAAAAGGTGGGTGGGGCTCAGAGTTGTCAGTCTCCATGTGACTTCCCTTGGCGCTCAGGACACAGAGACCCATCGTACTCTCCACCACGTCTAAGGCATCGCCTTGATTCGAGTAGGGAAGAGCTGAAAGAACAGAATAGTGTGTTAAGTCTTTCTTCTCAAGAGTATTCAGACGTGGTAATCGCAAAGTGTACACTTCTAATAGTCCTCGAGACTTAGGGAATCAAACCGGATCAAACCATGTGAAGAGAGGGGTTTCTAAGTTGCTTTTCTTCCATCTATTTCTAGTATGTCCTATATGAACTTAATGGTCTGTCACACTCTTTGCTCCTTTCTCTAAACATAATTTTCACCACTAAAACTTACAGAAATAGAACATAGACAAGACTCTCATCTCCAGCTAGTAACAGATTAGAGACCTTTCTAAAGTCATGTAACTGCATGACAGAGTTTGGGAATTTCTTTTTGCCTGCTAGCCTGCTTCGCCTATGCCTCGAGTCAGCATGTTTATATATTCTCTCGGTCACATTTTCCTCCTTTAAGCGAGGAAAATGAAAGTGAAATTTAGAAGGACAAAAACAGGAAAGGTTAGATTAAGAAGGTGTTTTATGGGTTACCCTAAAAGGAAAGAAAAGAAACAACTTTTTATGCACTTCCCACAAAACTCAAATAAACAAAAGAATACAAACAAAATCCTAAGCAATCTTTACTCTTCCACATCAAAGTAATGAAAATTAAAAAAAAAAAATGCAGGCACTGCCTAGGAATGTTGAAATTTTTTTGTTAATGAGCTTTACTTTTATAAAGAAACAGTCTGTGACAGCACCAAGGCTCTTAAGTAGTTTGGGTTTCCTGCATTTGCACAGTTCCCTCTTTCTGGTATAAAACGGCAGCCTCTTCCAAAGTACCAATTTATTTTATCCTGGTTTTCTTCATAAGTAGATCACTCTGTCATTCTGCTCCCTAGCTGCAGCTGGGCTTGTGAGAGGCCAGAGCTCCTTTCCCAGGTGCGGAATGTTTTGAACTATCCATGGTGCTGACTCTAACTCTGCTGTTCCTAACAGCTCTCTGCCTATGCTCAGTTTCAAACAACAGAACTGCATACTCCTGCAAGTGGCCCTGAAATACTCACATACACCACTTGTCTGTCCCAGATACACACAACAACATAAACTGATAGCTTTACCATATATCTACAGCATTTTGGTTTCCTAATTTGAAGCTTATCTCCCTCCAAAAATATATTAAGCATTCCAGACAGTATCTATTCATAGAGTCAGTTGAATTTTAAGGTTCCAGTGTAAGTTATGACAAGGTCAGATGACTTATAATTCTTTATGTTTGGTGGGTTTTGTATTTTTTTTAATCACATGGGCAAACTCAATTATTGACTATTACTGATGTGTGAAGGGAAATGGGAGTTTTCAAATACAATTTGATATGCAGTATCTATCTGTTATATGACAAGATTTATTGACATGGAGGAGGTAAATGTCCTTAATATCATCTGAGTAGTGGTACTAGGGATATTTTAGCTGATGTTAGATGGATCTTAGCTGAAAGCAGAGAATACCAGAAGAATCTATATCTGTGTTTCATTGATTATGCAAAGACGTTTGACTGTGTGGATCACAAGAAACTGTGACTGATTCTGAGAAGAATGCGAATCCCAGAACGTTTAATCGTGCTAATGCAAAACCTGTACTTGGACCAGCAGGCAGTCGTCAGGACAGAGCAGGGTAACACCACATGGTTCAAAATTGGTAAGGGTGTATGCCAGGGATGTGTCCTATCTCCATACCTTTTCAACCTTTATGCAGAGCAGATTATCTGAGAGGCTGGGCTTTATGAGGAGAAGTGTGGGGTCAGGATTGGTGGAAGATCTATTAACAATCTGCATTATGCAGATGACACTACCCTGCTTGCTGAAACTGAGGAGGACCTCATGCACTTGCTGCAGAGGGTCAAGGACTGCAGCATTCAGTATGGACTG
>NW_006399753.1:31443206-31444571 GCF_000299155.1 Elephantulus edwardii | reverse complement strand
AGCCTTTGAGCTGTGGTGCTGGAGAAGAGTATTGAATGTTCCATTGACTGCCAAGAAAACAAACAGATTCATCCTAGAGAAGGTTAAACCAGGCTACTCCTTAGACGCAAGGATTCTGGGGCTTCGTCTGACATTGGACATATTGTAAAGAGAGACATGTCCTTGGAGAGAGACATCATACTTGGTAGGGTGGAGGGACAGAGCAGGAGGGGAAGACCCTCTATGAAGTGGATTGATTCAGTGACTGGGGTAATAGGGATGGGTGTGTCAGAGGCAATGCGATTGGCACAGGATAGAGCAGGGTTTAGGGATGTTGTACATAGGGTCGCTATGCGTCGCAAAGGACTCAACGGCACATAACAACAACAACAAAATGAATCTGATACTAATTTTCTCAGACTATTGGGTTCAGAAAGCTTTGCATTTCACATTTCTTTTTCTAAAGGAAGAAAAGTAACTTCTTGTTTCTTGACATATTTTGTCATTCTCTATGGCATTCAGTTTGTTCTCTGTTTATCATGGCTAATTACACATATTGTCCTTGAAACTACATGGTCTAAATTACACATAGGCAAGCTACGTGAAGTTCACATTTTCTTTACTTCATTTAGCTCTAAGATTAGTTCTATTAAGGATTTAGTGTAAGATCATAGGATATTCTATAACCTATGTATAGTAATTGATTGATCTGAGCAGAAGATTAAAGGCATCCTGTTTCTAAATTACCCCAGTAATCGTGTTCATGCATTATACATTGGTGCAGTGGAGACAAGTACATCAATCTATATTCAGCCAGTAATAGAATCAAACCAGGGGATGATAATCATGACGGCTTGCTGCCTGGAAAATTAACCTTTCCTATCATACCTATCCTATACAATAAGTTGCAGTTTTGTGTTGAAGGCATGTGTTGAAAGGCTTGGGGATGTTTTTGGAATTTTGGACTGTTTTGTAGGTCAAATATTGAACAAATAAAAAATTAAATAGTGAGTTCTTATCAAGAGTAGAATTTCATTAACATTCAGTACAAATTGAATAGGCAACAATGCAGAATAGATTCCAATATGTTCTTTAAAAAACATATTTACCCATGTTAGTTTACAAAAACAAGTTATTTACTATTAAAAGATTGTAAAATAATTTTTTATAAGTCATATATAACGCATAGAGAGTTTTATATATTTTGGTTAGCAGTCTGACACTATATGAATCATACCATCAGAGCTTGTTATGAAATGTTTTATACACACAAATTCTATGTACATGCTCTCAAAGTTAACAGAACTCCTCTGTTTAAGAACCTTCAACAGAAATTATTGAAGGCTCATGGATTAATGTGTATATCTTTAAGCAAATAGAAGCAAA
>NW_006399753.1:31436762-31443106 GCF_000299155.1 Elephantulus edwardii | reverse complement strand
ATTCTAATGAAAGATTACAGAGAACTCGGATTTCCATTAATTCACTATTGCATATTTTCCTTCCTGCGCACCCCTCCCCTCAGTTCACTTTGAAAAGAAAAATAAATTTTTTTATTGTTATATAATCCTCCACCCCAGTTCACTTTTCTGTGCAGCTCATCACTTTTAAACAGTTCTCTCCCTCATCTGTTTCAATACAGGGTTCATTGTTTATCCCCTCTTTTCTTAGTTTACCCCCAAGCCCAATGTCAGTCACATTTTATATCAATGGCATTAAGCGGTATTTGTCCTTTTGTGACTGAAATAGTCACACAGCAAAATGTCCTCCAGAGTCAACCCTTTTGTACAATATTTCATTCATTTTTGTTTTTCGGTGCTGCATAGTATTCCGTTGTGCATACCACAGCTTCTCTACCCCTTAGTTTGTTGATGGGCACTTGGGTCGTTTCCAGCTCTTGGCTATTGTGAACAAAGCAGCAGTAAACATGGGTGTGCATAATTAAAGGCTTTTAAAAAATGTTATACTGACAGAGAATGGAAACTTCCTCATATCAAATAAGCCATGTAATTTGTTTCGTATTTTAAAATTATGTAGACTAAAAAGCAATAAAAATAACATGAAGTTTTATCTATTTGCAAAATGAATTAATCTGATACAATAATGAATTTTAGAAAAGCTACTTTAATGTGACTTCCTACAGGGAGTAAAGATTTCATCCTACTAACATGGTCACACTTAACCTGAGAAATATCAAAGGTGATAGTTACAAGTTAGGCATATTTTAGTTCCTATTAAAATATATAGTTCTAGAATCTCAAAAGAGGCAGAATTTTTAAGGTCATCTATTAAGACACCTATTCTTGATAATTGCATGGTACTGGATGGAAATATCAACCTTGCTTGAGTGAGAGGCAAGATTAGTACAAGGCTTGGCCTTTAAAGGATCATCAAGCCTTCATGCAAGATGAATGATAAACCAGACTTGTACAAAGTGGAGAAGTTTGACAGACCAAAACTAAATAAAAGTAATATTTAAGGGGGGAAATATAACACTTTCCTTTAAAGGAAAACATCCAGCAGGAGAAAGAATGTGTTCAAACATCTTAAAATGGGGTTCTCTTCTCAAGAGCAAATTTCAATATTTCTTAAGCATCTGGGTTTTATAGGCTTGATTTTTGTAAACCTAAGTTTGTGCAGCAAAATTCAGCTAAAGATTATCCAAAAAACAACTGGAACAGCATATCAATAGTACTACCAGACGTGCAGGCTGGGTTTAGAAGAAGCCATGGTACTGGGGATATTATAACTAATATTAGAGGGATCTTTGCTGAAAGTAGAGTGCCAGTGAAATGTCTATTTGTATTTCATTGACTATGCAATGCTTTGACTCTGTGGATGACAAAAAACTGTGACTGACTCTGAAAAGAATGGGAATCCCAGAACTTTTGATTGTGCTTATGTGAAACATATACTTGGACCAGAAGGCGGTTGTTAGACCAGAGCAAGGAAACACTGCATGGTTCAAAATTGGGAAGGGTGTATGTCAGGGATGTGTCCTATCTCCATATCTTTTCAATCTGTATGCAGAAAAGATTATCCAGGAGTCTGGGCTCTATGAGTAGAAAAGTGGTATCAGGATTGGAGGAAGACTCAACAACAATCTGCATTATGGAGATTGCACAACCCTGCTTGCTGAAACTAAGGAGGTCTGAAGCACTTGCTGTAGAAGGTCAAGTACTACAGCCTTCATTATGGAGCTCAACATCAAGGAAACAAAGATTCTCACCACTGGTCTGATTGGCAGCAGCAAAAGATTGAGATTGTTAACATCTTTAGTTTGCTTGGCTCCACAATCAACACTCTTGGTACCAGCAGGCAGGGAGTTAAAAAACAAATTGCACTGGGAAAGTTTGCTGTCAGGGAGCTCTCCAAAGTACTGAAGAGCAACAACAATGCCAGTCTCAAGAGTAACATGTATCTGATACAGGACATAGTCTTTGCAATTACTTGCTATGAATCAGAAAGTTGAACAATGACTAGGGATGATAAAAGGAGAATTGATGCTTTTGAGCTGTGATGCTGGAGAAGAGTATTGAATATATCATGGACTGCTAAGAGGACAAACAGGTTTATCCTAGAGAGAGTGATACCAGGCTGTTACTTAGATGCAAGGATTCTGAAGCTACATCTGACATACTTTGTACATTTTGCAGGGTGGGAGCAGTCCTTGGAAAGGGACATCATACTTGGGAAGGTGGAGGGACAACACAAAAAAGGAAGACCCTCAGTGAGATGGATTGATTCAGTGACTGAGGAAATGTGGGTATGTGTGTCAGCCACAATGAGATTGACACATGATATAGCAGGGTTTAGGGCTGTTGTACATAAGGTCGCCATGAGGCAACTAGACAGCACATTACAAGTTTGTGGAGATTGTATGCAACTTGTGATACCTTTTCTTCCATATTCTCTGGCTAAGATGTCAGAAGCAGCCAAGGCTCCATTATCTCTATTTTTAAACTTACCATTGGAATGTAAATTACACATACTATCAATGATCCTGTCATTGTAGACCTTTTTATGTCTAGTCTCTGTACTCTTTACAGGACAAGCCACCTTTAACTTTCTTCAATGAGTACTTCAATTACTTGATAGTCTTCATGAAGTCATATGGTTGTTTTTGTGGTGGTTTTTTTTTTCCTGATCTGAACGGTTTCTTTTCAGTACTAAAGTAGCAATAAAAATAATTTATATTATCATTATCTTGAAAAAAGATTATTTCTATGATATATTGGATAGTGTAAAAAGAACTGTAATGTTCTAAAATAAAATTAGGGAGCTGTGGTGTCTATGAGTTGTACTGCCAACCTAAATGCAGGCAATTTGAATCTATTCACTTATGCATGGGACAAAGATGGGTAATCTCCTCCTATGTGATTTGTACTTTCAGAAAACCTGGTAGTGTAGGCTAATAGTTTGTTGGTTCCAATTAGATGGCATATAACAGTAACATGAACAACCAAAAATTGTCTTTATATCAGTAACTGATAAAAATAGTTAAGCTATATTGCCAAAATTTTATTTTTAAAATCAGTATAAAAAAGTTTTGTAATAAGTTAGAAAATGGGTATAAAATGCTTATTATAACATCTGTTAAGGAGTGAGATAATGCCAGTGAAGTATGTGTGTATGTGTGTGTGAAAGAGAGGGTCTTAAGTGAGTGTGTGAGTGGAGTACTAGATGAATTTTATTTTTCCAAATGCTTTATATTAATAATTGCTTCAGTTTCTAATACGTGGAAACATTGTAACTGATGTGGAGAAGGTCTGTGTGACCTCTACTACTTCTGCAAGGGGGAATAGACCCCATTAATCATGTACATGACATGAAATCTACTCTTATGAGGTCAAACGTGCCCTCATGAAGGTCGCACTTGCTTCTACCAATTCTAACTCCCAAGACTGTTGCTGTTCTGCTTATATGTAAACTAATCCACTGAAATGGCCAAACAGAATTCACAGATTATGCTCTTGAATATGCACTTTATCATATTTTCAGATTGGAAATAGAATGCAATTCTTCAGTCAGGACAATTTCTCAGAAATTCTTTCAGGTCCTCCCATCTTAGCCTTACAACGCAAGGCTAGTGTTGCAAAGCTCTTTTAATTTTGCCAATTATGTCTTCTGCTCCAGTCTTCCTGTAACTTTGGGAGAAGGTCGTCCATTTTAACTCTAGGGTACATAAATCACAATTCAGCTCTGTTGTGACAGTCTCTAGTCTGCTATTTCTATTGCTGTTCTCATCTAGATCCTGGTAGGAATGGAGCAGGAATCTCTTGTCTAAATCAATTATACTGGATCCATCACTTGTTTTGGTTTTGGTTTGTTTTTGTTTTTGTTTGTTTTCTTGCTGGTGGCAAGATTTTCCATTTTCTACAGTTGAAACTCACATTAAACCTAGTGGGATGGCAAGACCAACCAATGCTGTCATTAGCAGACCATGGACCTTGTTTGCATGTTCCCATCCAAAAAGTTCTGTTCTCCTCACTCACATTAATATCATCTAGCCATCTTGTTGATGTTGTTGTTAACTGCTGCCAAGTCATAGGCCACTCATAACAACTCTACGAACAAAAGTCCTCAACACTTGTGTGACTTTCATCTTTTCTCCAGGTTCATAGGTCCAGAGGTAAAGTACTAGCCATCTTATTTAAAACAAAACAAAACAAAACAAAACAAACAAACAAAAAAAGCAATGCTAGGAAAGCCATTTTGAAAATCAAAGGAAGTGGAAGAATGCAGAGGAAGTAGAAGTTTGTGTATGACAAAACCCTATATATAGAAAATTCAGAATACTCAGTAAGACTTGAAATGTGTGCTGCATAAGACCTAAGATTATAGCCTTCAATATACTTTGCATCTCAACATCAAGAAAACAAATCCTCATCACTGAACCAATAAGCAACATCGTGATAGAGGGAGAAAATATTTAAATTTTCAACAATTTCATATTCTTTGGATTCACAATCAGCATCCTTGGTATCAGCAGTCTATAAATCAAGACATGTTTCTTTGGGAAATCTACTGTCAAAGAATTTTTCAAATGGATTAAGATTACTGATATCAGTTTGAAGACAATGGTATAAGCCATAAACTTTTCAATTACCTGCTATACATCTGGAAGCTGATACTGAGGAAGCTGGATAATGAGTGATGATGACCTAAGAATTGATGTCTTTGAGTTGTAGTATTAGGGGAGAGTATTGCATGACTGGTGGACTATCAAAAGAGCAAACAAGTCTTCCATTGATGAGGTGCAACCTGGGTATTCCTTAGAAACAAGGCAGGTAAAACTTCATCTCACATACCTGGGGCATATTGTCAGAAGGGGCCTTGTTCTTGTAAAAAGATATCATGCTGGAATAGATGGTTGTTGTTGTTATGTGCCGTCGAGTCGTTTCCGACTCATAGCGACCCTATGCACAACAGCCCTAAACTCTGCTCTATCCTGCGCCAACCGCACCGCCTCTGACACACCCATCCCAATTACCCCAGTCACCGAATCAATCCATCTGATGGAGGGACAGCAAAAAAGAGGAAGACTCTCAGCAAAGATTAATTGACACAAAGACTGTTTCATTGAGCCCTAGTATCTCAAATGTGATGACCATGGCATGAGCTAGGGTAAGCTTCAGACCTGTTACTTGTAGTATCATTATGAGTTGTAGTTTACCTGAGGACAACTAATAACAACAATTAAGAGTAATAAAATGAGTACACTTAATTACCCAATTCAGTGATATAGCAAGATAAAAAAATATACAAAAATTAATGAGACTTGTTGACGTTAACAAAAAGAACTCAGAGAAGGAAAAATAAAGCAAGCCATGTACAATAATTACTCATAAGATGAAATATTTAAGAACTCTAACCAGAGATACAAAAGACCTTAATAAACTATAAAATATGAGCAAAAGAAACTACATAAATGGGGGGAAAACCACAAACTATATTTGTGGGTCAGAACGCTTAACATTGTAAACGTAGCAATGGTACCAAAAGCAGTCTACAAATACAAGGCCATCACTCTTCAGATACTCTCATCATTTTTTAAAAATGTGGAATAAACAGTCATCAACTTTATATGAAAAGGAAAAGACTTCAAAGAAGCAAAGGGATACTGAGTAACTATGTCAGTCTGAAGAAAAATATAGGAGACTTTGCACTGCCTGATCTTAAAACCCATTATAAACTATAATAAAACCAGCAGTAGTAGAATGATGACAGGTAGGTTGACTAGTGGAATAAAACTGAGAACTCAGAAATAATTTAAACTACCTACTATACCAGTAAGCAACAATATGGTAGATTGAGTAAAGATTGAGAATGTAAATTATTTCATCATGCTTGGAGCTACAACCAATACACTTGGTACCAGCAGCCAGGAGATCAGGAGATGTATTGCACTGGGAATGTCTATAGTCATGACTATTCCAAATTATTGAAAAGCATTGAAGTCAGTTTTAAGACTAATGTGTGACTGATTCAGGCCATGGTCTTTTCAGTTCCTTATTATGCATCTGGGTGCTGGACAATGACTAAGGATGACGGAAGATAAATTTATGCCTTTGAATTATAGTGTTGTAGAAAAGTGGACTTCTCATGGACTTCAAGATGTATGCTGCTCTGAAACAGAGAAGGGAGAAAACTGTTTAAAAGAGATATGTGATTAGGTATTTCTGTCATGACAGGAGTCTAGAGCGAGGGCTACATGGTGGAGTGGACCTGGGGGAGGGTTTGCAAAATAATGAAAGAATCTTTTCTTTTACTTTTCCAAGAGGGT
>NW_006399753.1:31430715-31436247 GCF_000299155.1 Elephantulus edwardii | reverse complement strand
CAAAGGAGATTAATCAGAACTGGCTTTGACAAGCACTGTGGCAATTGGACAATTAAAACAGACATGGGGGGAAGAAGAACGAACTGGGGAGGAGGGTGGAGAAAACAGTGCAACAATGAATGAATAACCACCCCCCCCCCAAACAAAAAAGAATAAAAGAGTGAAAATCCCGTGGATTTCCAGAAGAGCAAATAGATACATCTTAGAGAAAGTGCAGCTAGAGTATTCTTTGGAGGCAAAGATGGTGAAATTTTGTCTCACACTCTCCAGGTATATTACTAGAAGTTATTCCTTGGAAAGAAATATCATGCTTGAGAAGGTAGAGAGGCAGTGAAAGAGAGGAAGACCATCTACCAAGTGGGTTGACTCAGTGACTGTGGTAATAGGCTTGTGTGTTTCAGAGATTGCGAGAATGGCACAAGATGATCAATATTCAGAGTGGTTGTTTGTAGGGTCACTATGAGTCATATACTCCACTCAAAGGCAACTAATAATAACATTGACAACTAGAGGATGTTGGTGGCTTAGTGATAAGGAACTGCAGTGTTAACTTGAAAGTAGATGGGCAACTTAATTACCTCTGAAAACCCACTGAAGGGTCATAGGTAGGTTTCCATTCAATAATCCTTAACAGCAACAACCGCTGATGATTCACAAGCAGATGAAGTCTATTAAATGGAGGAAGATGATATCTTTAACAAATTGTGCTGCCAAGCGTGATGGCCATCTGCATAAAATTAAATTAAGAATCATATCTCACACTGTATTAAAAAAAGTAATCCAAGATAAATCAAGGACCTTAGCATAAACTCTAAAATTTTAAATATCATTATAGAAAATACTAGCAAAATTTAGGAGAGCCCTAAGCTATGTTTTAAATAAAATATAAGATACAACGGATGTACAATCTACAGAGGATAAATTAGATTATTGTTGTTGCTGTTGTTGTTAGGTGCCATCAAATATGATTCATAGTGACACAATGAACGATAGATCTGAACCATATTCTATCCTGTGCCATCCTCATCATCTCTGATACATTTATGTCCATTGATGTACTTACCATGTCAATCAATCTCATTGAGGGTCTTCCTCACCTTCTCTGACAGTCCTCCTTTCTTAATATGATGTCTCATTCTAAGGAACAGCCTCTCCTTGAAACATGTCTAAGTATGTGACAAGAAGATTCATTATCTTTGCTTCCAAGGAGCATTCTTGCTTTACTTTTCCAAAGATATTTGGTGGTCCATGGGAAATTCAGAACTCCTTAACAATATCATAATTCAAAAGCATCAATTCTTTTGTCTGTACTCATTGTCCAGCCCTCAGATGCATAGCAAGTGATTGGAAAAAACCATGGCCTTGGTGTTCAAAATGACATTATTAATCATCAGTAATTTGAAGGAGATTTTCCCAATGCAAAATGTCTCCTGATGTCCTGGATGATGGCCCTGAGGATTATCGTGGATCAAACTAAGATGAAATCACTGATGATTTCAATCTTTTCTCTGTCTATTATGATGTTGCCTAACTGGTTCGTGGTCCAGTGGTGAGGATTTTTGTCTTCCTCATGTTGAAATGCAATCAGTATTGAAGGCTGTAGTCTTTGATCTTCTGCAGCAAGGATTTCATGTCCTCTTCATGTTAAACAAACAAGGTTGTGTCATCTGTGTAATGAAAATTGTTGATAAATCTTCCTCCTATTTTGATTCCACATTATTTGCATAGAGTCCAGGTTCTCGAATGATTTGTTCTGCAAACAGATTGAATAGGTACAGAGAAAGTTTACAAACCTGATGTACACCTTTGCTGATTTTAAACCATGCAATATTCCCTTACTCTGCTTGGACAATACCTTCTTATTCTAGGTGTAGGTTTCATAAAAGCACAATTAATTCTTCTGAGATTCCCATTTTTCTCAATGTTAACCACAGTTGATTCTGACGCAAACAGTCAAATGCTTTTGTACAGTCAATAAAGCACAAATAGACAGGCTTCTGCTGTTTTCTACTTGCAGCTAGGACTCATAAGACATCAGCAAGTATATCACTGGGACTACTGCCTGTTTTAAGTCTAGCTTGAATTTCTGACAGTTCTTTATCAGTGGCCTATTCTAGCCATTTCTGAATAATCGTCAGCAGTATTTTGTTTGCATGTGATATAAATGTTGTTCAATAATTTCCATATTCTGTTTTATTGTTCTTCATTTGAATTGGAAAAAAATATTAATCTATTCCAGTCAATTGGCCAAGCAATTGTCCTCCAAAATTCCTGCCATAGTCTGCAGAGTGCAACCAGGGCTGCATATGTTAGTTGGTATTCCATAAATTCCTCTGACTAATTTTTGCCAGTGCCTTCACTGCAGTTTGGACTCTCCTTCATTACCATTGTTTTTTGTTCACGTTGTACTTAATGAAAGTAATCAAAGTCAACCTATTCTTATTGGTACTGTGAAGCTTATAATCATCCCATCTTCTTTTGATGCATCCTGAATTATTCAAGATTTTGTAACTCGGGGTTTGAAATTATTTTCCAGTTCATTCAACTTTAGAAATGCCAAGTGAGTTCTTCTCTTTTTATTCTCCAATTCTAGCTTTTTGCACATTCAGTTATAATACTTTATTTTGTCTTCTCAAGCTGCCCTCTGAAATCATTTGCTCATCTCTTTTACCTCAACATATCATCCCTTTTTTATGTCTTCCTGATGCTGTCATGCAATTTTCTTAGTCTCTTCTCACATTGATTTTGGTCTATTACTCCTATCTTCGTAATGACCTTTTGCCCTCTTCATGGATGGTCTTTTATTTCGGCCCACAACTCATCTGGCCAAAAATATTATTAGGACCACCTGAAAATTAAATATTTATGTGTATCATAAGTTTTCACTTGAAAAGTAAAAAAAAACCTACAGATTAGGAAAAAATTATTTGACAGTGACACATTTGACAAAGGACTCATCTCTAAAATGTATATAAAACTTCAACACATCAACAAAAAACGCTCAAAGTAACTCGGTTACAAAATGGGCAGAGAAAATGAATAGAAATTTCACCAAAAGATGATATTCAGATAGCCAACACACACATGAAGAAATGATCAAGATCATTAGCTATCACTCAATCTTTCACTCATTACCATTCAGTCAGAACTGACTCATAGCTGACTTTCTATTAGGTTTCTTAGGTTGCAAATCACCAAGAAAGAGATTGCTCTTATTTCTCCTTCAAAGTTGCTGTTGGTTTCAAGTGGCCAGAGTCACCATCTTTGGTTTAGTAGCACAACTCTCCACAGCTATACCTTCAGCTACCACAGATACAAAAAAAACCCAAGGAGATAGAATATCACTCCCCAAATCCCCAGTAATATTTAATAAGACACTAAAAAAATAAATGCTAGTGAGAGTGAAGGTAGACTGCAATACTCATGTACTGTTGATAGGAATGTAAAATGGTGCAAATGCCATTTGATCCAGGACTTCACTACTAGGTATGAATCCTAAAGAAAAGCTGGAACATGAACACATATATACAAAGTCAGGTTTGATGTAGCACTGTTTATAATAGTAAAGAGAAATAACTCAAGTGCCCATCAATGGATAAATGACTAAAGAAATGTGATACACTGACAATATGGAGTATTGTTGTTGTTAGGTGAAGCTGATTTAAGTATGACCCATAATGACTCTACGAGCAACAGATATGAACCCTGTCCTATCCTGTGCCATCTTTACACTTCCTGACACATTGGAGACCATTGAGGCAGTCACCATGTCAATCCACCAGGTTGAGGGTCTTCCTCTCCTTCGTCAAACCTCTACCTTTCCAAGCTTCATGTCCCACTCCAAGGAATAGCCCCTCCTAGCTACATTCCCACAGTATGTCAAATGAAGCCTCATCATCTTTACCTCCAAAGAGCAGCCTGACTGCACCCTCTCCAAGACATATTTGTTTGTTCTTTTGGCACTCTATGGGATTTTCAGCACTCTTCCGCAACACCAGAGTTCTAATTCACCAAATCTTCTTCTGTCATATTTATTCATCATTCAGCTCTCAGATGTATAGCAAGTGATTGGAAAGACCATGGCTTGAATCTGATGCAAATAAAAATTCCTTGGGTAATCTAGTTGAGTATATATTAATCAGTGGCTTAAGAAGTGGTAAAAAAATGTGTTGCCAACCCAAAAGTATGCAGTTTGTATCCACCAGCAGCTCAGCTGAAGAAAAATGGGCAATCTCCTCCTTTGTGCTTTACTGCTTCTGAAAACCCACTGGAGAGTCAGTTATGAGTCAGTCTGACTCAATAACCACAAAAACTTTAATAATAAGCTTTTTATGGAGAAAAAATAAAGTGGTAGTACTCCATTTCCTGAAACAGACCACCTCTTCCAGCAGAAAAAATATATTCATATATCTATTGCTTTTTATCTATTAATCACCTAATAAAATATTGTCTTTTATAAACAAATATACTTAGAAATAGACTAATGTGTAAGTGAAGATTGGATAATAATATTTTATAACTTCTTTCTAAATCCAGTAGTTATTTTAGTACATTTAAAAAGAAACTAACATGACATTATTGAAGACTAAGATATTGTATGAAATGTTTCTAACAGTATTTTTGTAGTTATTATGTGCCTAAGAATTATTTCCTACTCAGAGCAACTCTCCGAATAACAGATCTGGACTTTAACTATCCTGCATAGCCTCACACTTTCCAACATGATCTAACTCATTGTTACAGTCTCTATTTCAGTCTTATTGAGAGTCTTTCTCTCTTTGTTTGATGCTAAACCTTTCCCAGTACGATGTCTATTATCAAGATCTAGTTCCTTCTGGTCTTTCCCATGCCTAAAGCATGTGAAACAAAGTTTCTGCTGCTAAGAGGATACCTGGTTGCATTTACTCCAAGAGAAACCCATTTATTAGTTTGACACTATATGAGATATTCAGTATTCCTTGCAAATACCGTGATTCAATGGCATTTTTTTTTCTTCTGTCACCCTTATTTGTTCTCTGAATTCAGTTGTGTATGAAACATTTGAAAATACCATAGTTTGCATCAAGTGCACCTTGATCTTTAAACTGACATCTTTGCTCTTTAGGACTTTAGAGATGTCCTTGACAAAAGGCTTTGCAAAGTCAATATGACTTTTGATTACTTGACTTTTTCTACCATCAGTGTTGATTGTGTATCTGAGTTAAATGAAATCACAGACAACTTCAATTTTTTGTCCATCAATAATGATGTCGCTTATTGATCCAATGGATTTTTTCTTGATGTTGAAATGGAATCCATATTGTAGACTTTAGTCTTTGATCTTTTGCAGTAAGTACTTCAAGTCTTCTTCATTTTCTAGAAGCAAGGCTGTGTCATTTGCATTAATACAGGTTGTTGATGACTCTTCTTCTAATACTGATGTCACATTCTTCTTAATATTTAGTTTCTTAAAACATTTGCTTAGCATATGGATTTAAGGAACAAAGGGGAAGGATATAACGTTAACACATACATTTTCTTATTTTAAAAAAA
>NW_006399753.1:31429445-31430365 GCF_000299155.1 Elephantulus edwardii | reverse complement strand
TCCACAATCTGTTTGATATCCTTTTAGAAAGGGAAGTCTTTATAAAGGGAACAAAAACGGATCTCTTCTAGTCAGTTGGCAAGATGTCTTCCAAATTTCTAGGATAGTGAACAAATTGAGTGCTGCTTCTGTTTGTTGAAATACTTCAATTGGTAGTCCAACGATATCTTGAATCTTATTTTTTTCCAATTCCTTGAAAGTTGCAAAAACTTCGTACATTATATTGGTTCTTGATTACGTACTGTTTCCTGAAATAGTTCAGTATCAACCAATTATTCTTTTGGTACAGTGACTGTGTTTTCTTTCAATTTTTTTTTGTTTGTTTCCTATGTTATGTGAGCTTTTTCCATAGAATCCAATCACATTGCAACTTGAGGCTTGACTTGTTCTTATTTCAGCTGGAGATCTGCCATATGAGTTTTCCCTTTTGGTATTAGAATGCTATCTTTGAACATTTGTTTATACTACTTTTCTATGTCTTCTTGAGCTACCCTTTGAATACTCCTGTTTAATTCTTTTACTTTTGCTTTTCTCCTCTGTTTTGGCTTTTTTATGTTCTAGCACAATTTTTCTAGTCTCTGCTACATCTATTTTAGTCTTTTCTTTTTTTTTCTCAGACTTTGCAATTATTTTTCCTTTTATAATGGATGGAATCCTTGATGTTATCCTAAAATTCATCTAGTCTTCAATCATTAGGGTTTAATTTATCAAATATATTCTTGATTTTTTTCTATATTTTATTAATTTTCATAAACATTTACAGAGATTTTGGGTTTTCATTCATTCATTGTTGCACTATTCTCTCTACCCTCCTCCCAGTTTGTTCTTATCCAAATGCAACAGTGCTTGTCAAAGCCAGTTCTGATTAATCTTCTTTGTCAGTGTGTCCTTTGCCATTCCCTATCACTCCTCCCTGAGAG
>NW_006399753.1:31372252-31426237 GCF_000299155.1 Elephantulus edwardii | reverse complement strand
TTTGGCTGCTTCCCAGAGGTTTTGGCAAGTGGTGTTTTCATGTGTGTCCCGTAGAGTAAGAACCAAACAATGTCTAAGCCTCTGGCAGGTTTTCACAGGCAGTTAATTTCATAGGAGGAGATTGCCCATCCTTCTCCTGCAGAGAAGCTGGTGGCTTCGAACTGCATGCCATTGAGATTGCAGCACAGCTTGCTGTCACTAGGCCACCAGAGTTCCCTTCTTTAGATAGGTTGAGTTTTTTCAATAACAACAGGCTTTATGATTATCTCCTTGTTGATATAGTCAATCGATTGCTTTATAATTGATAACAGCTTTATTACTCCACAAATTAGTAAGTTAATTTTTGCTGTCATTATTGTCTACTGTTGATTTAGAACTGACTGATAGCTGACCCTCTCGTGGGTTTTCAAAGACAGTCAATTATACGAAAGGAAGTTTCCCATCTTTCACCTGCAGGCCATTTGGTGGATTGAAACCGTGTGCCTTTACAATGGCAGCACAGCTCCTTACAGCTAACCCGCCAGCGCTCCTTATTAAGTTGATTAGTCTTGATAATATTTTGGTAATGTTTACTTCTCCCCCATAATGTCACAAGGTTTTTTCTGTCATAATTACTTTTCATTTCTGTTTTAAATGACATGTTAAAAATATCTTTTTATTGCTGAGTACATTTTCCCTCACTGCTTTGTTCTTGCTATGTACATACCATCAAGTTAGAAACTATATTTGACTCTCCAGCTAGTTTTTAGAGGCAGTAAATCACACTATCTTTCTTCCATAGAGCAAGTGATGGATTCCAACTGTATACCTATGGATGGACAGCATAGTTGCTTACCATTAGGCTACCAGAGCTCCCCAGGCTGTAATATTTAAGCCAATATTGTTGTTATGTGCTGTTGTCTGCGACACATAGTGACTCTATGTCGGACAGCCCTAAACCCTGCTCTATCATGTGTCAATCTTATTGTCTCTGACACATCTACCCTTATTATCCCAGTCACTAAATCATTCCAGCTCCCCGAGTGTCTTCCTCTTTTGCGCTGTCTCTCCACCCTCCCAAACATGTCGTTTCTCTCCAAGGACTAGTCTCACCTTACAACATGTCCAAAGTATGTCAGACAAAACTTCAGAATCCTTGCCTCCAAGGAACAGCCTGTTCTCCCCCTCTCTAGGATGAATCTGTTTGTTTTTCTTGCAGTCCATGGTGTATTCAATACTCTTCGCCAGCACATTTCAAAGGCATCGCTTGTCTTTCTATTATCCTTAGTCATTGTCCAGCTTTCTGATGCTTAGCAAGTAATTACAAAGACTATGACCTGGATCAGGCATCCCTTAGACTCCAGACTGACATCATTGCTCTTCAGTATTTTGGAGAGGTATCTGACAGCAGAATTTCACAATACAATTTGTTTTTTAATTTCCTAACTGCTCATACCAAGAGTGTGGATTATGGAGCCAAGCAAACTAAAGCTGTTAACAATCTCAATCTCTTCACCATCCATACTGATGTTGCCAATTGGCCTAGTGGTGAGAATTTTTGTTTTCTTGACATTGACCTTCAATCTATATTGAAGGCTGTAGTCCTTGACCTTCTTCAGCAGGTTCTTCAGGTCCTCCTCAGTTTCAGCAAGCAGGGTTGTGTCATACGCATAACACAGATTGTTGAGGAGTCTACCTTCAATCCTGATGCTATATTTCTCCTCATAGAGCCCTGCCTCCTGGATTATCTATTCTGCATAGAGATTGAAAAGATATGGAGATAGAACACATCCCTGGCATACACTCTTTTCAATTTTGAAACATGTAGTTTTTCCTTGCTCTGTTCTAACTGCCTCCTGGTTCAAGTATGGGTTTCACATAAGAACAATCAAGTGTTCTGGGATTTTCATTCTTCTTAGAGTCAGCACAATTGGCATATTTCAACTAACAGATGCTGCCTTGGATGTGCTCACCAAGTTGTGCCAAGAAGTGTGAAGGACAACCACCTGGCCAAATAACCAGAAGAAATCTATATTTGTTCCCATTCCAAAGAAAGGTGACCTGACAGAGTGCAGAAATTATCAAACAATATCATTGATATCACATGTATGTAAGATTCTGCAGAAGATTATCCAAAGCCGACTGGAACAGCACATCAACAGAGAACTGCCAAAAGTGCAAGTTGGGTTTAGAAGAGGCCCTGGTAGTAGGGATATTATAGCTACTGTTAGATGGATTTTGGCGGAAAGCAGGGAGTACCAGAGAACTGTCTATCTGTGTTTCATTGACTATGCCAAAGCATTTGAGTGTGTGAATCACAACAAATTGTGGCTGACTTTGAAAAGAAGCCAATATATACACTGGTAATCAGATTTTTTTTCTAAATTTAAAATAATTTTGAATGCAAAATTTGGCTGTCTGTGTCTTTTACTAAATATGTAATTGGAAAGCTATTGAAAGCAACTCTGTTGACAGTATACAGCATAGTTTCCTGAAAGACATGTGGGGAAATAAAAAACCAAACAGAGCACCAAGTTGAGTCCTATATGTTCTCCAGCTTATTACTCTGAAAGAACTTCCAGGGCATAGTTTAGCAAATAGAAATGAAAATAATTCAATGGGTTGAATTGAAAAGACAAAGTAAGTAGTGTAGAGATACAAAGGCAGTTATAATTATAGGACAGAATCCTGGAGAGGAGAGTGCTGCATAGAAAAAGAAATATAGATATTGTTATAGGTGTCAGCTTGAGTCATTGTTTGAAATATGATTTGCACATGGTGTGGAGAAACTACTCAAGTGCACAGCAGAAGAAAGTAGAAAGTGACTTGTCAGAACAATTACCAAAGTTCACAAAGAGCTGAGAAGTATTTTCCTTCTTATAATGTCAGTGAAAAATCAAATATACTAAGCAATTGTAGGGTCCATAGAAAGTTACTACACTCATTGAGGGGTAAAATTAGCTCTTAAGTAGATGCTTCTATTAACTCAGATGATATCGTAAAAACGGATAACTAAATATGACCCCAAAAAGTAAAAATTATATTTAAAGGAGTAAAACAAAATTCACTAACGTAAGACATCAAATTAGTAATATCCAGTAGCCAACCAAAAATTACCTAGAACTTAAAAAAAAACCCCAAACAAACAGGGAGCTACAGTTTATAGTTAGTAGAAAAATAAGTCAAAAGTAATAGAAACAAGAAACAGTAGTTTTAATTGCCAGACAAATTCATTACAAAAAGCTATTGTATATATATTATATAGTTCCTAGATACTTAAGAAATGAATGAATATTACAACAGAAAAATGGAAAATTAAAATTTAAGAAGATAAAAATCAAGCATAATGATAACAATATGTTTATACTTCATTAAAAGTGAAACATCTTCTGAGTTAAGATAATTGAGAATTTTTTAATAATATGTAACATTTATAATAAATTTTAAAAACCTCTAAAATGAAGCATATTTTAAAATTATGTTAAAAAGAAAAAAAAACATTATTTGTTACTTAATCAAACTATATCACATAAATTAATATGCATACTATGAGGAGAGGGAGTCCCAGAGGGATAAATGTCTTTTTGGATTTTTAGGTTATATTTTTTTGTCAAAACTAGTATGTTACATTGTCTAAATTTGATTGAACCACTAACGTCAAGAAAACCCAAGCAGAATAAAAAGAAAGAAAAGTATACCAAAATGCATAAAATTCAATTGATGATGATTTTCTAGAGAGATTATTAATCTTAAAACCTATCATAATTTTAAAAGATATATTCCATACAAAGCAGACACACAATTTAATTAAAAAAAAACAATAATAAATACTTACATACAAGGAAGTTTACTACACACAACTATTTAAGCCTTTCCCCAAAGCAATGCATCATTTTAACGAGGCTATGGGAAAGTCTGCTGTTAGGGACTTCTCCAAAGTGCTGAAGAGCAGTGGTGTCTCTCTGGAGACTAAGGTGCGTCTGATACAGGCCATAGTCTTCGCAATCACCTGTTATGCATCAGAGAGTTGGACAATGACCAAGGAGGATAGAAGGAGAACTGATGCCTTTGAGCTGTGGTGCTGGAGAAGAATACTGAGAATACCATGGACTGCTAGGAAAACAAACAGATTTGTCCTGGAGAGGGTTAAGCCGGGTGGCTCCTTGGAGGCAAGGATTCTGAGGCTCCGTCTAACTTACGTCGGACATGTAGTGAGGAGAGACCGGTCCTTGGAGAGGGACATCATGCTTGGGAGGGTGGAGGGACGGCGCAGGAGAGGAAGGCCCTCTATGAGGTGGATTGATTCAGTGACTGGGATAATTGGGATGGGAGTATCAGAGACAATGCGATTGGGTCAGGACAGAGCGGAGTTTAGGGCGGTTGTACATAGGGTCGCTATGAGTCGCAGGCGACTCGACGGCACATAACAACAACAACATAGTCAGCTGTCATTCAATAAAACACTAAACTATGTAACACTGAGGAAGAATTTTTTTAATGCAGATGGAGACTCTGATTAACTATCCTTGGCAATCGGGTACGTCTTACTCATGAGTTAGAAGATCTCAAGAAGTAGAATTAATTATTCCCTGAAAAGAAAAGAAAAAAAAAATCTGTGAACTGTATTTTCATATGCAAATTTGAAAATTGGTAGGTGTAAAAGTGAAATAGAATGCACAAAGATCAACTTCCTAGGCATTAGTAACCTAAGATGTACCTATACTGATAATTTTTAGTCAGATAATCATATGACCTACTATCCCAGGAAGGACATTGAAAATGAATGATAGTCATCAGTAAAAGAAAATGTCAAGATTTGTTATAAAGTATAAGCTGTAAAGTGATAATATTGAAGGCATACTAAGAAGGCCTGTTAATGAGATTATTTTTCAACTATAGTCACCAACCACTAAAGTAAAAGATGAAGAAACTGAGACCATCTAACATATGCAGTCTGAAGTTAATCAATATGCATCCAAGATGCCTCAATAATTATTGAAATGGGATTGCAAAAATTGGAAGCAAAGAAGGACAACTGGTAGCTGGAAAATACAGACTTGGAGACAGACAAGTAGATGTAGGTTAAATGATAGAATATCGTACCATCAATGAATTCATTGCAAATACCTTTTACAAACAATAAACTGTGACTGTATATGTGGATTTCTCTTAATGGAACACACCAGAATTAGATTGATTACATTCATGGAAAGAGTCAATGGAGGAGCTCAATATCAGCAGTCAAAACAAGACCAAGGTCTGATTGTGGAACAAACAATTACACAATTTCAAATTTAAAGTAAAAATAAAATTAAAATAAGCCTGCAAGAATCAAAATACAAAACTGAATCTATCCCAATAGAATTTTAAAACCATCTCAAGAATAATTTTGATGTCTTTAACATTAAGAGCCAAGACTAGGTGAGTTGTGGGATGAAATTCAGTATATCATCCACGCCACGAAGACAGTGAACAGTGTGCATTACAAATACAGTGGAGAAGAAAAAGACAAAAAAGAGGTCAGAAGAGACTTGGAAACTTACACTAGAATTTAGAGAGGCCAAAACAAAGGGAACAAATGTTGTCGTAAAAGAATTGAACAGAAAATTTCAAAGGGCAACTTTTAAAGACAAAAACAAGTGCAAAGAGCTGGAGTTAGATCACAAAAAGGAAAGGACACACAAAGCATTTCAAAAGCTGGAAGAACTAAAAAGCAAATTCAAGTCTTGCTTTTCAATACTGAAAGATTTTTTGAGTAAAATATTAAATGATGCAGGAAACATTAAAAGAAGATGGAAGGAATACAGAGTCATTATACCAAAAGAAAATTCATTAACACAGAACCATTTCAGATCATAACATATGATCAAAACCCATTCATAATGAATAAAAAGTTCTAAGTTACACTTCAGGCAGTGACAAAAAATAAAGTCCTAGGACTTGATGGATTATGGATTTATATGTTTCAGCAAACAGATGCAGACCAAGACATGTTCATTCTTCTGTTACGTGCTGTGAAGTTGGAACCAACCCATCATTGATCATCTAGCAATATTCAGAACCTGTAAATCACATGGAAGGAGACTGTCTCTCTTTCTCCAGTGGATCTTCTCATGGATTAGAACTGTCTGCTTTTGGGTTGGTAGTGCAGCTCCTTACACTGTTAGTCAAGTCCAAGAAAACTGGATGACAGTAACCTGGCCAACTGACTGGAATAGATCCATTTTGTTCCCACTCCCCAAAAAATAAAGATAAAAAAAGAGTACGGAAATTATTGACCAATATCATTAATGTCATATTCAAGCAAACTCTTGTTAAAGATTATTTAAAAATTCCTGAAATTATAAATCTACATGAACTGACAAGTTCAATCTAGATTTAGAAAAGGCTTTGAATCATATTCAAGCAAACTCTTGTTAAAGATTATTTAAAAATTCCTGAAATTATAAATCTACATGAACTGACAAGTTCAATCTAGATTTAGAAAAGGCTTTGAACCATTGGATATTATTGATGATATAGGATGCATCTTGACTGAAAGCAGAGAATAACAGAATAAGGTTTACTCATGTTTTATTGACTCTACAATGCATTTGACTGTGGATTAAAATAGCTAAGAATGGAAATCTAAGAACGCTTATTTGTGTACATGTGAAATCAGTATATAGACCAAGAAGGAGCCATTTGAACAAAGCAAAGTCATGTTGAATGGTTTAAAATCAGGAAAAGTATATGTCAGGGTTATATCTTTTCTCCACATGCATTCAAATCTGTATGATGAGCAAATAATTTGAGAAGATAATAGATATGAAGAAGGTTGTGACATTAACATGAGAGGGAAATTTATTAGTAACCTCCATTATGCAGATGACACAATTTTGTTTGTGAGGAATACTTGAAGCACTTAACTGCAGAAGATTAAATTACAGCCTTCGGTTTGCATTCTAAATCAACATCAGAAAGTTTACAGAATCCTACAGGGCCTTCATAAGAAAAATATTGACAACACAATTACAAAATGGGCAAAAGACAGAATTTTCACAGAAGCAGATATTCCGATGGCCAAGAGGCACATGAAGAAATGCTCAGATCACTGGCAATAAGAGAGATGCAAATTAAAACCACAATGAGATATTATCTCAGTCTAGTAGCAGTGACAAAATTTAACAGGAAAGCAAGTAATAAATGTTGGAAAGGATGTGGAGAGCTAGAAACTCTTATACACTGTTGGTGGGATTGTAAAACGATACAACCATTCTGGAAGACAATTTGACATTTCCTCACAAAGCTGAACATAGAAATTGTATATGACCCAGCTATTCCACTGCTTAAAATATAACTCAAGAAAATTAGAACTGAGGCACACACAGAAACTTGTACACCAATGTTCATAGCAATGTTATTCACCTTCACAAGAACATAGAATGTCTAACCACAATCGAATGGATTGAGAAATTATGGCAAAATCACACAGTGGAATGCTATGCAGCAAGCAAGAACAGTGATTTTATAAATCACTACCTACCTTGGGAGGAACTGGAGAGCATTACATGAAGTGAACTAACTCAGTTCCATCAGGACAAATACTGTATAAGATCCGTATTGTAGAAATAGAAAGATAACTAATGAAATGTATATGAGGATCTAAACAAGGAGGGTAGGAGCAAAGAGGTGAGGATGGGTGGGGGAGTAATCATAAGTTGCAATTTAATAGGTAGAGGGAGGGGTGGGTAAAGGAAATGGGGATGATGTGGAGTGAAAAACAGTGTAGACAAAGTTGGTAAATAAACTGGTATAAAATTTTTAAAAAATTTAAAGAAAACAAAATCTTCACCAATGGGCCAACAGGCAATGCCCTAACAGATGAAGAAATTATTGAAGTGGTTAATAATTTAATTCTACATGGATCCACAATCAGTGCTCAATAGTAACAAAACTGAAGCCATAAAAAAATCTGCAGTCAAAAATATCTTTAAAGCCATAAAAACCAAGAATATCACTTTAATGACTAATGTGTGTATGACCTAAATGGCAGTATTTTCTTTTGCCTTATGTTCATATGAAAGTTGGACAATCAATAATGAGGATCACAGAAGAATCAATGCTTTTCAATTGTATTGTTGTTAGGTGCCATTGAGTCAAATATGACTCGTAGCAGCCCTATGAACAAAAGATCTGAACCCTGTTTTACCCTGCACTATCCTCACACTTCCTGACATTCAAGAACTCACTGCAGCAGTTACTGCATCAATCAATATAATTGAGGGTCTTCCTCTCCTTCACTGACCCTCCACCTTTCCCAGTATCATGTCCTTCTCCAAGAAATAGCACCTCCTAATAACATGTCCAGTGCAATGCATCTCCTTATTTCCTGATGGCTAGTACCAAAGGTATTAATTGTGGATCCAAACAAGATGAAGAAGTTGACCGTTTTAATCTCCCCTCCATCATGATGCTGCCTATTGGTCTGGTGGTAAGAATCCCCACAGACTATCTAAAGAACAAACACATGTCTTACAGGAAGTGCAGCTTGGGCGCTTATTCAAGGCAAGGAGGATGACACTTCATCTGACGTAGTCTTGGCATGTTGTTAGAAATTGCCAGCACTTAGTTATGATGAGAAAGGTTGAAGGTCAACAAAATAAAGGAAGACCCTTAAGGAGATAGATGACAGAGTGACTGCAGCAATGGGCTTGGGCATGGCAGAGATCATAAAGACTGCAGAGTTCAGAGCAAGGTTTTAATCTGTTGTTCTCAGGGTCACTATAATTCCCAGGGAATGCCGTGGCACCTAAACCCAACAGCATCAAATGAGATTATAAACATAGCTATTATTGGTGGTGGTGTGGTGGTGGTGTCATTGTATGTACCATAAGTTGGAACTGACCCACAGCTGACTCTTCAGCATCTTTTCAGGGGCAATAAATCACACAGGATGATATTCTCCATCTTTCTCTCACAGAGCAGCTGGTAGGTTTAAACCACATCACTATGGGTTGGCAACACAGTTCCTTAATGCTAAGCCATCAGAACTCCTTCACTGTTATAGGAGTTAAGATTTATACAACATATATGGAGGTTATAATTGAATCCATAACAACTTCCAATCCGTATAACCTGGAAAAAGAATGTTTTTTAAATAATATCAGTAAGATTCCATTTCTAAATGACCATTAGCATACATTTTGCATGCTGATTGATATTCAATTATAGCTTAGATTTAGTACTATAAACGTGTGTAGGACAATTTACTACAGATTTTCACCTACCTTAGTAGCATTTTATATATAGATATATTTAGAATATAGATAAATATTCTAATAGATAAATAGAATACAGGTATATAGAGAGGAAAAACTTTTTGACAACACAAAATTAATTATTCCTTGAAATTATGAAATTAAAATATACATTTCCAATTATATGGCATATAAATACAAATTAAAGATATTCACAGTTACAAGTGGTAGTACTTGACCTTAACTGTAAAATTCATACAACTGTGTGTATATTAATGTTAGAATACTCTTCTCTTTAAGCTTCTCTGTACTGACTCTAAAGGAGCCTCCTGCTCATGGAGTAAACAAGTGAAAGGAACATGAATTTCTGTCTCTCTCAGCTCAGTCTTATAACTGAAAAAATAGAAATAGAATATTTGCTTTAGGTCACAAAATAAGTTCAGTTCAGTTCGTTTCCAGTCTTGTAACTAATACTCTTGAATCATATGCCCTTCCTAACTGCTAAAACATACTCCCTCTTCCAAATCTGTTAAATTTCTAAATTTGATAACTGATTTGAATGTTTCTTTTTAACCAACACTGCATTGCTAAGCCCTACTGAACATTCAAGCACATTTTAGTTATGATTTACCGTACTGTTGATTTTAAAATTCTTTGAGATGCTTTTACCTAATGTGGACATATTTCATCTTTTTAGAGACAAATCTCCATTTCTTTATCTAATTGTCTTAACTGAATATTCTGTCCCTTGCTGTACACGATAGAATTACAACATTGTATCACACCAAAAATGTCTTTCAAACCATCTGTAATAAATCCTTTTTCTGAATACTGTTAACATATTTTATATTGGAATTTAAATTTAAGTAGAGAAATTGTGGTTTCTGCCTTCTAATGAATTAGTCATTAACATTGCTATTAATTGTAGATAAAATTAAGCATTGGAAAAAAATCATCTAATATATGTATTCTTCTCATTGTATTCTAAAGATTTAATTTCTTACTACTTTAAATTATTATTTCATATCATAATTATACATGATAGGAAATAATAGTGGATCATTTTCCTTGGCAGATAATTTTTCACTGTCATTTCTCCTAGAGCTGTCAATCATAATCTAAAGCATAAATTCAGGTCAGAAATTACTCTTTCGATTCTTTTCTCTTTTGTTTCATGATATGTTGCCATGACCATTATGGGTCCAAATGGGATCACTTCTACTTTATCCTAGCAGACACTATGTGATGAAAGATGCTAAAAACAAAACAAGGAGAATAAAAGTATCATAGAATAGGAATTCTTTGCTTTAAAGATTGTTCAAACAGTTCATGAGAGAAACTACCTTGGGCATTACATTGAATAAGTTTCAACAATAATAACTCAAGATAATTTTAGAATTTATCATCAGGCATCTTTACAAAGATGTTTTAACAGTGGTAAATGTCTTAAGAAATGTGACAGATATTGTCTTGGGGAAGTTCATGTCTTCTTATTGGCTTTGACATGCAACAAGATGTCAAGTGGCAAGAGGCAGTTGCTTCTTCAAGTTGTGATTGAGAGAATATCTGATAGCCTTGTATTAGAGGCAAAGAACATAAGACTATAATAAAGTGAGGAAAACAGATAGCAATCTGTAAGTCTTAAGCCCTAAAACCTTCTTATTTGACAGTTCTAGACAGGTATGGTACCTCAAGGAAGCCTCTTATCAGAATGATTTAATCTCCTTTTTTTATTTGTTTCTATTATTTCATTTTTTATTGTTTTTTTAATTGTTAAATAAATCTGTTGTTCATTTTTTTATGTTGCTGATGTTTTTTAAATTAATTTTAATGAAAGTTTACAGAGACTTAGGGTTTCTAGTCATTCCTTGTTGCACTTTTCTCCCTACCCACCCCCTTCCCAATTCACTCTTCTCCTTGAAAAGAAAAAACCTACTTCATTGTTATGCAATCCCTCCCTCCCAAGTCCACTCCACTATGCAGCCTTCACTCTGGACTTCTGTAATGACAAGACAGCCATTTATATATCCCTCTTAAAGAGTTCTCTCCCTCACCTATTTCAATACAATAAATATCATTCCACCCTTCCTTTCCTGTCTCCCCTCAACCCTGATGTCAGTCCCATTTTACAACAGTGGCCCTATGCAATATTTGTCCTTTTGTGACTGAAATATTTCACTCAGCATAATGTCCTTCAGGGTCATCCATTTTGCATAATATTTCATGAGTTCCTTGTTTTTCAATGCTGCATAGTATTCCATTGTGTGAATATACCACAGCTTCTCTATCCATTTGTTTATTGATAGGCACTTGGGTTGTTTACAGCTCTTTGCTATTGTGAACAAAGCCACAATAAACATGGGTGTGCATTGTTTCATGTTTTTATCTTAAGTTTTGCAAAATGATTACTGTGCTGCCATATCTCTTGTGGGCATTGTAGGAACAATGAGTTAAGAAGGGGGTGGGGAAGAGACCAAAGGACAGTAAAGGGCAGGAACTAAATATGCCACTCTTATGAATAATCCCCTAATGCAGGTACAATTATGTTCCTTCCAAATAAATGTGAAATTTTGACAATAAATAAAGAATACTGAGAATGATTGTTGTCTTTCAGTGTGGTGTTTATGACAAATATTGACTGTATATATGTTGGACTGCCAAAAGAACAAACAAATCTGTCTTTAAAAAGTGCAGGCAGAGTGCTTCTTGGAAGCAAGGCTCATGAGACTTCATTTTACATAATTCGGATATGTTATTAGAAGATGTTAGTCTCTGGAGAAGGACATAATACTTGGAAAAATGAAGAGTCAGCAAATGAGAAAATTTTACTTTGATGATTCTCAAGTATTTAAACATGAATTGAAGCACAAAGGACATTGACTGTGAGAACAGTACAGGATCAGGTAAGGTTTCATTCTATGAATCTGAGCATGTTACAACAACATATTTGTAGATGCAAGCCCATTTGAGAATGCTATTTTTCATTATGATAGTGCCATAGTGTCAGTTGTACTTTAAAGTAAGCACTTTCAAAATACAAAAAGCACAGATTAGGCACAGAAGAAAGGAACCAGGAAATAGAAGCTAAAAAGAGGAAAGATTTCACTCCAGATTAAACAGTCTATTAATATAAATAAAAATTCTGGAAACACTGCCATTGACAGAAATTCTGATTCCTAGGGACTCTGTAAGACAGAGTATAGCTGTTCCATTGAATTTCCTAGGTTCTGATCTTTATGTGAGCTCAAGTGGCCTGGATACAAGAAGCTGCGCTGCAATCCTGAAGGTACATGTTTCGAGGCCACCAGCTACTCCATGTAGACGAATGAGTAATCTCCTCCCATGTAATTAACTAACTGCCTCTGAAAACTCATTGACTATGGGTCAGTTCTGACTCTATCGTACACAGCTCTATCCATTTTCCTTGGTAGATTTTAAGAATCAACCTTTTGATTAGCAGCCAAACATTTAAACACTGTACCATGAAAGTTTAGCTAATTGTAGCTAATGTTAGATGGATCTTAGCTGAAAGCAGAGGAATGTCTATCTGTGTTTCGTTGACTATGCGAAGGCATTTGACTGTGTGGATCATAACAAACTGTGGCTGACTCTGAGAAGAATGGGAATACCAGAACACTTGATCATGCTAATGAGAAACCTCTACTGGGACCAAGAGGCAGTCATCAGAACAAAGCAAGGAAACACTTCATGGTTCAAAAAAAATTGGGAAGGGCGGACGCCAGGGATGTGTCCTATCTTCATACCTTTTCAACCTGCATGCAGAACAGATTATCCGGGAAGCTGGGCTCTATGAGGAGAAAATTAGGGTCAAGATTGGTGGAAGATCTATCAACAATCTGCAATACGCAGATGATACAACCCTGCTTGCTGAAACTGAAGAGGACCTGAAGCACTTGTTGCAGAGGGTCAAGGACTGCAGCCTCCAATATGGATTGAGAGTCAATGCCAAGAAGACAAAGATTCTCACCACTGGACCAATTGGCAGCATCAGGATGGATGATGAAGAGATTGAGATTGTTCACAGCTTCAGTTTGCTTGGCTCCACAGTCAACACTCTCGGCACCAGGAGCCAGGAAATTAGAAGATTTATTGTCATGGGAAAGTCTGCTGTTTGGGACCTCTCCAAAGTACTGAAGAGCAATGGTGTCTCTTTGGAGACTAAGGTGTGTCTGATGCAGGCCATGCTCTTTGTTATCATTTGTTATGCATCAGAGAGTTGGACAATGACTAAGGAGGATAGAAGGAGAATTGATGCCTTTGAGCTATGGCACTGGAGAAGAGTATTGAGGGTACCATGGATTGCTAGGAAAACAAACAGATTCATCCTGGAAAGGGTTAAACCTGGCTGCTCCTTGGAGGCAAGGATTCTAAGTCTCCATCTAACATACTTTGGACATGTTGCAAGGAGGCACAGGTCCTTAGAGAGGCACATCATGCTTGGTAGGGTGGAGGGACAGCGTAGGAGTGGAAGGCCCTCTATGAGGTGGATTGATTCAGTGACTGGGGTAATTGGGATGGGTATATTGGAGACGGTGAGATTGGCACAGGACAGAGCAAAGTCATAGGGTCGCTATGAGTCACAAGCGACTCTGGCACATAACAGCAACAACAACAGCAACCACCACCATGAAATTTCCTCTTTAGAATCAGCACTTTAAACTCAGGTTTTTGATTACTCCCATTGCCATTAAATAGATTAATTTTTCATATTTTCTTGTACAAAGCATTTCGTTAATGTGTAGTTGTGTTTTATACACTATTTTAGCATTGTGTTTCATTCATGTAAGTTGTATAATACTTATATATATTTTATGTAATTAATTACTATTAATGTACGTCTATTATCACCACCCTGTCTTTTCAAGTCCTTATTGAATCTTTTCTAGTCCTTCACTCTCTTATCCATCTATCAGACTATCACTAATTCCACTTAAATTATTTAAGAAAAAAAAATAAAAAGAAGGAACATAAAGACCTTTGTAAAGGAAATGACAAAATATTACTACTACCAGCAGTACTTGTAGAAATCTTGTATAAGAAACATACGTCTCGATGTATGCTACAGTATAAATGCACTATTCATTAAAGCCACCCACATGTGATAGTTAAGGCATCACCAGAAAACGAAAATAAACTAAGGGAGAAGATATCCCTTATTCCTTTTTTTTTATTTAGAAAAAAATTTGCATATTCTAAGGAATCCTACCTGGAAGGTGTACTTTGAAACTCCTTGTTAAGAGATATGTCATCCAATGCAATGTTAGATGTGAACTGCTAAGAAGGAATACATGATTACACAGTATACATATTACAACAGCCCAGGATAAGAGGTACATTGCAAAGAGTACTGGGGGAAGGGGGAGGTAATTGTGCAACAATGAATGAGTATTTTTTTAAAAAAATGAACTGGGGAGGGCTAAGAGTGAAAGGGGGAGCAAATGCGCAACAATGAATGAATGAAAATCTAATTTTTCTGTAACCTTTCATTAAAATAAAAAATAGTCTATGGTATAAAAATACTGCAAAATACAACCAGAAATGTACAATATGGAGAGGATAAAATTGATGAATGAAATCTTCTAAAGATTAAATCCCTATGCTCATCAAAAACATTTTCCAGCAGAGTGAAAAGAAAACTTACTGACTGGGGGAAAAAAATCATCTGGCAATACAATTTCAGACAAGGGTCTCATATCAACAGTTTATGGAATCTTACAGGGCCTCCACAAGAAAAAGACTGACAATACAATTACAAAATGGACAAAAGACATGGAAAGGATTTTCTTAGAGGAAGATATTCCAATGCCCAACAGAAACATAAATAAATGCTCAGAAATTACTGGCAATAAAAGAAATGCAAATCAAAATAACAATAACCTGTTATCTCCAATAGCAATGGCAAAGTTTAATAGGACAGCGAGTAATAAATGTTGGAGAGGATGTGGCGAGATAGAAACACTTATACACTGTTTGTGGATTTATAAAATGGTACAATCACTCTGGAAGTCAGGTTGGTGCTTTCTCAGAAAGCTGAACATATAACCCAGCTAATCCAATGCTTAGAATATACACTGAGGAAGTGAGAATGGAGGCACAAATGAAGACTTTCACACCAATATTCATAGCAGCATTATTTACCATCAAAAGAACATGGAAACAGCCCACATGCTCAATCACAAATGAATGTATTGAGAAATTATGGTATATTCACATGATGGACTACCATGCAGCACACAGGAGCAATGATTTTGTAAATCATTACCTAACCCAGGATGGACTTGAGAGCATTACACTGAGTGAACTCCATCAGTCCCATAAGAACAAACACTGTATAAAATGATTATTGTAGAAGTATATAACTAGAATAACGTAGATGAGGATATAAGTGAGGAAGAGTGGGAGCAGATGGGTAAGGACAGATGGGGGGTAATCATAGAGTCACATAATTTGATGGGTGCAGGAGGAGTGAGTCAAGAAAATGAGAAAGATCCAGTGTGGAAAAACAATATAGATGGACTTTGTAAGTAAACCAATATAAAATTTAAAAAATATTAAAAATTATATATATTAGATATTTCATCAAGATTACAGTTTCTATCTTCTGTGGAAGGTTTCTCTTTTTCCTGACTTTTCAGCTGCCATTTTCTTGGTGGCTGCAGCCTTCTTGCACACTACAGTATTCTTCAAATCAACAACTTCCTTTCCTCTCTTATTCCTTACCACAGACTTCTTGATTGGAGGTTCCTTCATATGATTTGACCTTGAGTGCTGCTGCTGCCTTAGACACTGGAGTTTGTGATTTCTGGCCTGTGAAAAATAGTGTTTTGACACATGGTGTTTGTGTATGGGGATAGTTTCAACATTATTCTCAGGTTTTTCAGTGAGTTCTTCAGGATTCTGTGGTGAATTTTCTTGTATGGTACTTAAAGGACCCTTTGAATCTCTGGATTTTCAAGATTCTACTCTGGTCTGGTGAATAAAATTAAATGTTTATTCCTTTGGGACAATTTATAAATAAATAAAAAACTAATGAAAAAGGAAACATGTCATAATTTTCAAATTATTTTATTTCATTCCGATTCTGTTATCTAAAGGTTGTTGTGTGTTGTCAAGTTGCTTGTGATTTATGCACAAAAACTCTTGAACTCAGTTCTATTCTAAACCAATTTCATTGTCTCTGGCAAACTTATCCCCATTACTGCAGTCACTGAGTCAATCCTTCTCATCCAGGGTCTTCCTTTCCTGGGTTGTCCCTCTACAGTTCCAAGCATGATGTCCTTCTCCAAGGACTAGTCCCTCCTGGCAACATGTTCAAAGCATGTCAAATGAAGTTTCAAAATCCTTGCCTCCAAGGAGCAGGTCAGATCTGTTTATTCTCTTAGTAGTCCATGATATATTCAATACTCTTCTCCAGAACCACAATTCAAAGGTAGTAAATTATTTTCTACTACTCTGATCAAAATTTATTGTCAAAATGTCATTAACCAAGAATTAATGACATAACGATTTAATACTTTATCAATCACAGTACTAGCTAAACGTGATTGAACATACACTCAGGGTTATGGATTGAGTACATCTTTTCCAAAAGGAAAATTTTTCCAAAAAGATCTCAGTGGGTCTTTTGGAAAAGACACACTGAAATCCTAACATTTATATTTACAAATGTAACCTATTTTTTAAAATAGCTTTTTCCTTCTGTTATCTGCTACAATAAAATGAGATAATACTAATAATCTAATCTCAATGCCTTCTGAGCTATCTCTTAAAGGAAGCAAAAATATTGAAAGAAAGTCACAGAAGGAGAACACAGCATTTGAAAATCTGCCCACAAACCAAGGAATGCCAAGAAATACCCACCTGGGAATACCAGAAGTTAAAATAGACAAGGAGAGATCTTTCTCGAGAGCTGACAAAGAGAGAGACGATGGCTCTGCCAATGCCCAGATTTTGGACTTCTAGACTCCAGAACTGTGAGAAAATAAATTCTGTTCTTTGGAACCACCCACTTTGTGGTATTTTGTCATGACAGTCTGAGGAGACCAATAAAGATTCAAGTAAAATTATAAAACACATTTGCATATCCCTACAGTAGATTGTTGGTATTAAATAAATGGGCAGCATGCAACTACAAATTTAATTGACTTAAACTATATTTTCAAAGATATGTGCTCTAACAGTTTTAGCTGCTTTCCTCTCTTTGCTTTTGTACCTTAGTAGAATCGTAGAATCTTAACTTCATTTTCCCTAAAGAGTCGTTCATGAACATGCAGAAATTATTCATGGAATACTTCTTATATATAGGACATTTGACATACTTGAGCATATTTCAATATGAAAATAAAATTGTAAACAATATACTGTTGTTCTGTGTCCCTGAGTCAGGATTGACTGGCCTCCAGTGGGTTTTCAGAGTCAGTAAATTGCAGGGAGTTGATTTCCCGACTTTCTTATATGGAGCATCTGGTGCTTTCTAACCCTGTGCCTTTGAGTTAGCAGTACAACTCTTTTCAGTTAGGCCATCGGAGCTCTAAAATATTTTTTACATGGATGTACATAGCTTAATAATAGCTTTACAATTTAAGCTCAAATAAAGTACATTAGCAATTTAACTTACTATAGCTTCTATTATTGAACATTCTCATTAAACAATCAAGAGGAAAATTCAAATTTGACCTGTAATCAAATTTTTATTATTTGTTAAGTAATTAAGTATTTCAAGGTAAGCAAGTATTATTTAGGTTTTAATTTTGAAAGTAACTTGTCTTGTGACTACTTGTAGGGAAAAAATTGAGCAAAATGTTTTAAAATAATACAATAAGTATTTAAAGTGTGATAACAAATACAGTAAGACACAAAGAGACACTCCAAACTTATAACCATCAAAGACACAACACTTGATCACAAGTAATACTTGGAGACAAATGTTAAGAGCTGTCATAGACACACTAATATATTGGTATAAGAAGAGAAAAAAAGGGAGCCAAATTCTGGTCTGAAGATGAATGAATGTGTAGTCCATGGCTAATGGAATCTTTAGTGAGTTAAAAGTGGAGGATGGCAAAATGTTTATTATTTAATTCTTGCTATTTTTCTTAAATTCCCCTAAGTCATTTCCAATTCAGTGTGACTGCTTGCACAACAGATGAAACTCTGCCCAATACTGTGCCATTCTTACAATCTCAATTGTGCTTTTGCAGCTTCTATCAATCTCTCCACTGAAGTGTGTCTCTTTTGCTAAACTATTTTTCCAAGTATGATGTTTTTCTTCAAGGTGTGAGTCTTTTTAATAACATACTTAAAATATAAGATGAAGTATAGCCATCCTGGCTATAAGGAGCTCTCTGACTATAATTCTTCTAAGGCATATTTGACCTTTGGAAGTTCATCATATAGTCATTTGCCAACACCATAATTCTAGGTGCCAGTGCTTCTTAAGTTTTCTTTATTTGATGTCCAGTGTAGACACTCACATGAAGGCATTGAAAAGACCAAACCTTGAGTTATGAAAGTTACACCTGATGATTTCTGTTGATATATAGATCCAAGCAAAATAGAATCCTTGACATCTTCAAACTTTTCTTCATCTATCATTATGTTGTTTCTTGTTCTGGTTATAAGAATTATTCTTCTTTTAATGTGAAAGTATAACCCATACTGAAGGATTTGTGTTTTATCAATAAATACTTAGTCTTATTTTCCAGACAAAAATATTTGTCAACTGCAAATTGCAAGTTGTTGATCAGTCTTCCTTCAATATTGATGCTCGATTCTCTTCATACAGTCAAATTTCTCATGTTGTTTGCTCAGCATAATCATGGAATAGTTACCATGGTGCAAGTAGGCCTACTGCAGTTAAAGCTCTATTAATATTACATGCAAGGAAAACCTTGATGTAAAATATCCAAAAGTGATCAGAACTGTACATCAACAGACAACTGTCAGTAATTCAAGAAGAGGCCGAACATAAGGGATATCAGTGATGGTGTCAGATGGATCTTTGCTGAAAGAAGAAAACAAGAAAGAAAAAAAAATGTGTATTTGTGTTTTGTTGACTGAGCTAGATGGATCTTGGCTGAAAGCAAGGAAGTATCACAGGAATTTCTACCTGTGTTTCATTCCACAAAGGAATTAGACTATGTGGATCACAACAAACCGTGGCTGACTCTGAGATGAATGAGAATGCCAAAACATTTGATTGTTCTTATGCGAAGCCTATAATTGAACCAGGCGGTAGTCATCAGAACAAGCAAGGAAACACTGCATGGTTCAAAATTGGGAACAGTGTATGCCAGGAACATGTTCTAACTCCATACCTTTTCAATCTATATGCAGAACAGATTATCTAGGAGGCTGGGCTCTAGGAGGAGATATATGGCATCAGGATTGGAGGTAACTCATCAACAATCTGTGTTATGTAGATTGACACAACCCTGATTCTGAAACTGAGGAGGACCTGAAGCACTTGCTGCAGAAGATCAAGGACTATAGCCTTCAATATGGATTGAAGCTCAACATCAAGAAAACAAAGATTCTCACTACTGGTACAATTGGTAGCATCATGATAGATGGTAAAGAGATTAAGATTGTTTACATCTTTAGTTTGCTTGACTCCCCGATCAACACTCTTGGTACCACCAGTCAGGACAAATTGCATTGAGGGAGTCTGCTTCCAGAGACCTCTTAAAAGTACTGAAGAGTAACAATGTCAGTCTGGAGACTAATGTGTGCCTGATCCAGGTCATAGTCATTGCAATTACTTGCTATGCATCAGAAAGTTGGACAATGACTAGGGATAATAGAAGGAAAATTGGGGCCTTTAAGCTGTGATGCTGAAGAAGGTTATTGAATATACTATGGACTGCTAGAAGAACAAACAGGTTTGTCCTGGAGAGGATGAGAGTAGGCTTCCCCTTGGAGGCAAGGATTCTGGAACTTCGTCTGACATACTTTGGACATGTTGCAAGGCAGGACCATTCCTTTGAAAGGGGCACCATGCTTGGGAGGATGAAGGGACACTGCAAGAGTGGAAAACCCTTGATGAGGAGGGTTGATTCAGTGACAAGGGTAATTTGGGTAGATACATCAAAGACAATAATATTGGCACAGGATAGAGTAGGGTTTATAGCTGTTGTACATAGGGTTGCTATAAGTTGCAGATGACTCAATGGCACATAACGAAAACAATAACAAAGATATTTGACTGCATGGATCATAACAAATTTGCCTCACATTGAGAATAAGAGGTGTTAATTGTGCTCACATGAAACCTATGCCTAGACCAAGAAGCTGTAGTCACACAAATAAAAAAAAAGAAAAGAAAGGTGTGCACAGAGTTGTATCCTTTCTCCATACCTATTTGATATTTTTGATGAGCAAATTATTTGAGTGATTAGACTTTATGAAGAATATTGTGACTTCAGAATTGGAGGAAAACTTATCAACCACTTCTGACATGAGATTACACAATCTTACTTGCTGAAATTGAGAAGAACTTGAAGTATTCTCTGCAGAGATCAGAGATTACAAATCAAAGGTAAGACTCACCACTGGTCCAATAGGCAACATCATGACAGATGAAGTCTGAATTCAGTCTTCTTTGGATTCGCAATCAATACTCTTGGCACCAACAATCAAGAAATCAGAAGACATATTGCATTTGGGTAAATCTCCTGCCAAGGATCTCTCAAAGATGTTAAGGAGTGGTGAAGTCAGTTTAAAGACTAAGGTGAATCTGATTTAAACCATAGTCTTTTAAATTACTTGGAATGTATCTAATGACTAAGTAAGTAAGTTACATGTTCAGCACAATCCCAGTCCAGGTCCAAATTAATTTTTCAAGGAGATCAAAAGGGAAATTTTCAAGTTTATTTGGAGAAGGAAGAGACCCCAAATAAGCAAAGCACTTCTGAAAAATAAAAATGAAACTGGAGGCATAGCACTAGCTGTCCTGAAAACCTACTACACAGTGGTAATAACCAAAATAGCATGTTACTGGTGCATCCACAGGCACACAAACCAATGAAAAGAATTGAGATCCCAGAAATGAACCCAGAAATCTGTAGTCAACTGATATGCGTCAAGTAAATAAAACTTATCAAATGAGGGAATGACAACCTCTTCAACAAATGGTGCTGGTAAAACTGGACTGTTACTTGCAGAAAACAAAAACAGGATCCACATCTCCCCCCATACACAAAAACTAACTCAAGGTGGATCAGAGACCTGAGAGTAAAGCCAAATCCATAAAGTTCACAAGAGACAAGCTGGGATCAACCTTAGATGGCCTAGTCTATATTATAAAAAAGACAGACAAATACAGCCTGAAATGTACAATCTGGAGAGAATAAAATTGATAAATGTGACCGTCTAAAGATTATATGCCTGTGCATATCATAACCTTTTCCCAACAGAGTAAAAAGCTGACTGATTGGGGATAAAACATTTGGTAATACCATTTCAGACAAGGGTCTCATATCCCTTCCCCCCCCCAGAAAATTCTTGCTGAAAAGTTTGCAGAATCCTAGAGGGCCTCAAGAAAAAAAAAAGATTGATAACACAATTACTAATTGAGCAAAATACATGGAACGAGTTTTCACAGAAAAAGATATCTTGATGTCCAACAGATATATCAAGAAATGCTTCAAATCATTAGCAATAATAGAGATGCAAATCAAAACCACAATGAGATACCATCTTGCTCCAGTAGCAGTGGCAAACTTTAACAGGACAACAACTAATAAATGTTGGAGAGAAAGTGGTTAGATAGGCACTCTTAAACACTGTTGGTGGGATTGTAAAATGGTTCAACCACTCTGGAAGGCGATTTGGTGCTTCCTCTGAACACTGAACATAGAAATTCCATATGACCCAGCTATTGCTGTGCTTGGAATATACCCAAAGAAAATGAAAACTGAGGCACCAATGGAGACATGCACACCATTATTCACCATCACCAAAACATGGAAACAACCCAAATACCCAACCCAATTGAATGTATTGAGAAGTTATGATACATTCACACAATGGAATTCTATGCAGCATGCAGGAGCAATGATTTTGTAAATCACTACCTAACTGGGAGAGACTGGAAAACATTATTCTAAGTGAACTAACCCAGTCTCATAAGGACAAATACCGTATTAAGGCCATTTTTGTAGAGATGGATAGCTAGTAAAAAATGTATGAGGCTTTAAGAGGGGGAGGCTGGGAGCAGAGGAGTGAGGATGGTTTGGGAGGGTGGTTAATTATAGGGTCCCAAAATGGGATTGGTGGAGGGTGGGTGGGTTAAGGAAATGGGAAAGAGTCATTGTGAAAAACAACGTATATGAACACTGTAAATAAACCAGTATAAAATTAAAAAAAAGCAATACAAATTAAAATCATGCATAATAAGATACAATAAACAAAGGAATATCATTCATTAATAAAGCAAACAGTAACTCTGCCATTGAATTTTCCTGACTGCAACATGTGGAGAAGGCTTGAGATTTCTTAAGCCAAGGGGGGTCAGCTATGGTTCCCAGAGAACAACATTCACCTTTCTTCCCTCAAAAGGGTAGGGCCAATATGCAGCCCCTTCACAGGACATTGCCCTTCCCTGGCACTCCTGGCACATTATACAACCTAACATCTATCAAGAAAGTTTTAAATAATGACAAGAAAGCAGCAGACTGCCTGCCTGAAGTATTGTGAAAAAAACCCAAAACAAACAACAACAAAAAAAACCCAACCAACAACAAAAAAACAAACCACCAAAACAAAACCACTTCAAAAACAAAATGCCACCAAAATAGCCCTTCTCCTAACACAAACACAACCACACACACACACACACACACACACACACTGAATATCCAAGACACAGAGAGCCAGATAAATATGTTGATGCTGAGTTATTTAAAGAGCTACAGAAGAAGGGGCTAATGATGGAAGAACAACAGAAGCCATTAAGAAAGCAAATACTAAGAGATTGGGAACCAGAAGAAGCATATCGAAGATGAGCAATTTGTACAACTACAGAAGAAAAAACAAAAGTTACAAGAAAGAATTGAAACTATAGATAAAGAGTTACAAGAACTTAAAAAGTCATCACAAGACAGAGAGGATACATCCAACACAGTACTAGAAATAACAGAAAATCAATGGCTAGGAAAAAATACACCAAGCAAATGGCATCAACTAAGAAAACAGGAGTGGTGATAGTAATCTCTCAAAAAATAGATTTCAGAATGAAAATTACCATAAAAACTAGAAAAGGGCACTATATAATGATTAAAGACACAGAGATCAAGAAGACATAACCTTGGTCAACATTTATTTACCAAATGATCTTGTTGTTATGTGACCTCAAGTCACCTACAGTTCATAGCAACCCTATGTACAACAGCCCTGAAGCCTGCCCTGTCCTGAGTCAGTCTCAATGACTTTAACACATCTAGTCCCATTGTCATAACTAGTGTATCAATACATCTCATCTGAGGTCTTTCTATCCTGTGTTGTCCCTCTACCCTTCCATGCATGATGTCCTTCTCCAAGGATCAGTATCTCCTGGCCACATGTCTAAAGTATGTGAGACAGAGCTTCAAAATCCTAGGCTCCAAGAAGAAACTTGGTTTCACCCTCTCCAAGACAAATCTATTTGATTTTTTGGTGGTCTATGGTATATTCCAGATTCTTTTCCAGCATCACAACTCAAAGGCATAAATTCTTCTGTCATCTGTAGTCATTGTCTAGCTCTCAAATACAGACCTGCAAAATACACAAAATAACAGCAGAATTTAATAAAGAAATAGAAAGCACCATAGTGGTAGGTGACTTTAACACACCACTCTCACCAAAGGATAGGTCAACTTAAAAGATGTTGAAGATCTAAATTATATAAACAGTCAACTTGACCCTGTGGATGTATTCCAGGTACTGCACCCAAGTAAAACTCAATTCACTTTCTTCTTACATGGGAATTGATCACATATTAGGACACAACCAAGCCTTATTAAATTAAAAATCAATTGAAATAATACAAAGTATTTAATCAGATTATAATACCATAAAACTAGAAATTAATCATATGAATGAAAAGTTTACAAAACCACCCATGTGGAAGCTAACTAACACTGAGATAGAACATAGTTGTAGATGAAATAAAGAATGAAATTAAAAAGTTTCTTCAAACAAATGAAAACACAACATACCAAAACCTCTGGGATGAAGCTAAGGCAGTCCTCAGGGGGCAGTTCAAAGCAATAGACACATACATTAAAAAAATAAATAAAAAAGAAGAAAGAAGCAGAATTAATTATCTAACTAAACATCTTCATCAAATAAAAAAAGAACAATGATATAATCTCACAACTGCTAGAACAAAGAAATTTTAAGGACAAGAGCTGAAATCAATGAGGTAGAAAACAGAAAAACAATTGAAACCATCAATGAAACCAGGAACTGTTTTTCCAAGAGGGTCAATAAAATTGACAAACTATTGGCAAACTTAAAAAAAGAGGAAAAAAGAGAAAACACAGATAAATTTAATAAGAAATAATAGAGATGACACCACAGCAGAATCAGATGAAATTAAATAGATATTATAAGAATATTATGAAAAGCTACACTATGATAAATTTGTAAACCTAGAGGAAACAGACAAGTTCCTTGAAACTCATGCCATACCCATATTGACACAGACAGATGTAGAACACTTGAAAAAAACCCATAAGAGAAGAAGAAATCGAGCAGCTCATAAAAGACTTCCCCATTAAAAAAAAAGACACCACACACACACACACACACACACACACACACACACACACACACAACCAACCCTGGACTATATGGCTCCATGCCTGAATTCTACCAAATTTTCAAAGATTTGTTACCAATTCTACTTACGTTATTTTTAAAAAATGGAAAAAGAAAGAACATTCCCAGAGTCATTCTGTGAAGCAAGCATAACCCTAGCACGCAAACCAGGCAAAGATATTATGAAAAAAGAAAACTACAGACCAATATCACTCATGAAAATATACGCAAAAATCTTTAACCAAATACTGGCTAACAGAATCCCAAAGCGTATATATATATATAAAATTTATCATGACTAAGTAGGATTCATAACAGATATGCAAGGATTATTCAACATAAGAAAAACAATCAAATTATTCATCACATTAACAAAGCAAATGATAAGAACCACATGGTCCTATCAATGCAGAAAAGGCCTTTGACAAAATAAAATACCATTTCCTGAGTAAAACACTTAGCAAAATTGGAATAGAAGGGATTTTCCTCAACATAATGAAAAGTACACACACAAAACAAACAGCCAGTAAAATTCTCAACAAAAAGTCTTAAAGCATTCACTTGTGAGCAGGGACCAAACAAAGATGCCTACTGTCACCACTCCTGTTCAATATTGTATTGGAAGTACTTGCTACGGAAATATGACAAAGAAGGAAGTAAGAGGCATCCAGATCAGCAAAGAGATTGTGAAAATGTTGTTATATGCAGATGATATTATAGTATACATAGAAAACTCCAATGACTCAACAAAAATTCCTGTTAGAGCTAGTAGATCAATTTAGTAGAGTGGCAGGATACAAGATTAATAAACTTTGGTGGGATTTCTCTACATTATCAAAGAAAACACAGAAAACAATACCATTTACAATAACTAACCACAAATTGAGATACTTAGGAATAAACCTAATAAGAGAAACAAAAAATCTTTACAAAGAAAACTAAAAAACCAAAACCAAACAAAATGAAAAAATACTTCTATGAGAAACAATAAAAGACCTAAACAAAAGGAAAAATATTCCCTGTTCATGAATGGGAAGACTTAATATAGCAAAAATTATAATCCTACCAAAAGCAGTCTACATGTTCAATGCAATCCCAATTCAGACACAAAATTCTTTTCTAAATAGAGATATAAAAAAGCAATTGGAAAGTTTATTTAGAGAGGAAAGAGATCTCAAATAAGGAAACCACTTCTGAAAAGCAACAATGTAGTGAAAGGCATAGCATTTCCTGACCTTAAAATCCAATACACAGTTGTAATAACGAAAACATCATGGTACTGGTACAACAACAGGCACATAGACTAATGGAGCAGAATTGAGAACTTGAAAATTAACCCACCTATTTATGGTCAACTGATCTCTTCAACAAGTACTGCTGGCAAACGTAGACTACTAATTCCAGAAAGTTGAAGTAGGATCCACACCTCTCACCATACACAAAAATCAATTCAAAGTGGATCAGAGACCTAAAGGTAAAGCAAAAACTTATAAAGATAAGAGACAAAGTGGGACCAAGCTGAGAAGATCTAGCCTACAGTATAAAAAAGGCTGACAAATACAGCCAGAAATATGCAACCAGGACAGGATAAAATTAATGAATAGGACCTTCTAAATATTAATTCCCTGTGTGCATCAAAAACTTTTCCCAACACAGTGAAAAGGAAAGCAATTGACCCGGAAATGAGATATGTCAATACTATCTCAGGCAAGAATCTCATAACTGAAGTTTACAGAATCCTACAGAGCTTCTAGAAGGAAAAGACTAATAATCCCATTGCAAAATACATGGAAAGACTTTTCAGAGAGGAAGATATTTGGATGACCAAGAGACATGTGAAGAAATGCTCAAAATCACTTTCAATAATAGAGATGCAAGTCAAAACCACAATGAGATATCTTCTCACCCCAGAGGCACTGGCAAAGCTTAACATGACTGCTAGCAATAAATGTTGGAGAGGATGTGGAGAGATAGGTACTCTCAAATACTGTTGATAAGATTGTATAATGGTACAACCACACTGGATGGCAGTTCGGAATTTCCTCAAAAAGCTGAACATAAAGAATTTTGTATGACCCAGCTCTTCCACTGCTTAGAATATATCCTGAGTAAATTTGAACTAGGTCGTATAGCCCTGGTGTACAAGTTGCCATACAGTGGTCACTTGTGGTTGCTGTAAGGCTGAACCCTGTGACATTGATGTGTCAAATGCGTTAATGGCTGGTTACCCAATGAGGACAGAGCTTTCCGATTAAAACAAGCTTGGAAAGAGGAGTAGCACCCACTTCTGTAATAGCTTGTCTGCGGAAACCCTATGAATCTGGAGAGAGGATGAAAGGTACCCAAGCATTGAGGATTGTCCTTCATAGGGTCGTTATGAGTCGCCTGTGACCCGATGGCACTTAACAACAACAAATTTGAACTGAAACACAAATGTAGATTTGTACACCATTGTTCATAGCAGTGTATTCACCACTGCAAGAACATGGAAACAGCCCAAATGTTCAACCACAATATAATGGATTGGGAAATTTTGATACATTCACACAATGAAAGATTATGGAGCACTCCGGAGCAATGAGTTTGAAAATTACTACATAACTGGGAGGGTCTGGAGAGCATTATGCTGAGTGAACTCATTCTCATAAGGACAAATGCTGCATAAGACCACTATTGTAGAAAAAGAAAGATAACTGATAAAACATGTATGAGGATACAAGGAGGAGATTGTGGGAGCAGAGGGGTGGGGATGGGCTGGGGGAAAATCATAGGGTCACACAATTTGGTGATGGAGGATGGGGTGGATAAATGCAATGGGAAAGATTCAGAGGGGATCTGGAAAGACAGGGTAATGGTGGGCATAGTTCAATGATAATCAGTTGTATAAAACATAAAGAATGGGAATGATTGTATGAAACACAATGTGAATGAAGGATAATATGAAACACAGTGTATACAAACTTTGTGAGCAAAATGATATAAAATAAAAATTAAAAAGAAAGCAAAACAGTATTACAAAGACAGAGAAGACAGAAAAAAATGAAATAAATGTCAGTAAAAACTGAAAATTGAATTGGAATGAAAAACAGCCAAAACAAGAGGAAGGAATTCTGAGGTAAGAGAATGGAAAAAAATTGAAAACATAGATTAAAAAGACAAAACATAATATTATAATGAAATATGCAAAGAGTTGGAGTTAGAAAACAAAAAAGGAAGAAAATACTCAGCATTTTTCAAATTGAAAGAACTTATGAACAAATCCAAGCCTTCAAATTGTAATACTGAAGAATTCTACAGGCAAAATCTTGATTGGTGCAGAGTGTAAAAATAAGATGGAAAGAATACACAGAATCACTATACCAAAAAAGTAATTGGTTGATATTGTACTATTTCAGGAAACAGCATATGATCAAGATAATACCACTGAAGCAGAGGTCCAGAGTGCACTGAAGGCACTGGCAATAAAAAAAGACCCAGTAATTACCAATTAAAGTGTTTCAGGAAACAGATGTAATCTTACCAGTTTCTGTTAACAAATATAGAAGATGGCAGCCTAGACAACTGACTAAAGAAAATCCATGTTTTTTCCCGTTATTAAAAAAGATGATCCAACAGATGAAGAAATTAGTGAATAATAAATATCATTATTTTCACATGCAAGTACAATCTTTCTGAAAATTATTAAATAATGGCTGGAACAGTGTATTGACGTGCAACTACTAGAAATTAAAGCTGGATTCAGAAGAGCTTGTGGTACAAGGAATATCAGTACAGATGACAGGTTTTAAGCATAGAATATCAGAAGGATATGTATTTGTATTTTACTGATTACGCAAAGGCATTTGACAGTGTGGATCTTAACAAATTATGGATAACATAGAGAAGAATGGGAATCTCAAAATGCTTAATAGCGCCTTATGTCAAACCAACATAGCTGTCAGAACAGAACAAGGGAACACTGCATTACTTAAAATCAAGATTGTATCGTTTTTCCACTATTCAATATGTATTCTGAGCAAATAATTCTAGAAACTTAACTATATGAAGAAGAATGCAGCATCAGAATTGAACAAATATTAATCAACAATGTGTGTTATACAGATGACACAAACTTGCTCAGCAGAAAATGAAGAAGACTTGAAGCATTGCAGAAGTTCAAAGATTACAGCCTTAAATGTGTTACATCTCTGCATTAAGGGAAACATCTTCATCACTGAACCGATAGGCAATGTCGTGCATGATACATGGAGAAAATACTAAAGTTGGCACAATCAACACCCATGGTAGTAGCAGTCAGTAAAGCAAAATATATAGCACGTTGAAAAAAGATATAAAGGACCTAACCAAAGAGCAGAATAGCACCGATATAAGTTTAAAGACTAAAGTGTGCCTAGCTAAGCCATAGTCTTTTTAATTTTATGTGTTAGTTGGACAATGAATAAGGTTGACATAAGTATGGATTACTTTGAATTGTGGTAATGGTGAAGCCTATTGAGTAGTACATGAACTGCAGAAAGAACAGACATGTTTCTTGAAGAGTGCAACCAGAATGCTTCTTAGAGGCAAGCATGGTGAAACTTTGTCTCATTTAATTTGGTTATATTTTCAGGAAGAATCAATCCTTAGAGAGAGACATCATGGTTTCTCAGTGGTAAAGGGTCAGCAAAAGAGAGAAGAGCCTTTATAAGATTTATTGACATAGTGATAACACAATGGGCTAAAGCACGGCAGAGATCATGAGGCTGGCACAGGATAGGTAAGGCTAAGATATGTTTGTCATAAGATTGCATGAGTCATAGCTGACTTGATAGAATTTAACAGCAACAACGACAACACTTATGATCTCTATCTTTACATATTCAATTTCATTTTTAACAAAGATCAATTTTCCTAGCTTTATTACTTGTTCTTTGGACATTCCACTTACATGGATGCTTGTAGCTATCTCTCTTAATTTTGACTTGTGCCATATCAGCAAATAAAGATTCTTTGGTTGAAAGGTTTTCTCTGTCCACATAATTAGGATTATTTCTACATTGCGAGTTTAGCTCTGCTCCATAATATTTTAAGTATGAGTTTATGTTGTGGAATTCTTAAAATTTTATATTTCATCATATTCTTTATAATTTACATAGATATAATGAATGAAGACTGAATTATATCTATCATGTTATGAAAGGCTTTCTGAGGGGTGTTTTGATGAAAATATAATTGAAAATACAAAAATTTTGGACCAAGTGTACCTGTCTAACTCCAAGCAGAAAAACTAAAAGGATCAGTAACATATAAAGGATTTTAGCATTTAGTAATTATTAAGACACACACTAGTGATTTTAATGCATGAAAAACATCACTGCATCAAAATTACTTGCTTGCAGTTTGTTTCTTTTATAAAACTTATGAAATAAGCATGGCCTTTGTGTTTTCTAGTTTCTCTCTGCCACCTGCATTCTTTATTTCATTATCCTCTTCTTCCCAATTTAAAATTCAGAAAACCAATCTTATTCTTTCTTATACTGTTCTTTCTCTGCTGTTCTTTCTCATTTATCAGTCTGTTCCCCTTCTAAGAACCTCTGTGGTTAAAAGTCATGGTGATGTAGTGCATTATGTGTCATATTGCTAACTAAAAGATCAAGATCAGAATCCAACAGCAGCTGTTAAGGAGAAGATGAAATTGTACTTTCCGGTAATAATTTCTGCTTCAAAAACTCAAAAAAGGATTTTTGTAAGTCAGAATCTGTCTAGTAATTAGTAATATTAATTAAATGACTTAGTAATATTAATTAAATCAGCAACCTTAACTCAGTAACTAGGAATGTTAGCAAATTCTGAAAATTAGGATGTGAACTCTTTTAGGGGATTATTTTTCTATCACATTTATAATCTCCTGTTTTATTGTTTTTCTAACTAATACACTTATAATCTCACTCTTGTCATAGATATGTTCCAAAGGAGAAGTATAACAGCAATAGGTGACATGAAAGAAGAGCTCTCATGTATCTTACGCTCTTTGGACTTGAATCTTTCTAACTTAAAATACGAAGCTTTCATTGAATTATGATTTGCTAAAGGTTCTACCGGATATCATGACTTGACCTGCCTGACAGATTTTGGTTCTAGATAGAAAGTTCCAGATGCATGATTGTTAAATTGTCCAGGTATTATGTTTCTATTGAGACACTAAGAGTTGATCTTCAATGGGTATAGAGTTTTCTGCACTATATAGCATGATTTATTTCACAAATTTATGTTGTAATTCTCCTGTTAATGTTTGTGATCAACTCTACATTACATCTTTTACTATCAGATATAATATATCCAAATCAGTAGAAACTTTATGTTTGTATATACCATGGAAGTTCTCAAAAATTTTGGACATGCTTCTTTTCTCAATGAATGATATTGAAGTTGTCAGTAGTGCTGTAACAAAATTACCATAAGTGGATAGCTTTAAAGGACAAAAATTTATTATAGTTTGGGCACGATAAGCCAAATCTAAGAAACCAAATTTATTCTCTGGAGTAAAATTATATCTATGCCAGTTGTATACTATCTTTCCTCAAGAGAAAAATCTATTAGGTAAATATCTTTTATGGCCTGAATTGTTTCTCAATACAAGTGTTGGGATTCTAACTCCTTTACCCGTGGAGTTATTGCCTTTTAAGAATAAGATTTTCTGTGTTATGCTAATGAGAACATATAAGTCTAAGATTTGTCCTAAACCTAATCATTTCTGAGTGATATATTCTTTTTGTTGTTGTTATGTGCCATCAAGTCACCCATAACTAATAGTGATCCTGTGTACAATAGGAATGTACATTCTCCAAAATGTGTGGTAGAGTTCACTGTTGAAACTCTCTGGGTCAGAATTCCTTTTGCTTAAGAGTGTTTTTATGACCTGTTCAATTTCTTCTTTTGTGATGTGTCTGCCCACAGTTTCTACTTCCATCTATGTTAGTTAAAGTAAGTAGTAAATTTAAAAAAAAATCCATTTCCTTTAAGTTTTCAATTAGGTTAGAGTATAATTCTTCATAGGAAACTCTGGCCTAATGGTGAGGAGTTGTTCTGTCAACTCACAGGCTGGAGGTAAGATTCCACCACCTGCTCTGTGGGAGAAAGGTGGACAATCCTCTTACATAATTTAATGATCCTGAAAACCCACTGGAGGTTTGGTTACAAGTAAGTTCTGTCTTGAAAGCACAAAACAACAACATATTTCTTCAGAGTATTATGTTGTTATCCTTTTTTTATTTCTTCCCACTCGTGGGACCTATTAGAGAAATAGTTTGGGGAGTAGGAAGGCAAAAATATATCTCACAATACAAATCGAGGTTTAGTTTACCAGTCTTAAACCAGATTAATAGGCACAATATCTCAAATAGTGATAGTCCAATTTCAGTTCAGCAGCGCAAATGCAAGAAGCTTCTGATTTCCTCATTCACTCAATTTTATCTTAGAGCAGTTACAAGACAGCTTTTCATGCTATCTTTCAGCAAGCAAAATCTTTAACTGTGGCTCCATCTCCAAGGTTCTTCTGGTTACATCTTGCCACAGTTGCATCACAGCAATGTCACAGTCTCTCCACTCTCTCTCCACCATCATCTCTCAGTTTCTTCACAGCTTTTTATTGTTTTCCTGTCAGTTGTAACCTTTATAGTTTACTTTTTTCCCCTAGAAGCTGTAGGGTTTACTTGCTGCTCTTTTCCTAATTATTTGAGAGGCTGAATTAAACTGTTGGTTTTGTTCTTTCTCATTTTTAATGTGTGTTTATTACTGTAAGTTGATCTTGGAGCACTGCTTTGCTGTATCCCAAGACTTTGTTATGTTCTATATCCATCCTCATTTTAAAAATTAAGAAAGTGTTTTATTTTATTATTTTAAAAAATTCTTCTATTCCCAGTAGTGTTCAAGAGGGGCATTATTTGGTTTCCAAGTACTTGATTTTTATTTCCATAAAAGTCCTGTTGTTGATATCTAATTTTATATAATTATGATATAAGAAGATGTCTAATAATATCTCAGTGATTTTCAATTTATTGGGGTTTACTTTGTGACTGTTATATGGTATGTTCTGGATAATGTTCCATGTACAATAGAGAAGGATGTACATTGTGCTCTTGTTGGATGGAGTGTTCTGCATATGTTATGAGATCCAGTGGTTAATTTTATTGATAAATCCTCTGAATCTTTGTTAAATTCCTTTCTAGTTATTCTATCCTTCATAGAAAGAGGTTCATTGAAGTCGTCTATACTATTGTGGAAGTGTCTGTTTCTAAATTCAAATCAATGAATTTATGTTATCTTGTCACTCTTGTTGCTGTTCATTTGCTGGCAAGGTACAACACCACCCTGATGAGGGTAAGCACAATGGAGACACACCATTCCAGGAGCCATTCAGAGAGTCAATCCAGCTCAACTTTATTGGGGACTGCAGCACACTTCTGTATGAGCAAGTAAACAGGAAGACAGGATAGGGTGGGCTTGCAGACATGGGACATGTGGATTAGAGGGGAGAACCTTAGCCTCGTGTGGACTACTCCCAGCTCAATGGATGTGACAGCCATCTTCCCAGGTGTAGAGTTTTCTCAAGCCAGTACGGCCAAACACAGGAGAGCTTTTGCTTTCTACCCATCTTAAAGGCTGTTGAGAGGCTTGCACTTATCCAGAGCTAGGCGATCTGTCCTGGCCAGAGGCCCTGCTTTCCTCCCCAACATTCCTCAACAACTCTGTTATTCAGTCTGTAGGTATTATTTACAGTTATGTCTTCTTGTTAAACTGATAATGTAATTCATTATATAAAGCTCTTTCTGGTCTCTCATACTATGAGTTGCAAGAGACTTGACAGCACATAACAACAACAACAGCATGCTATTTATTGCCTTGAAGTCTATTTTATCAGAAATTAGTATTTCCATTGCTGTTTTGGTTGTCATTTCTTGGTATGTAATTTGCTCACTCTTTGATTATATTTGTCCTTGCTTCTAATGTATTTCCCTTCAAAACAGAATTATTGTTGGATTGTTTTCTTATTACTCTGCTATTCATTTTCTCTTCACTGGTGAATTTAATCAATTCACATTACTTGTAATATTGGTATTACTGTTTGTTTTGTACCATTAAGTTGGAACCAACCCATAGCTGACCATCCAGTGGGCTTTCTGAGGCAGTTGATGGCACTGGAGGAGATTGTCATTTTGCTGCATACTTTTTTGTGTGTGATGATTCTGACTTATTTGTTCTATCTACTCTTCTATGCTGAGTTTATTTATTTATGGGTTTTCTTATACTTTTATTCACTATTATTTTTTTCTAAGTCCTCATAATTTTCCTCTTTTTATTTCTATGTGAAATTTTAACACTTTTAAGTCACTCTTTAAATAGTAAATTACTATTATATTCCTCAGTCTAAACCATTTCACATTATCTTGACATTTACTAAAATTTCTCTTTAAATAGTAAATTACTATTATATTCTTAGGTCTAAAACATTTCACATTATCTTGAAATTTTATTTGCTCTCCATTTAAAAGTTTATAACTACATTACTTATTCCTTTTTTTACTTTATAGTTTTATAATTTACAGACAGATATTTCTGATTTCCTATTTTTAGTCTTGTAAGTTAATTTTACTTTGCATGTTTCTTTGTCTGGGTTGATTTCTGAATGATGTTATCATGTGTTATTTTGAGCTGCTGTCTGCTGTAGTTGGCGTTCTATTGGAAAACCTCCTTTTAATATTTCTTTTAAGGTGGCTCTGAGTTTTAAAAAATCTGTTAATTTATTTTTAGCTGAAAATGTTCTAATTTTATTGTTAGTTGAGCTGCCAATATAGGAAATTTTCTCCCATGTGATTTAAAACCACTGAAAACCCACTGGTAGGTTGGCTATGAATCAGTTCTGACTCAAGGCACAGAACAACAACACTGTTAGATGTGTAATTCTTGGTTGACAACTACTTTCTTTCAGAGTTATTATGTTATATTCTTGCCTTCTTACCTGCATGGATTCTGCTGAGAATTTGGAGCTTAGTCTTACTACTTCTCCTTTGAATATAACCCTTCATTTTCCTCCAGCTGCTTTCAGTATCTTTCTCCATCTGTCATGCTATTTACCTATAGTGAAAATATAGAATTGTCAATGATTTTATTTTACTTAGATCCAAATTAACACTCATAATAAAAACGGGGTGGGCGATGGTGCGGAAGTCAAAAGATATTGCCCTGGGGAAATCAGTTGCTAAGGTCCTATCCAAAGTACTAAAGAACAAGGACATCAATTTAAAGATTAATGTGCTCCTGATCTAAGCCAAAGTATTTTCAGTTGCTTTGCATGCATCCGAAAGTAGGACAATGGGGAAGGAAGACTAATGAATGACTGATGTCTTTGAATAGTGAGGTTGGCAAAAAGTATTAAATACCTCAAATAAGCAAATTTGTCTTGGAGGATGTGCAACCAAAGTACTCCTTTGAGGCATGGATGATATGACTTCATATCAAAATCTTTGAGTATGTTGCCAAGGAGGACTAGTCTGTAAAAATATCAAGATAGAAAAGGTAGATGATCAGTGAAATAGAGAACAACCACCAACAGTATGGATTGACACAGTTGTAGGGTGTGATAGCAAGGTGTGATGATAGTGCCAGACAGGGAAGATTCTGATCTATTTTACATCACTTTCCTATGACTTGTAGTCAACTTGATGATCCTTAACAAAAAAAAAAATAAAATTAAATAATTCTTACAGCTTGTATCTGCCTTCAAGTCAACTCTGACTTGTAGTTATCCTGTAAGACAGAATAGACTTGCTCTGTAGGATTTCCTAACCTGTAATCTTTATAGAATGGAGTCCAATTGGTTAAGTGGTTAAGTCTGGGTGGTTAATTGAAAATTTGTTAGTTTGAACCATCACTCTGGTGGGAATGTGGGCATACACGATACTCTGCTTTTGTAAAGAGTTTCAGCTTTGGAATGATCCTTTGATAACAAATCATTAGGTCTTTATTTCCTTTAAAGTGCTTAGTGGGTTCAACTCTCTGACTTTTCAATTAACAGCCAAAGGACTTGGGTGTATAGAAATGTATGAAAAAAGTATGCTAATACTAATCTATGTGAGTTATTATAATAGACATTCATAATGTTGTGAAATATTTGATACGGTTTCTTCATTTTTATGAAATTATGTGGTTAAAATACCCTATAATACTGGTTCAAAGGGGGAGGAAATTTATCTTACCTCTATGAAAAACTTGAAATTATCTGAAGTAAATCTTAGTTGTCACAACTAGGGGCATGCTTGTGATATTTAGTTGGTATGCTACTAAATACAATAGAAGGCACAAGATAAGCTCTGTCTTAGTTATCTAATGCTGCTGGAACAGAAAGACGTAAAGTGAATAGCTTTAACATAAATTTATTTTTTATATGCTGTTTTTGTTAGGTGTCATTGAGTTGAGTACAACTCATAGCAACCCTATGAACAACAAAACTGAATCCAGCCCTATTCTGTGCTGTCCTCACACTTTCTGATACACTAGAATCTATTGCTGTAGTCATTGTCGTAATCCACCTGGTTGGTTCTTATGTGTTCGGAAGCTAGAAGACCAAGCCTATCGTAATTGCTCTTGGGAAAGTTTTTCTTTCTCTGTTCAATCTGAGGAAAGCTCCTCGTCTCCTTTCTCTTCGTAGCTTTGACGTCAAGTTCCCTTTCTATAGAAGGCTCTCAGCTTAGGAACCCTGATTCTTAAGAACATATTCCGTTCTAGGGTTTTTTTTCTTTCCTTAATAGTATATTCCACTGTCTCTATTTGTTCCTCTCTCCTTTTATCTTTAAGATATCCAACATATGCCAAGAAACTCTCCTTACATTGGATCAGGGTTATGGCCTGAGTAACTATGCTGAATCTCACCCTAAACTTACATCAGATCACGGCAAACAGATCTGATTGACCATTATATCATCACATAATTGCCACATTACATCAATGTAAGGTATCATGACCTGGACAAATTAATGTATTAATGTAAACTCAATCCATGATGCTACTCAAGGCAAGAATTATTCAGCATAAAGTATGACGTCATCAGTGTCATGGCCAAATAACTTCTTTCTTTTTATTGTTCAAAATATCGATAAAATCCTTACAAACAGAAGCAAAAAAAAAAACCACCTATATACTGTTGAGAGCTGTTGTTTTTTTAAAAAAAACCTCTGAAGTAAAGATCAAATGCATTAATATATATATCAAAATCAAAACGACTGCTGTCAAGTCACTCCTGATTTACAATGACCCTCTACTAGGTTTCTGAAACTGTATAGTTTTATGAGGAGATACTGTCCATTTTTCTCCCATGGAGCTGCTGATGGATTTGAACTGTCAAAGAACTGGTTAGCAGTCCAAGATGCACTACACTATCAAAACTCCTTAAAATAGAAATAGTACATTACATATCACCAATTATAATGCTTATGGGAAAATAAAGAATTAATGTAAGTGAGGGAAGTTGTTGAGAATAAGACTTAAAAAATGGCAATTGATCTAAACTGTTATTGTTGCTGTTGTCGTTATGTACTATTGAGTCTACTATGACTCAAAGTGACCCTATGAACAATGAAACAAAACTTGCCCTATCCTGAGCCAAAATCACTGTCTCAGACACACCTGTTCCCATTGCTACAGTCACTGTGTCAGTCTATCTCATCTAGATTCTTCCTTTTCTGTGCTGACCCTCTACCTATCCAAACATGATGTCCTTCTCCAAGGAAATATTACCTCCTGGGGACATTCCCACGGTATGTATGATGAAGCTTCAAAACCCTAGACGTGAAGAAACAAACCAGTTTCGCTCTTTCCAGGATAGACCTGTTTATTCTCTTGGCAGTATATGCATCTAAAGTAGAAAAAATGGGACCTGGAGACTAAGGGCTGTGATCATCTCTCTGAAAGGGCCTGGGTGTACGAGAATAGCACAATTCCCCAGTGTCCCAGGGCAGAAAGCAAAAGAGCCTGCAGCCCAGCCTCACAGTACCTCTAGAGCCACACCAACAGCAAGAGGTTCATTTGTTCATTGCTGACTCAAAGACTCACAGTTGTGGTACCAACAATGGGATTTATTGGAAAAGGAAGTTAGAGAGTGGGAGAAGTAAAGAATATCACCCCAAACAAATCCATGTTTTAGCCCAAGTTTCAAAGAACAACTCCTCAATTAGTCTAGGTTCTGGTTTTACATCAACAGTCAAATCCAATCCAAATAATTGAGCAAGATTTTCCTTAGAGCAGTTATAAGTCAATTTCTCCTTCAAGCATCTGGCAAGAACAGCAGACATCTTTAACTATGGCCTTTATCTCAGGGCTCCTCTACTTATACCTTGCCACAGTTTCTCCACAGCAATGCCAAAGTCTCTTCAACACTATCACCAGGTTCTTCCAGCAGTGTCTGCTCCAGATCCTTTAAGTCTTGCTACCACAAAGTCTGGCCACCCAGTGTGGAATGTACTCTTTTTCTTATCTTAGTCCCACAGTTGATGAATTGCAAGACTATGTGTTTACAGTTAAGGTAGCTTGAGACCAGAGGTGGCTAACTAATGGCTAAAAAATGAACAAATCCAACTTTTAGGCTAACACCACACCATGGTATGTTCAATACTCTTCTCCAGCCCCACAAATCAAAGACATTGATTCTTTTTCTGTTATCATTCATTGGCAAGCTCTCAGAGGAATAGAAATCAATGAGGCCATAGCTTTGATCAGGCACATCTTAGTCTCCTTGCTCTTTAACACTCCGTACTGATCCTTAACAGCAAATTTTCCCATGCAACTTATCTTTTTATTTCCTAACTATTAGTGCCAAGAAAGTTCATTGTGGAAGGTGAAATCATTAAGAGCGTCAATACTTTTGCCATTTCATGATACTGCCTTTTGGTCTGGCGGTGAGGATTCTAGTGTCCAGGAAACCATAGAGTGACAGGGACTACATTATATCATCTGAACTGAAAAATCACAGGTCTCGTTTTTAAACTCACTGTTATCTAGTTGGAACCAAATCATAGCTGACTCTTCATTAGGTTTTGTAGGCTGCACAGGAAGAGATTGCCACCTTTCTTTTGCAGCGTCACTAGTGGATTCAGATTGCCAGAGAAGCACCACTTCTAGGGTAGCAGCACAACTCCCTGCAGACTATGTCACCAGGGGGCATTTTTATTCATTTCTAGTTTACTTTAACCTGCAAGAATTTATTGTTGTTAGATTGTCATTGAGTTGTCCTAGAGAAGCTAGAAACTCAAAAAATGTGTTAAATCCTGGAATTGTTATACATTGGCCTTAAAAAATGAATCCGTGTTCTTTAATATTATTGTTTTTCATTGCCTTCGAGTCGAGCATGACTCATAGTAACTATGAACAAGCAGGCCTAAAGCCTCTCTGTAACTATTGACATTTATCAAAGTGCATAAAGTTTCTGGAGGCATGTTGTTTAAGAAATAGATGCCACTTTTGTTTCTAAATATATCTGGTTAGTCTGTGGATGAAAAACTTGCCATCTCTATGTTGTTGGGTAAAGAAAGCTGGCATAGAGAACTAGAAATAGTATGATAGGACAAGGAAATGTGGAAATAGAGAAGAAATATGGAAATTGTGGAATATCTCAGAGGAGACATTTTATTCTTAAGGAAAAGAAATGAGTCAAAAAATAGCTCCTATGCCACAAGCAACTAAGTATCAACATTAAGGTCAAACATAAAGATTTTTTTTTAAAGTTCAAGTAATTTCTCACAAAAAAAGTTTGTGAACTTGCATCAGAGGGCATATTTGTACTGGTAAATGAGTTTATACATCATTAAATGTAACTATCTCATTCATAGATTAGGCATTTGGGATATAGCACCTGCTGGAAATTAAGTAGACATCTTTAAATTGTTGGCATGCATGTTAAAAGAATATACAGCATAACTTCCAATAGGATGCACTTTGGGAAAATATACACTAAAATCCTTTCAACTTTTGAAATACTTCAACTTTCAAAATTTTCACATTCAGAAGTGGCAGGCAAAATCAATACTTATATTTTCTGAGTGCATACATTCACCATTGAGGCCAAGTCTAGAATTAAACTCTCTTTTGAAGATAGGAACTGTAAGTAGGAGAAAGTGTTTCCTGAGGAGATTGCTATTGGAATGATAGGAGGATGGATGAAATGATGGATAATATGCTAGATGAGTGCTGGACTGGCTTATTTTCCTTCTTCATTCTCTTTTTCTCCTGCTCTCTTTTTACTTATTTTCCCTCTTCACACTCATTCTTATTACTATTTCTATCCCTGTGCTAGACCCAAATAAAATACAAAGATAAAAGCAGTCTAAAAGTGTAAAAATCTGAGACTTGCGTTGGAATGCAAACAATTGCAGAATAATTAAATACATGACTACTGTGGCACACACAGGATGTGATAGCAATGAAAAAGAGTATTAGGCTGTTTCCATATGGTGTCTGGGATGATTTTCAAAGGAAGATAAGATTTAAAATATGTCAAGAAATATGAGTGGAAGTTATCCAAATGAAAAAGTAAAATAATAACTTTTTAAAAAGATATAATCAAATACTTAATGTATCTTGTGCAAAAAGAGTTGTCAGATAACTTCAAACAATTTAATAAGCCTGATGTCTATTAAAAAAAGTCAGGTAAGATGGCAAATTCATTTACAGGGCAGGAGTAGATCATGATAAAAGTGTTGAGTTTTATCCTAATGGACCATGAAGAGTTTTAATCATAGAAGAAAATAAACAAACATTGCTACAAATATAATGTAGGGGTTTCAAGAAGAAACCTGCTCTATTCTGTGCCAACTTTATTGTCTCTTATATGCCTACCCTCATTACCGTAGTCATTGAATCAATCCATCTCATTGATGGTATTCTTCTCTTTCTCTGTCCCTCCACACTTCTAAGCATGATGTCTTTCTGCAAAGACTGGTCCCTCCTTGCAACATGCCCAGTGTATGTCAGATGACAAGTCTTAGAATCTTTGTCTTCAAGAAGCAGCCTGGTTTCACTATCTCTATAACAAACCTGTTTGTTCTCCTGACACTCCATGGAATATTAAACACTCTTCTCCAGCACCACATCTCAAAGGCACATATTCTCTTTCTTTTTTTTTTTTTTAACATATTCTCTTTCTGTCATCCGTAGTCATTGTCCAGTTCTCCGACACCTAGCAAGCAATTGTGAAGAATATGGTCTGCATCAGGCACACTTGAGTCTCTAGACTCATGCTGTTGCACTTCAGTACTCTGGAGAGGTTCCTGACAGTCAACTTTCCCAATGAAATTTATCTCTTGATTTCCTGACTGCTGGTACCAAGAAAGTTGATTATGGAGACAAAACCTAAAGGTAGTAAAAATCTCCATCTCTTCACCATCTGTTATAATGTTGCCAGTTGTTTCAGTGGTGAGAATCTTTGATTTCTTTTTTTTATTTTTTTTTTAGAATCTTTTATTTCTTGATGTTGAGCTTCAATCAGTATTGAAGACTGTGGTCCTTGACCTTCTGCAGCAAGTGTTTCAGGTCCTCCTCAGTTTCAGCAAGCAGGGTGGTGTCACCTGCATAACACAAGTTGTTGATAAATCTTTTTCCAATCCTGATGCCACATTCCTCAACATACAGTCCAGCCTCCCAGATGATCTGTTCTGCATATAGGTGGAAAAGATAAGGATATAGGATGCATCCCTGGCATACACCCTTCCTGATTTTGAACCATGCAGTGTCTCCTTGCTCTATTCTCATGACTGCCTCCTGGCCCAAGTGTAGGTTTCTCATAAGCACAGCCAAATGTTCTGGGATTCCCATTCTTCTCAGAGTCAGCCACAGTTTGTTGTGATCCACACAGTCAAACACCTTTGCATAGTCAATGAAACACAGACATTCCTCTGGTATTATTTGATTTCAGCCAAGATCCATCTGACATTAATTATATTATCCCTTTTACTATGGCCTCTTCTAAACCCAGCCTGCACATCTGTCAGTTCTCTGTCGATGTGCTACTCCAATGGTTTTTGGATAATTTTTCAGTAGAATGTTGTTTGCATATGATAAACATGGTATTGTTCGATAATATCCATACTCTGTTGGATAACCTTTCTTTGGAATGGGGACAAATAGAGATCTAATCCTTTCAGTTGACCAGGTGATTGTCCTCCATATTTCTTGGCACAACTTAGTAAATGTTTCTTTGTTGAAATTTGTCAATTGGCATGCTGTCAAGTCCTGGGGTATTGTCTTTTGTAAATTCTTTCAGAGTGACTTGAACTTCCTTCATCATCGCAGGCTCTTGTTCATACATTATTTCATGAAATTCTTCTGTGTCGGCCAATTCCTTCTGGTACAGTGACTGTATATTCTTTCTGTTTTCTTTTAATGCTTCCTGCCATTTAATATTCTACTGAAAGCATCTTTAAGTATTATAACTCGCAGCTTGAATTTGCTCTTCAATTCCTTCAATTTAAGAAATGCTGAGAAAGTTAAGTCCTTTTGATTTTCCAAGTCCAGCTCTTCGTACATTTCATTATAACACTTTATCTTCTTGAACTGCCCTTTGAAATATTCTCTTCAGCTTCTTAATTTCTTGATTTCTTCCCTTTGCTTTGGCTTCTTGGTGCTCTAGTGCAGTATTCAGAGTTTATTCTGTTACCTATCTTGTTTTTTCCTTCATCTTCTGTCTTTGTAATGACGTTTTGCAGGAGGCTTTGAAATAAAATAGATTTGAAATATTATAGCGTCTGAAAACCAGGGCCATTATAATGAAGATGAAAAGAAACAATAGACATGATACAATAAGAGAAGACCACAAAGGTTGAAGGGGAAACTAAAAAAGAATATTCATGAGGTTATCACTTCAAAATGAAAGCCAAACCCATTATGTGGAGTTGATTTTTACCTATGGTGACCCTGTGAGTTACAAAGTAGTACTGCTCTCCCTAGAGTGTTTTTATTATTATTATTATTAATTAACCTTATTAAAGAAGATCCTTGGGCTTTCCCCACCCTTCAGTCTCACTAGGTAGGTTTCAACTGCCAACTTTTGCAATTAGTAGTTGCAAACCATTTGCACTACCTAATATTTCAAAATGAAAGGAGGAGTGAAATGTCAGTGTGGCAGACATTGAAAATATGATGAATAAAATGTGTGCATTGAATGAGGGATATTTCAGTTTAATAGAACATAAGCTAAGGAGAAAATATGACATGTGCAGTAAATTGAAGAGGTGACAGGAAATAAAGAAGCAGCTATTTCAAAACCAAGATGATGAAGATAAAGAGAGATAGATAACACAGTAGCTGAACAGAGCTATTTTATTTAAGCATTGATTTTGCACATTGGAGTTTAAATGGAAAGAAACAATCACAGCCTGTTAATATAATAAAAGAAAAGAGCCAATGTAGTAGGAGAGGTTAAGGATAAATGTCAAGTACAGGAGAACAAGGGAGAGGTGATCTTGATTTGGTTTGAACACTTTGACCCATTTTCACACTACTTTCCACTTTGTCTTCTTACTTTACTACACAAACTACAGTCTTGCATCTAGGAAAAAAAAATGTTGCTTCTGCTCTGGTGTCTTAGTGGTAAGAAGTTGCACTGCCGAGTTTAAGACGAGTGGTTCAAATCCATTAGCTACTCTGCTAGAGAAAGATAGGAAATATTTGTGTGTTTTACTGCCTTTAAAAATCCTCTGGATTGTCAGTTATGAGTTGGTTTCAACTAGATGGCAAATAATGGCAACAACTATTTAGATAAACTTTTGTTGTTGTTGTTATTATGTACCATTGAGTCACAACCAACCTATAACTGATTCTGCAGTAGATTTTCAGAGTCAGTAAACCGAACCGCATGAGAGAAGACTGTCCATCCTTTTCCCACAAAGCAGCTAGTGGATTTGAATCACTAGACCACCAGACTTCCTTATTAAGACCAACAGTTGTGAGGTTATTGCTATGTCCAGTTGAGTAGAGTATGACTCATAGCAACCCTATGAAAAATATCTCTGAACCCTGTCCCATTCTGAGCCAATCTCACTATCTCTGATACATCTACACTATTGTCACAGTCATTCTATCAATTTATCTCATCGAAGATCTTTGTCTCCTGTGCTAACCTTTTCCTTGCCAAGAATTATGTCCAAATTATTTGAGACAAAGTTTAAAATCCTTGCCTTCAAGGAACATCCTGGTTTAATACTCTCCAGGATAGGTCTCTCCTCCAGCACCACAACTTAAAGGCATTGTGAAAACTATGGCTTGGATAAGGCACACCTTAGTCTCTAAACTGGGAATTGCTTTTTAGCACTCTGGAGAAGTTACTTACAACAGACTAAAGGAACTAATCTTTTACAGCCTCAATCTTTTCTCCATCTGTAATGACACTACCAAGGGGCCCAGTGGTAACAATTTTTGTTTTCTTAATGTTGAGATGTAATTAACATTAGACTACAATCCTTTACCTTCTGCAGCAAATGCTAAAGTCTTCATCAGTTTCAATGAGCAAGGTCATGACATCTGCATAACATAGGTTGCTGATTAATTTTCCTTCAATCCTAATACCATATTCTTCTTGATAAAGTCCAGCTTCCTAAATAACCTGTTGTACATATAGATTAAAAAGGTATGGATAAATGATACATCCCTGACATACTTATTTCTTGATTTTTGAACCATGCAGTATTCCCTTGATCTGTATTACAGCTTCCTGGTCTAGGTACAGGATTCACATAGTCACAATTAGATGATCGGGGATTTCCACTTTTCTCAATGTTAGCTACAATATTTGTGATCCACAAAATTTGTTTATGCAAATAAATGTCTCTTCATAGTCAAGAAAAAACAAATATGGTCTATTTCTTAGTACTTTAAAAAATTATCTTACACTGGTTTTTGTACAAAGTTCATAAAGTCCATATACTTTTTTTTCACACCAGACCTTTCCCCATTCCTTTACCAATCCGTCCTTCTATTAATAAATTTGTGTGACCGTATGTTTATTTTTTTATTATTTCATAGTACTCTTAAGACAAACTACTGCTTTGTAATTCCTTTACCTGCAACTTTTTCCTAAGAAAGAGACTCTGTGAGGAGATTCAATTTGCATTCATTCATTTGTTTACTTTCCACTTTCCCTTTGTTTAAATAATCTCCTTCTATAAGTCAAAGAAATAGTTTATTGAATATATACATCCCCTAGGTCCAAGATAATGAAAAAGATATTCATATATGCACATCCAAACACTTCTCCAACAGGGTAAAAAGGGAAGTCACAGACTGGGAAAAAGTATTTGGTAATGACATGTCAGATAAGGGACTTATATCTAGAATTTATAAAATACTTGAGCACCACAACAAGATAAAGGTGAATAATCCAGTATAAAAATGGGCACAGGATATGAACAGATACTTCACCAAAGAAGACATTCAGATGGCCAACAATCACATGAAGAAATGTTCAAAATCCCTAGCTCTAAGAGAGATGCAAATCAAAACAACTATGAGATTATCATCTCACCCCAGTCAGAATAGCAAAATTTAACAGAACAGCAAGCAACAAATGCTGGCGAGGTTGTGGAGGAACTGGAACCCTTATTCACTGTTGGTGGGAGTGTAAAATGGTGCAACCACTGTGGAAGGCAGTATGACACTTTCTCAAAAAGTTGCAGACAGAGATACCATTTGACCCAGCAATTCCACTACTGGGAATACATCCCAAAGAGACCATAAGTGGCATCCAAGCAGATATATGCACACCCATGTTTATCGTGGCTCTGTTCACAATAGCAAGGAGTTGGAAACAACCCAGGTGCCCATCAACAAACGAATGGATAGAGAAGCTGTGGTATATTCACACAATGGAATATTATGCTGCATTGAAAAACAAGGAACTCATGCAATATTCAAAATGGGTGATCCTGGAGGACATTATGCTGAGTGAAATATCTCAGACTCAAAAGGACAAATATTGCATGGTGCCACTGTTGTAAAATGGGATTGATATCAGGGTTGGGGTAAGACTGAGAAAAACTGGATAAATTGTGTATACTGAACTGAAACAGATGAGGGAGTGAATAATTCAAAAGTGATGTATGATAGGGTCTTATAGTTATCACAGGAGTCCACAATTAAGGTTGCATAGTGGAATGTACTTGGGGCGGTGGGAGGGGTGTGGGGGGATTGTGTACGGGGAAGGAGTGTTTCTTTTACTTTTGAAAGAGAAGAGCAAACTGGGGGGGATGGAGGGGGGCAGGGTTGGGCAGGAGAGAAGTGCAGCAATGAATGAATGGAAATCCAAAATCTCTGTAAATGCTCATTAAAATTATTTTTTAAAAAAAGAAAAAGATATTCATATACTATATGGAGTTGACCTTATTGACTAAGGCTACTAGGCCAGTTACAATGTAGCAGAAGAGCAGGTCACAAGTATCTTTTCTCCTATTACTCATGATGGCAAAGACAAATGTAAGTAACACCAGGGGAGATGGATCTACATATGGTGTGTGATTCGATTTTTCTTTAATTTCTTTATGGGGAAATGTAATTTGATAGCAACTGGTGCCATGAAGGTGCAGATGGTGAGTGTGAGGGAGATCTTATTACCTGGAACAAAGGAGTCCAGCTTGCTTTTGACAACTGTAATGGGCTTCCTCAGTCTCTTTGGAGTTGGGGTAAAAGCATGGCTTCGGAGTCCTTGGTGCTTATGCAAAAATAATGGAATAGTTTCTTTTTCATTTATTACTTGTGACAGGAAACCAAAAGAGGAAAAGTTGGCCTGAATTCAGGAGAACAGCAATTTTGGATGAAAGCCTCATCTCTTCAGAAAAAGCAATCATAAAGGTGTGTATAATTCAAAGATCATTTTGTAATTATGACAAATGTTTGGCAGGAGACAAATGACAAAATTCTTTTAATTGGGAGTTGAATGGTCATACCAGCTGTGATTATTTAAAATGGCTCCATGAATTTAGAGGAACTCTACAAACACATGATACCCTGAAAGCTTGTTTTCCCTTCAAACCTTCTTTTCTGGCATGGAAACGTAATTAAAAATGAATGTGCTAACAAGTTCATTGTCTGTTGTGGCTTGTGGACAGCCCTTGCCATCAGATCTGGGATTTCTGACAGGTTTTCCACCAGTGATATAAGATACTCAAAACAAAAATACAAATGGACAAACACAAACCCAACTTGATCCCATGATGTTGGAATAGACTCACAAAAGACCTTCCACTGTCTTTCTGAGGCTGTAAATGTGGGGAGATTGCCTATCTTTCACACTCAGAGCTTTTGATGGATTCGAACCACACAACAAGGATGGCTTTAGGTTATCAATACAATTCCAATGTACTAGACCTCCCAAACTCCCTTGAATAAGTTCTACTAAATAAGAAATGGCTTGGATTATTGTCTAAATAGGAAAAAATGGACCATAGGGCCACAGTGCTGTAAGCATCTCTCTGAAACAGCAAGAGGGAGTAAGAATAGCCTCTCACTGCCACAGAGCAGAAAGCAGAATAGCCCAGCCCCCCTGGGACCTCTAGCACCACACCAATAGCCAGAGATTTGCTTATTAATAGCTGACTCACAGAATCTCAGTTGTGGTAATAAGAATGGGGTTTATTAGGGAAGAAAGTTGAAGTGGGCTAGCAAAAAATAGCTCACAGTAGAAGTCCAAGTTTATCACAACAATTAGTAATTCCTCAAATAGTCCAGACTCTGGTTTCAATTCAGCAGTAAACCCAAATCATCTTAGCATAGTTTCCCCCAGAAGAGTTATATGTTAGCTTCCCCATCAAGTCTCCAGCAAAAACAGCAAAAATCTTAACTGTGGCCAGCACAAATGCAAAAAACCTCAGATCTTGCCACAGTTTCTCCACAGCAATGCTACAGCCTCTCCAAAACTATCACTAGGGTCTCACCAACAAGGTCTACTTCAGTCTCCCTCAACTCTTTCCTCCACAAATCTTGCTCACCTCAAGTACGTGCAGCAGACTTCCTCTTATCTTTGGTACCACAGGTGTTGAGGATGTACAAAACTATGCTGATTTGCAAAATCATATGTCTGCAGTTAAGGTAGCTGGAGACCAAGAGAGGAAAACTGCAGTAGCTAAAAAAGGCCAACTTTTAGGCTAATACCACAGCCTAATTCTTAGCTATTATTTCTCATAATCTGAAAGATCAGCCATCATTTATATCTAGGGAAATGTGTTAGCGAGCTGCTTTTTCCTTATGTTATAATCCTCCCATTTTAAACAGTCAATTTTTATTTTACCCAATCTTATCGAACAAGCAGTTTGAGGAAACAAACGTATTTTTTTTTCTGAAATATCTTGTGCCACAGTTGAATTTGCATCTAAAAACAAGGGTCTAGTTCAAAACAAATTATCAGGTCACAGAAATTAATGCTAGTTCTCAGAATGAATCACCTTCTCTCTATCTGGTTGGGTTCTGGTCAACATATCCCTAGCCATCCATGGCGAGGTTCAAATGGGCATCAGCCACAAACACATCTTTTTGTTTCAGACTGGTTAATACCTTTATTCAACTTTTGCCCCACATGGGCCAAGTCAGCACTTGAGGGATTCCCAGTATTCCCTGCTCCGTAAACCAGTAACCTATGTTCATTTATCCATTCATCATGCTAGGTGGACAGTCCTGAAGAGTAAGTCCAAACTCAGCCTGTTTCTTCATTGCTATGTATCTCACTCTCACTCACGAAGTGGACTCAGGTGGTCACCACTAGGTGAATGTATTCATCAGCTTCCTCTAACTTTAAAGGCCTGGAAAGGGGGTTCTGATGCTTCCTCCTTTCATCTAGTAGATTCAAGTTGTCACCGTAAGTTAAGCATGCTTGTCAGCATTTTCTTGCCTCAGTTTCATTGTAAAAGTCTTTTTCTTGTCTGCTTTCAAAGATAACTCTCCTCAGAGTACTGCATAGGGTTTAATCTTCCTTAGGCTAAGCTCTACACTTTGTATCGAATTATACTACTAAAAACATTCTTTGAGAGCACATTAATTCTCTTTTTTGAATACCCAAATACGATCCAACTGGCTTACATGTTTTCCCTCTAATTACAATGTATCCCAATTAACAAAAAACTTAATTATCTTTTCAAGATACTTTATCATCAAATTAACAGAAACCTTAATCATTTTTCCAATATATCTTAGTGTTAAATCAATAAACACTTTAATCATTTTGATAATATAGCTCAACATAACATTATGACATATAAAGAGGGGGAAAAGATAGAAACATCATACATAGACTTTTAAAGAAATATTTAGGTTTGACCTCATACCCTTTTTTAAAAAAAATATTAATTTCAATGAACATTTACAGAGATTGTGGATTTCCATTCATTCACTGTTGGACTTTTCTCCCCGACCAACCCACTCCCACCCCCAGTTGCTCTTCTCCTTGAAAAGCAAAAGTCCTTCATTGATATACAATACCCCCCAAACCCCACCCCGAGTATACTCCACTCTGCAACCCTTCTTCTGAACTCTTTTGATAATCATTCATAATGCCCTAAAATATATTAATTTTAAACTGTTCTCTCCCTCATCAGCTTCAATGCAGTATACATAATTTATCTAGTTTTTCTCAGTCTTATCCCTACCCTGATGTCAGCCTCATTCTACAACTGCGGCACTATGCAATATTTGTCCTTTTGTGACTGAGATACTTCACTCAGCATCATGGCCTCCAGGATCACCCATTTTGAATAATATTGCATGAGTTCCTTATTTTTCAATGTAATGTATTATTCCATTGTGTGAATATACCACAGCTTCTAGAACTCATACTCTTTTGTCTCAGTTCATAAAGCACCTTCTCAGTTTTTATTTCCACTTTTAATAGTAAAAGTAAACTTTTAGGTTTTCTTCCCCGCTTCATACAAACAAAGAATAACCATTTTAACTGTACATCTTCCCAAGACCCATATTGACAAAACAAAAAAAAAATGGATCTGTGAGTCTGAAACAATGAGTCCACTTATTCTGACACTAAACTTCTAAGTAGGAAAAAGAAATAGTAAATGGAGGCATAGGGCTACAGGTGTCTCTCTGAAAGGGCCAGAGAGAGTAAGAAAAGCACAATCCCTCACGGCCCAAGAGCAGAAAGCAGATAAAGAGCCCTTGTCCCATGGTGCTTCTCAAGCCACACCTACAGCAAGAGGTTTGTTTATTAGTAGCTGACTCACAGACTCACTATTGTGGTCCTGAGAATGCAGTTTATTAGGAAAGTAAGTTGGAGAGTGGGAGAGGCAAAGAACATCACTCAATATAGGGCCAAGTTTTAGACAAGGCACAACTACTCAATTAGTCTAGGCTCTGGTTTTAGTTTAGCAGCCAAATCCAAATTGTCAGAAAGGTTTGCCAAAGAGCAGTTATAAGTCAGCTTCTCCTTCAAGCATCTGGCAAGAAGAACCAACCTTTAATTGTGGCCAATACAAATACAAGAAGCCTCAGGTCACATCTTGCTACTGTTTCTCCACGGCAGTGTCACAATCTCTCCACCACCAGGGTCTCACTCTCACCAGGGTTTTACCACCACAAGTGTTGCTTGCCTCAAGCCTTGCTGCCCAGAGTGGAAAGCAATCTTTCTCTTATCCTAGTCTCACATCTGTTGCTGATTTTTCAAGACCATGTGTCTGAAGTGAAGGTAGCTGGAAACCAGAGAGGGCTAGATGTAATGGTTAAACAAACAAACAAAAAGCATACGCATAGACCTACTTTTAGGATTACACCACAGGGACTTTCCACCTTATACTCACATCTTGTTATTTTAAATCCTGAAATAGTATTTTAAAATTTACATATAGAAGATATTCACTATTTAGGCCTCTTCCTCCATCTGGGTCTAGGGAAGAGGACATGAAGTGTTGCTTTACAGAGGGGAGACGATATTATCACACCTTTTGTGTGCTTGGAGGAGTTGCTGCACTGACAGCTTTTCTAGAACTTAAATTTTGTCAGTTAAATCCTATAATAGTGTGTGTCTCTGTGGTGAAACATTTGTATCTTTATATCGGTGTTTTGACCACTACAACTTTTTCCCCCTCCAACATTAAAAGCCTTCGTTGTCCAGAATCTTTCCTGTAATTGTATATATAAACTTTAAATTATATTATTTAGACCGCCAAATGATGACTTTGCTTATCTTAATGTTCTAAAATCAGTTTAATGTTTAATTCCATTAATATGTGCTCAATATTTAATGAGGGGCTCAGTGAAGCACAGAACACTCTTGTAAGTCTCCTGTCTCAGTGCAAACACAACTTAGATCCAATCATGAAAATAGATAAATCCTAGTAGATAACACAAAGCAGATTCAGCATTTATCTAAATAAGGCCTTCTCCCACCAAAATATCTTCATTTAGCAGCTTGGCACATTAATGGAAGTCTGTGAGTGAAAGATTTAAGTAAGAGGGGAAAATTGAATTCTAAAATGATGAATCCTTTAGTTTTCAGTTCAGTATTTTAAGTTATTATTTCAATTTGACTTGGTTTACAACAGTTAAAGAATACTGTTAAATGCTATGTAGGAGACCAGCTGATACTGTGATTAAGAACGGGGCTGCTACCATAGGTGGGTCCAAATTCACCAGCTTATCCATGGGAGAAAGATGCGGAAATCTGCTTTCATACAGTTGTAGCCTTGGAAACTGTAGGACAGTTCTACTCTGTCCTATACAGTCTCCATGTCTCTGAATCAACTTCATAGATGGTTTGGACTTTTTGGTTTATGTGCTCTATAGAAACTCTACTGGGGACTGTGGGTATAAATATTACTAAATATATTCAACAAAGACTAGTAAGTACTAAATATCCCTTTTAGGGAATGCATTTTTATTTCTTGAAGTCCAGCTTTTTATTAAATATTAGTCAATCATCAATATACCAGATACTTAAAATTCCACGTCTAAGTAGAGAGCAGTGGACATACTACCCCTTTAAAATTCCTTTGTAAAGGAATTTGTATCTAAAAAACCTGCTAAAGATGAGAAACATATATGTCACATGTAGTGAGGATACATATCAGCATTATAAATTGCTGTCTAGGCATAAAAATTGAAGTTTCCGTGAATAGACTCCCCATGGACATAGGCCACATCCAATTTGTGTCTCCAAATTCTAGTACGTGATGAACAATTCATGACAGTTGAATAGATGGATACGTAAAATAATAATTGAAAGAATTTGTAGATCTATAAATGGATTGTAGTAGTAATAGATTGGAAGATTCTAATGTTCAAGCTGGGTTTAGAAGAGGTCATGGCACTAGAGAAATTATCGCCAATGTTAGATGAATCTTGACTAAAAGCAGAGAGTACTAGAGGAATGTCTATCTGTGTTTCATTTACTATGTAATGGCATTTGACTATGTGGTTCACAACAAATTGTGGCTGACCTTAAGGAGAACAGGAATCCCAGAACACTTGATTGTGCTTATGTAAAATCTGTGCTCAGACCAGGCAGCAGTCCTCAGAAGAGAGCAAGGAAAGACTGTGTGGTTCAAAATCAGGAAATCCTTTCTCCATGCATTTTCAATCTATATTGAAACAAAATAGACGATTTGGGAGGCTGGGCTTTATGAGGAGGAATGTGGCATTAAGATTGGAGAAAAACTCATCAATAACTTACATTATGCAGATGACACAACCTTGCTTGCTGAAACTAAAGAGGATCTGAAGTGCTTGCTGTAGAAGGTAAAAGACTGTAGTCTTCAAGATGGATTGAAACTCAACATCAGGAAGACAAAGATTCTCACCACTTGGAAAAGAGGCAGCATCATGATAAATAGACTGAGGTTCTTAACAATTTCAACCTGGCTCCACAATCAACACTTTGGCATCAGCAGCCAGGAAATCAAAAGATGAATTGCAGTAGGGAAATCTGCTGTCAGGGAACTCTCCAGAGTACTGTGAAGCAATGACATCAGTCTAGAGACTAAAGTTCACCTGATCCAGGCCATGGGCTTTACAGTTACTTGCTATGCATCAGAGAGCTGGACAATGACTAAGGGTGATAGGAGAAGAATTGATGCTCTTGTGTTGAGGTGCAGAAGATGAGTCTGGAACACACCATGGATCATCAAGAAAACAAATTACTCTGTCTTGGAGGGAGTGAAACCAAGTTTCTCCTTGGAGGCTAGGATTTTGAAGCTCCATCTCACATACTTTGGGCACATGGTCTGGAGAGACTAGTCCTTGGAAAAGGACATCATGTTTGGAAGGGTAAAGAGAGAGCACAGGAGAGGAAGACCCTGGATGAGATGAAATGATACTCTTTCTGGGGTAATGAAACTAGGTGTGTAGGAGTTAATGAGACTGGCTAAGAATAGTGCAAGCTTCAGAGCTATTGTACATAGGGTAGCTACGAATCACAGGCATAACTCGATGATGCATAACAACAACAAAATAAAATTATTTCTTCCCCTCCTTTTATTATCTATAATTCTAGCAAATAATGTAACCTTTGAAAACATCTGTTTCTTCACTTTTCAAAGGGTACAAAAGCCACAACATCTCTGTAATATTTTTATGGAAATTAAATGAAATATTGTAAATCAATCATGTACCATAGTGCCTGGCATGCATTCATACATTGATTTAACATTAGTGTTCTTGTCCAGGGCACTTGGTGGGCCCACAGCTTCCCTCACCACTGCCTGCATTTCTCTCCATGTCCCTGGATCTTGAGTGGGGCCAGAATCTCTGCACCAAAAAACATTTGTTGACATTCAAAAATTTGAGGAAGTACCACATGAACAAAAATGTAATGAAGGATGAAGGTCAAGCTGCACTGAAGGCATTATCAAAACATTACTATAAGAAACAAAAAGAGATCTTGAAAAGTGGAAGAATATCCCTTGCTCATGGATAGGAAGACTCAATGTTGTGAAAATGGCAA
>NW_006399753.1:31319717-31370027 GCF_000299155.1 Elephantulus edwardii | reverse complement strand
GGAGAAAACAGTGCGACAATGAATGAATGAAAACCCCAAATCTCTGTAAATGTTCATTAAAACGAATAAAATTTAATTTTTTTAAAAAATAAATAAAATAAAATATAAAGCACTAGGAATTGATGGAATATCAATTAACATGCTTTAACTGACAGATGCCTCCCTGAATGTGCTCACAAGTTTATGCTGGGAAATTGAGAGGACAGCTGCCTGGCAGAATGACAGGAAGAGATCATCATACTTCCTCAATCCCAAGAAAGGTTCACCAACAGAATGTGGAAATTATCAAACAACATTATTAATATCTCATGCAACTGCAGAGCAATGGTGTCAGTCTGGAGACTAAGGTGGATCTGATACAGGCTACGGTCTTTGCAAGCACTTGTTATGCATCAGAGAGTTGGACAATGACTAGGGAGGATAAAAGAATTGATGCCTTTGAGCTGTGGTGCTGAAGAAATGTATTGAATATACGTTGGACTGCCAAGAAAACAAACAGATTCATCCTGGAGAGGGTTAAACCAGGCTTCTCCTTGGAGGCAAGAATTCTGGGGCTTCGTCTGACATACTTTGGACATGTTGTAGGGAGGGACAGGTCCTTGGAGAGGGACATCATGCTTGGGAGGGTGGAGGGACGGCCTCTGAGGGGAAGATCCTCTATGCGGTGGATTGATTTACTGACTGGGATAATTGGGATGGGTGTGTCAGAGGCAGTGTGATTGGCACAGGATAGAGCAGGGGTTAGGGCTGTTGTACATAGGACCGCTATGAGTCACAAGCGACTCGACGACACATAACAACAACAACAAGATCATTAAAAAATAACTAGAACAGTGCTTCGAAAGAAAACTGTCAGAAGTCTAAGGGTTTAGAAGATGCCTTAGCACCAAGAATATCCTTGCTGATATTAGATTCTGGATGATAGTAGAGAATACTAGACGAATGTCTATTTGTGTTTTATTGACTAAACAAATGCATTTAACTGTGTGGATCATAACAAATTATGACTAACATTGAGAAGAATGAAAATCCCAGAACCTTTAATTGTGTTCATGAGAAAACTAAACCTAGATCAAGAAGCTATTGTCAGAATAACTAGTCTGTTTGCTAAGCAAGTCATTTATGAAGCTGGACTCTTTGAAAAGGAATGTGGTAACAGGGAAAAAACTAATCAGCAACCTTTGCTATGCAGATGACACAATATTGTTTCCTGAAAGTGAGGAGGATATGAAGCTCTTTCTGCAGAAGATCAAAGACTACAGCTTTTGATGTGGATTACATCTCAGCATCAAGAAAATAAAGGTCCTCCTCACAGAACCAACATAAGCATTATAATAGAGAAAGAATTGAATGATGTCATCTTGCTTGGATCAACAATCAACACCCTTGGCACCAGCAGTCAGGAAATCAAGAGATGTATTACATTGGGCAAGTCTTCTGTCAGGGATCTCTAAGCATCAGAGAGCTGGAAAATGAATAAGGGTAAGAGAAGAATTGATGCCTTTAAGTTTCAGTACGGGAGAAGGGTACTGTATTCCATGGATTGTTTAAAACAAACAAACAAAAACCCCAAACATATATATGGCAAAAAGGGCAACCAGAGCGCTCCATGAACACAAAGATGGTGAAGCTTCAACATTTTTACTATGGGCATGTAACCAGGCAAGAATTTCCTCGAAAAAGGATATCATGCTTGGAAAGATGGAGGTGAATACCCCCAATGAGATGGATGGAGACAGTGAAATCAGCAATGGGCCCTAGTGTGTCAGAGATGAGAGGAAAACACAAGATATGACACGGTGCAGGTCCTTTGTTCACAAGGTGGCTATGAATCACTCAACAGACCTAATAACAATACAAGTGTTGTTGTGATTCATTTGCAGTTTATTGATTATAAACCATGTTTTTAAGATATTGTCATCTGATATCTCCTTACCATAGTCCAATTTCTAATTGTAAATATTCAGATTTAGTTGTTTATCGTGAAGCACAGATATTTGAAATAACTTTGGTTTGGGGGCTTTTCTGGGGTTTTTTGTTGTTGCTTTGTTTGCTTGCTTGCTTTCCAAGTGAAAATATGAAACTAGCCTAGCTAATCAGATGTTTTAGAAATACACACAAACATACTCATTCATTCACTTACACTATTCATTCTCTTGAAAAAAAAAAGTGAACTATAGGCCTTTGTACAATGTTACTCCTTCTGCCCGCTCTTCCCTTCTGCACTGCTTTACACACACACATCCCATTCCCTGTCCGCGTACCCTGCTATCCATCTGTGTTCTGCTTCTGTGTCCCTTCCCACCTCTCCCTAAACTTTGCTTTTTCCTTGAGTGGTAGAATTTAGATCAACCATGGTGGTAATGTGGTCAGGAGTGTCAGAGATGGTAATGTTGGTTCAGAAGAGAGTTGTTGCTGTTGTTACGTGCCATTGAGTCACTTGCAACTCATAGCAACCCTATATACAAGAGCTCTAAACAGTGTTCTATCCTGTGCCAACCTAACCATCTCAAACACACTCATTCCCACCACTCCAGTCACAGAATTGATCCACCTAATCAAAGGTCTTCCTCTCCTTTGCCGCCCCTCCACTCTGCCAAACATGATGTCCCTCTCCAAGGATCAGTCCCTCCTTGCAACATGTTCAAAGTATGTCAGACGAAGCTTCAGAGTCTTTGACTCCAAGGAGTATTTCCGAAGGCTTCACCTTCTCCAGGACAAACTTGTTTGTTCTCCTAGCAGTCCATGGTATATTCAACACTCTTCTCCAGCACCACAGCTCAAAGGCATCAATGCTCTTTCTATCATCCCTGTTCACTGTCCAACTCTCTGATGCATAGCACGTAATTGCAAAGACTATAGCCCGGATCAGGTGCACCTAGTCTCCAGCCTGACGTCATTGCTCTTCAGTACTCTGGAGAGGTCCTTAACAGCTGACTTTCCCAGTGCAATTCATTTCTTGCTTTCCTGGCTGCTGTTACCAAGAGTGTTTGTTGACTGTGGAGCCAAGTAAACTAAAACCGTTAACTATCTCAATCTCTTCACCATCCATACAGATCTTCCAATTGTCCCAGTGGTGAGAATCTTTGTTTTCTTGATGTTTAGCTTCAATTCATTTCATATAGGAGGCTGCAGTCTTTGACCTTCTGCAGCAAGAGCTTCAGGTCCTCCTCAGTTTCAGCAAGCAGGTTTGTGTCATCTGCATAACGCAGATTGTTGAGGATTCTTCCACCAATCCTGATGCCACATTCCTCCTCATACAGCCCAGCATCTCGGATCATCTGTTCTGCATACAGATTGAACAGGTATGGAGACAGAATACATCCCTAATGGATCCCCTTCTTGATTTTGAACCATATAGTGTCTCTATGCTCTGTTCTGAAGACAGCCTCTTGGTCCAAGTATAGGTTTCACATTAACACAATCAAATGTTATGGGATTCCCATTCTTCTCAGAGTCAGCCACAGCTTGTTGTTATGCACACAGTCAAAAGCCTTTGCATAGTCAATGAAACACAGATAGACATTCTTCTGGTATTCTCTGCTTTCTGCCAAGATCCATCTAACATTAGCTATAATATGCCTAGTACCATGACCTCTTTTAAATCCAGCCTGTACATCTGGCAGTTCTTTGTTAACATATAGTTCCAAACATGTTTGAATCATTTTCAGCATAATCTTGCTTTCATGTGATATTAATGATATTGTTCGATAATTTCCACACTCTATTGGGTCACCTTTCTTTGGAATAGGAACAAATATTGATCTTTTCCAGTCAGTAAGCCAGCTGGCTGTCCTCTGAATTTCTTGGCACAACTTAGTGAGCACATCCAGGGCAGTGTCTGTTTGTTGAAATATGTCAATAAGGTTCAATAATCCCATATTGTGTGAAGGGCATTTTAATGCACCAATATAGAGAAAAAGAGCATCAGAATGAATTAAAAAGAAATAAAACACCAAAAAACAAAAAACCCATCAATATGTTGCCTGCAAGAGACACATCTAAGAAATGACGGAAAAAGAGAGATAAAAATCAAAAGGTGTTTTTCAATGCTGCATAATATTTCATTTCGTGAATATACCAGAGCTTCTCTATCCATTTGTTCATGCGTACTTGGGTTGTTCCCAGATCTTTGCTATTGCAAATAAGGCTGCAATAAATATGGATGTGCATATATCCAGTTGGGTGGCTGTTATGGTTTCTTTGAGGTAAATTTCCAGTAGTAGAATTGCTGGGTCAAATGGTATTTCTATTTGCAACTTTTTGAGAAAGCACCATAAAGCCTTCCATAGTGGTTGCACCATTTTACACTCCCACCAACAATGAATAAGGATTCCAGTTTCTCCACAACTTCGCCAGCATTTGATGTTTGCTGTTCTGTTAAACTTCTCATGAAATATTATGCAAACTGGATGACCGTGAAGGACATTATGCTTAGTGAAAATATCAGTCAAAAAAGGACAAATATTGCATAGGGCTATTCTTATAAAATGGGACTGACATCAGGCTTGAAGGAAGACAGAAAAGGAGGGGAGGAATGATGTACATTGCATTCAAATAGATGAAGGTGGGAACTGTTTAAAAGGGATATATGAATGGGTATTCTTGTCATTACAGAAGTCCAGAATGAAGGCTGCATAGTGGAGTGAACTTGGGGTGAGGGATTGCATAACAATGAAAGAATTTTTCTTTTCAAGGAGAAGAATTGGGGGAGGAGGGAGTGTGCAGAGAGAAAAGTGCAACAATCAATGACTGGAAATCCTAAATATCTGTACACTTTCATTAAAATTAATAAATAAAAAGAAGAAAAAAAATCAAAGAGGGGGGGAATATGCCAAGCAAATGACTTATAAGAAAGCAAGAGTGACAATACTAATTTATGATAAAACTTCATCTGAGAGCTGGACAATAAACAAGGATGACAGAAAAAGAATTGACATCCTGTGGTGTTGGGAGAAGAGCACTGAATATCCCATGAACTTCCAAAAGAATAAACAGATATGTCATAGAGACGGTGCAGTTGGAGTGCTGTTAAGAGGCACGAATGATGAGGCTTTGCCTCACATACTTTGGACATATTGCCAGGAGGTGCTATTTCTTGGAGAAGAATATGTTGTTGGGAAGGGTGGAGGGTTGGTGAAGGAAAGGAAGACCCTTAACCACATGGGTTGACGTAGTGACTGCTGCAAGGGTTCTGTGTGTCAGAAATTGTGAGGATGGCACAGGATAGAACAGGGTTCAGACCTTGTTGATGGGGTCACTGTGAGTTGTACTCAACTTGATGACACCTAAGAATAACAACAATGATCTTCTACCGTAATGTAAAAATACTGGAAATTAATAAGAGGGTAAAGGATAAAATCCCACCAATGTGGAAGTTAAATAACACCATTCTTGAGCACTATTGGGTTGAAGAAAATTAACCACATCAAAACCCCAAAACTACTTATTAAAAGCAGACAACTATATTGTGCATTGATTTTTTTGTCATGCATCCTGTCATACTCCAGCAATTTCCAGAATGAGTCAAAATTAAATTCCCTTTTCTTTTACAGATTCTTGTCAAAGTTCTTTTCTTTACTTTGACTCGAGTGTTATCTCTGTTCAATCTGCTATTAGTTTATTTTTCCCAAGATCAATTTTTAGGAATAACTGAATAATTTTGCCTCTGTATTATAGAAAAAGAGAAGAATCATAGCTCAATAATTCAACATTTAATGACTCACTTTTCTAAAAATGGAATCTTTTCACATTTTTTTTCTTTTCTGTGAACCTGGAGACATATTCTCTTTTCAGTAAGAGATCATCCATTAAAATGCTTGAATTTCAAAGATACATAAAACCATGATCTGAGTGTGTGGTTTTATTTCATTACATGTCTTATACCTGGATACTCGGTTAGAGATCTTTCATTGGATGCCATAACCACAATTATTTGTAAATCTGATTATTTTTATAAGTTAAATCATAACTTAAATGCACAAGTAGAACTTTGTAAAAGCAAAGGCTCATTGATTATAAAACCAAATATTATTAGTAAGATTATTGTTTACAAATTCTGTTGCATACCACATTTGCTTAAAAAATGGTTATGGGTGCTGTAACTAACAAATAGGGAATACAATATTCACAACTGCAGTATTTTCAGAGAAGTAAGTATGTTTTCTTTATATTAACCACTTTCTGGACTTTTGAAAATCATCTTAATGATTTTATCAAATTTTTGCATTAATTATGCAAACCAGCTACTAGTTTTTCCAGAGTCAATTAAGACTCATGATGATTCCTAGTGTGTCTGAATAGAATGATACATCATAGGGTTTTCAGTGATTGATTTTTCAGAAGTACATTGCCAGTTTTTTCTTCTGAGACAGACTTGTATGGACTCGAACTTCCAAACTTTAACCATGTGCACCACTTAGAAACTCCCTTTAAACCTTGAAATATTTTTCTTATAAAGAATTAGCTGCTCCAGTCAATTTTGCTTTTATCTTCCCACAGGGCTCTTGGCTACGTACTTTCACAGGGTACTGCTTTCTCGAAGACATTTGGCCTCAGTATGCTACTGTAAAGTGGTTACCAGGAGACATCTTCTGTTTTTTTCCTAGGACTGGTTAGTGCTTTTTCTTAACATTCTTTTATTTAGTACTGAATTGGTTGGAGTCTTTTGGTACCTAGCAACATTTTCTCAGTTTTGAATCCTGGCTAAAATCCATTCATTTTTCTCCTTATAAAGTGTCTGTGTTACATAGTTTGACTTTGCTTTTATGATATATAGATATAGATAGATATAGATATAGATATAGATATAGATATAGATATAGATATAGATGATATATATATATATATATATATAGAGAGAGAGAGAGAGAGAGAGAAAGAGACAGAGAGAGACAGAGATGATAGAGATAGAGATAGATAGATAGATAGATAGATAATTTGCTTTGTTGAAACAGACACATGCACACACACACACACACACTCTCTCTCTCTCCAGGAACCATCACATAACTTGATATATATTTAATTTGGTAAAGCTTCTCTTTATGTTGTTAAAACCTATCTTGCATAGTGTTAGGAATAAGATACTAGCACTAATTACTGTGGAGTTGACCCTGACTCATAGAGCACCACATGTATCAGATTAGAAGTCTGCCTCATAGAATATTTGGTGACTGATTTGTTAGAAGTGTATCCCCAAACCTTTCTCCTAAGGTGCCTCAAAACTTTCACATGCTATTTAACAGCCGAGAACATGAATAATCCACATTATCTAGAAAGAGGAACTTCTGGTGGCATAGCCCATAGCAAATTGTACTGTTAAACCAAAGGTTGCACATCTTTCACAGTTTGAATCCTCCAGTCTCTCTAAAGAGAAAGATGGGTGGTTTTTCCCATTGAAATTTACCACCTAAAAGATATAATGAAGGATTTCTAGGTGTAGGACCAGACTTCAGAAGTGAGTGAGGCCCTTATCTGAGTTGGGGTTGCCAAATGTTTTTTCCCCGTCAAAAGGTTTACTTTTTACTCTATTGGAATAATTTTTTATGCAAACAGGAACTTAATCTTTGTTACTGTTGTTATGTGTCATCAAGTCACCTGAGACTCATATTGACTCATCTGCACAATTGTTGTGAACTCTCCCTACCTGAACCAGTCTGACTGATTCTGAACCTACCTCCATTATCCTGGTTACAGTGTCAACCCATCTCATCTAGGATCTTCCTCTTCTGTGCTGTCGCTCACCCCTTCATGCGTGATGCAGTTCTCCAAGGACTGGTCCATCTTGGCTTTGTGACCCAAAGTATGTGAGACATAGCTTTAAAATCCTTGCCTCCAAGTAAAAACTTGTTTTCACCCTCTCCATGACAAACTTGTTTGTTCTCTTGGTATTCCATATCATGTTGAATACTCCTCTCCAGAACCATAACTCAAGGACATTTCTTCTTCTTCTGTCACCCTTAGTCATTGTCCAGCTGTCTGTGCATACTGAGTAATTGTAAAGACCATGACCTGGATCAGGCTCACCTTGATCCCAAGATGGACTTTAGCATTCTGGAGAGGTCCCTGAGATTACACTTCCCCAATGCAGTTTGTTGTCTTTTGACTTCCTGACTGCTGGTGCCAAAAGTGTTGAATGTGGAGCTATCAAGAGGCCCAGGGATGAGAATCTTTGTCTTCCTGATGTTGAACTTCAATCAATATTTAAAGCTGAAGTTCTTAACTCTCTACAGTAAGTACTTCAGGTCCTCCTCAATTTTAGGATCTCAGGTTGTGTCATTTGCATATTGCAGGTTTTGATGAGTCATTCTCCTATCCTGATGCCACATTCCTCCTTATAAATTCCAGTCTCCCTAATGATCTGTTACACATATAGATTGAAAAGGTCTGGAGACAGGATGCATCCCTGACACATTCTTCCTAATTTTTGAACAATGTGTTTTTTCCTTGCTCTGTTCTTGGTACTGCTTCTTGGTCCAAGTATATGTTTCACATGAGTACAATCAAGTCTTCTGGGATTCCCATTCTGCTCAAGGTTAGCAACAATTTGTTATTATCTATACAGTCAAATGTCTTTGCATAGTCAATGAAACATAGATACACATTCCTCTGGTATTCTTTGCCAAGATTCATCTGACATAGACCATAATGTCTCTAGCACCATGTTAAACCCGGTTTTTATTTCTGGTAATTTTCTGTTAAAGTACTATCCCAGTCATTTTGGATAATTTTTAGCAGGATTTTGCTTTTGTGTGATGTTAGTGATATTGTTCGATAATTTTCACACTCTGCCTGGTCACCTTTTTATAGAATGGGGATAAATATGGATCTTTTCCTGTCAGTTGGCCAAATAGTTATCCTCCAGATTTCTTGGGACAATCAATTTGGTGAGCAAGTTCAGAATCTGTTTGTTGAAATGTGTCGTTTGGTATTCCATCAATTCCTGGAGCCTTGTTTTTTGTCAGTTCCTTCAGAACAGTTTGAACTTCCTCCTTCATTAACTTTGTGCTTTGATCATACGTTGTTTCATTAAATTCCTCTGTGCCAGCCAATTATTTTTTATAAAGTGGCTCTGTGTACTGCTTTCTTTCTTTTTTTAAATAAAATATTGTAATTGTTATTTTGACAAAAGTTTACAGAAAAGTTAGATTTTCATTCATTCTTTGCTGCACAATTTATTCCATCTTCTTCCTTTCCCCCTACCCAGGTTTATTTGGGTTTTTTTACAAGTTTATTTCCAAATTTGAATATATTGTTTTAGAGAACAGATTCTTTCAATTTCCCTTACCCCAACCATCAAATTGCACAACTCCATGATTAATCCCCCTCTCCTCCTGCACATCCTCAGCCCTCTGCTTCCATCCTCTCCCACCCTCCGTGGATCCTTATACTCATTCTATAATAATGGATTTATACAATATTTGTCCTTGTGGGACTGAGTTAGTTCATTCAGCATAATGTTCTCGAGTCCTCTTCAAAGGAAGCAATAATAAATGTTGGAAAGGACGTGGTGAGAAAGAGACACTTATATGTTGTTGTTGGGATTATAAAAGGGCACAAACTTTCTGGAAGGGAGTTTGGCACTTCTTCAAAAACCTGAACATAGAAATTCCACGTGACCCAGCTATTTCATTACTTGGAATATACCCCGAGAAAATGAGAATTGAGACACAAACAGAGATTTGTACATCAATTTTCATTGCAGCATTATTCACCATCACAAGACCATGTAAAGAGCCCAAATGTCCAACCACAAATGAATAGATTGAGAAATTATATTACATTCACACAATAGAATACTACACAGCATGCAGGAGGAATGATTTTGTAAATTATGACCTTCCCTCATCTTTTAATGCTTCCTTGATCATTCAATATTCTGTCCATAGCATCTTTAAGTATTGCAACTCAAGGCTTAAATTTGTTCTTTAGTTCCTTCAGCTTCAGAGAAAGTTTGGCCTTCTTTATTTTTGGACTCCAGCTTTTTGCACAATTCATTGTAAAACTTTACTTTGTCTACCCGATCCACCCTTTGGAATCTTAATCTTTAGAAAATCCAATTCATTGATATTATCCTCTCCCGACTATATTTGCCAATCGATTTATACCATAGGCTAGACAATCTAAATTTGGTCCCATTTTCTTTCTTATGATCTTTATGGTCTTGGCTTTGGTCTCTGATCCACCTTGAGTTGAGTTTTGTGTACGGTGTGAGAACTGGATCTTACTTCAGCTTTCTGCAGGTAGATGTCCACTTTATCAGCCCCATTTGTTGAAGATGTTCTCATTTCCCCATTTGATAGGTTTTGTTTCCTTGTCAAATACCTATTGCCCATAGGTGGATGGATTGATTTCTGGATTCTTGATTCTGCTCCATTGGTCTATGTGCCTGTCACTGTACCAGTATCATCCTGTTTTGGTTATCTCAGCTGTGGAGTAGGTTTTGAGATCAGGGAGTTCTATGCCTCCCACTTAATTTTTGTTTTTCAGAAGTGCTTTGTTAATTCAGGGTCTCTTTCACTTTCAAATAAACTTGCCAAATGACTTTTCTAGCTCTTTAAAGAAAAACTTTTGGTATTTATATTGGGATTCCTGTTAAATTTGTACACTATTTTTGGTAGGATTGTAATTTTCACCACATTGAGTACTCTTATCCATAAACATGGGACATTTTCCCATTTACTTAGGTCTCTTATTGTTTCTCGCAGTAGTGTTCTGTAGTTTTCTTTTCATAAAATCCTTCATGTCTCTAGTTAGGTTTATTCTCAAGTATGTCCATTTGTGGTTGGCTGTTGTAAATGACATGACTTTCTTAGATCACTTATATGTGTTTTCTTTGTTAGCGTGGAGGAATCCCACTGAGTTTTACGTATTGATGTTGTTTCCTGCCTCTCTGCTAAACTGGTCTATTAAGCTTAACAGTGCTTTTGTTAAGTCCTTGGGGTTTTCTGTGTAGACTTTCATATCATCTGCATAAAGTGACAGGTTTGGGGTTTTTTTCCCCCTTTCTTTTTTTTTAATTTAAATTTTTATTAATTTCAGTAAAAATTTACAGAGACTTTGGATTTCCATTCATTCATTGTTGCACTTTTCTTCCCTCCTAATCCTCACCACTAGCACACTACCCTCTTGGAAAAATAAAAGACAAATTCTTTCATTGTTTTACAGACCCTACCCCAGGTCTACTCCACCATGTAGCCTTCGCTCTAGACTCCTGTCATGACAAAATGCCTAATTACATATCCCTTTTAAACAGTTTTCTCCCTCATCTGTTTCAATACAGTATACATGATTGAACCCATCTTCCTCAATCTCCCCCCAACCCCAAGGTCAGTCCTGTTTTACAACAGTGGCACCATGCAGTATTTGTGCTTTTGTGACTATTTCACTCAGCATAATGTCATCCAGAGTCACCCATTTTGAATAATATTGAATGAGTTCCTTGTTTTTCAATGCAGCATAGTATTCCATTGTGTGAATATACCACAGCTTCTCGATCCATTCGTTTGTGAATGGGCATTTAGGTTGTTTCCAGCTCCTTGCTATTGTAAACAAAGCCGCAATAAACATGGGTGTGCATATATCTGCTTGGATGTCAGTTATGGTCTCTTCTGGGTATATTCCCAGTAGTGGTATTACTGGGCCAAGTGGTGTCTCTATTTGTAACTTATTGAGAAAGCGCCATACCACTTTCTACAGTGGTTGCACCATTTTACACTCCCACCAACAGGTGAATGAGGGTTCCAGTTTCTCCACAACCTCGCCAGCATTTGTTGCTTGCTGTGCTGTTAATTTTTGCTATTCTGACTGGGGTGAGATGATATCTCATAGCTGTTTTAATTTGCATCTCTCTAAGAGCTAGGGATTTTGAACTTTTCTTCATGTGCTTGTTAGCCATCTGAATGTCTTCTTCGTTGAAGTGTCTGTTCATATCCTGTGCCCATTTTTCTTTTGTATTATTTACCTTTATCTTGTTGTGGTGCTCAAGTAACTTATAAATTCTGGATGTAAGCCCCTTATCTGATATATCATTACCAAATACATTTTCCCAGTCTGTGGCTTCCTTGTTTACCTTGTTGGAGAAGTTTTTGGATGTGCATAGGGATTTGATTCTTAGAAGATTCCATTCATCTACTTTATCTTCCCCTGGTTGCAGGTTTTTCAGGATACTTGGAGACTGTTTTTATTGTGGATTAGGACTTCTGGCAAGGTTTCTAGCTTTTCTTTAATGAACTTTATAGTCCTCGGTTTTAGTCCTAGGTCCATGATCCACCTTGTTGGTTTTTGTATATGGAGTGAGGTGTGGATCTTGCTTGAGTCTTTTGCAGATACTTTTCCAATTAGGCAAACACCATTTGTTAAAAAGGCTGTCGTTTACCCACGTAACTGATTTCATCTCCTTGTCAAAAGTCAGTTGACCATAGAGAAATGGGCTGATCTCCAGGTTCTCAATTCTATTCCATTGATCTATTTGTCTGTCATTGTACCAGTACCATGCTGTCTTTACCACCACAGCAGTGTAGTAGGATTTGAAATCAGGGAGTGAGATACCTCCTACCTTTCTTCTATTTTTAAGGAGTGCTTTGCTTATTCGGGGCTTCTTTTCATTCCAATCGAAACTGGAGATTGCCTTTTCCAACTCCTTGAAGAATGGGATTGGTATTTGTATTGGGATTGCATCAAACGTGAAAATTGCCTTTGGTAGTATTGCCATTTTCTCGATATTGAGTTTTCCTGTCCATGTAAAGTGACAGTTTTATCAACTTATGGGCCTGGATGCCTCTTATTTTCTTCATGTTGTAATATTGCTCTAGCAATAAAATAATACAGTATTGGAGTCATGGAATTGGACATAATTTTTTAGTACCTGTTAACAAGGAAAATACCTTTAATCTTATCCATTTAATCTTAAGAATGATGTTAGCTCTTGGTTTTGCATATAAACTTTTCACTATGTTGAAGAAATTTCCTTCAATTTCTATTTTGCTGAGTGTTTTAATCAGAGAGAGAAGTTTGTGCCAAAGGTATTTTCTAAATCAATTGATAGGCTTATGTGGATCTTATTATTTGCTTTGTTAATGTGATGAATTATGTAGATTGTTTTTCTTATATTGAACCATTCTTGCATATCTGTTCATGAAGGCCACTTGTTTATGAAGGTTTTTTTATGTACTGTTATGAACTGAAGAACTAATTTAAATCTTAAGTTGCTATAATCAAGGATGCTCTAGGGAGAATATTAAATGGTCCAGGAAGTATTAAAAGAAGATGGAAAGAATATACTTAGTCACTGTATCAAAAGGAACTGGCAGACAGAGAAGAATTTAATGAAATCACATATGAGCAAGAGCCTATGGTGATGAAGGAAAAAGTTCAAGCTGCTTTGAAGGAAATAGCAAAAAGTAAGGCCCCAGGAATAGATGGTACACCAGTTGAGGTATTTCAGCTAACAGATGCTGCCCTGGATGTGCTCACCAAGTTGTGCCAAGAAATCTGGAGAACAACCACTTGGCCAACTGACTGGAAGAGATCCCTATTTGTTTCCATTCCAAAGAAGGGTGACCCTACAGAGTGTAGAAACTATAGAACAATATCATTGATTTCACTCAGCAAGATTCTACTGAAGATTATCAAAAAACGATTGGAACAACACATCAGCAGAGAACTGCCAGAAGTCCAGGCTGGGTTTAGAAGGGGTTGTGGTACTAGGGATATTGTTGCTGATGTTAGATGGCTCTTGGCTGAAAGCAGGGAATACCAGAAGAATGTCTATCTGTGTTTCATTGATTATGCAAAGGCATTTGACTGTGTGGATCATAACAAACTGTGGCTGACTCTGAGGAGAATGGGAATCCCAGAACACTTGATCGTTCTAATGCAAAACCTGTACTTGGACCAAGAGGCAGTCATCAGAACAGAGCAAGAAAACACTGTGTGATTAAAAATTGGGAAAGGTGTACTCCAGTGATTTGTCCTATCTCCATAACTTTTCAACCTGTATGTAGAACAGATTATCTGAGAGGCTGGGCTCTATGAGGAGAAGTGTGGCATCAGGACTGGTGGAAGATCTATTAACAATCTGAGTTATGCAGATGACACAACCCTGCTTGCTGAAACTGAAGAGGACCTGAAATGCTTGCTGCAGAGGGTCAAGGACTGCAACCTTCAGAATGGATTGAAGCTCAATGTCAAGAAGACAAAGATTCTCACCACTGGACCAATTGGCAGCATCAGGATGGATGGTGAAGAGATAGAGATTGTTAACAGCGTCAGTCTGCTTGGCTCCACGGTCAACACTCTTGGCACTAGCAGCCAGGAAATAAAAAAATGTATTGCAATGGGAAAGTCTGCTGTTAGGGACCTCTCCAGGGTACTGAAGAGCAATAGTGTCATTCTGGAGACTAAGGTGCATCTGATATAGGCTATACTCTTTGCAATCACTTGTTATGCATCAGAGAGTTAGACAATGACTAGGGAGGATAGAAGGAGAATTGATGCCTTTGATCTGTGGTGCTCGAGAAATGTATTGAATGTACCCTGGACTGCCAAGAAAACAAACAGATTCATCCTGGAGAGGGTTAAACCAGTCTGCTTCTTTGAGGCAAGGATTCTGGGGCTTCTTCTGACATACTTTGGACATGTTGTAAGGAGGGAGAGGTCCTTGGAACAGGACATCATGCTTGGGAGGGTAGAGGGACAGCACAGGAGAGGAAGACCCTCTGTGAGGTGGATTGGTTCAGTGGCTGGGATAATCAGAATGGGTGTGTCAGAGGCAGTGTGATTGGTACAGGATAGAGCAGGGTTTAGGGTTATTGTACATAGGGTTGCTATGAGTCGCAAGTGACTCGACAGCACATAACAACAACAACAATGACAGCAACTGTTAAAAAAATACTATATATCATACAATTACAATAGTGTGTTACATCGTGTTTTTAACCTTGAGAAGAATAAAAATCCTGGAACGCTTGATTGTGCTCATGCAAAACCTGTACTAGGACCAGGAAGCAGTCCTCAGGATAGAGCAAGGGTTCAAATTAGGAAAGGAGTATGTCAGGTATATGTCCTCTCTCCATATGTTTTCATTTTATATGTGGAACATTTCATTCAGGAGACTGGATTTACGAGAGAGAATGTGGTATCAGAATTGGAGGAAGACTCATCTATAACTTGCCATATGCAGGTGACAGAACCTTGTTTGCTAAAACTGAGTAGGACCTGAAGTCTTTGCTGCAGAGGGTCAAGGATTGTAGTCTTTATTATGGATTAAAGCTCAACAGCAAGAACACAAAGATTCTCACCACTTGGGTCAGTTGGCAGTACAATAAATGGAAAAGAGATTGAGATTATTTATCATTTCAGTTTATTTAGTTCCAAAATCAATACTCTTGGCACCAGAGTCATTAAATAAAAAAAGACAAATTGCATCAGGAAAACCTGCTGTCAGGGATTTCTTCAGACTTCTGAAGAGCAACAGTGTCAGTTTAGAGATTAAAGTGTGCCTCTTCCAGGCCATGGTCTTTGCAATTTTTTTCCCCTCTATATCAGAGAGCTGGACAATGATTAAAGATTGCAGAGGAAGGATCAGTGCCTTTGAGTTGTGGTGCTGAAGAAGAGAATTGAATGCACCATTGACTGTCAAGAAACAAACAGGCATGTCTTGGTTAGGGTGAAACCAAGTTTCCTCTTGGAAGCAAAGATTATAAGGCTCCATCTCATACCCTTTGGGCATGTGGCCAGGAGGGACCAATTCTTGGAGAAGGACACCATGCTTGGGAGGGTGGAGGAATAGTGAAAGAAAGGAAGACTTTGGATAAATGGATTAACACAGTAAATAGGGCAATGGGGGTGAGTATGCCAGAGACAGTGAGACTGTCTCAGGAGAGATCGGGCTTCAGAGTTATTGTGCATAGGGCCACTGTGAGTTGCAAGCAATTTGATACCACATAAAAACAACTATATAACAAAGGAGAAGCTGGAGAGCATTATGGTGAGTGAACAAACTCAATCTCTTAAGGACAAATAGTGCATAAGACCATTATTGTAAAAATAGAAGAATAACTAGTAAGATGTGTATAAAAGTCCAAAGGGGGAAGTAGAGAGGTAAGGGGGCTGAGAGGTGGGAGGAAATCAGGGGGCCACAGAGTTTAGTGGACAGAGAAACCAGGTGAAGGAATTAGGAAAGAGCTAGTAGGGAACTGAAGAGATGGGGTGGTAGTGGGCGTAGATAAATGGTGATTGTTTTTATAAAATATAAAGTACAGGAATAATAGTATGTAATACAGTGTGAATGAAATAATATGTAAAACACAGAGTATATGAATGAAACACAATATATATGAATTTTGTATGCAAACCAATATAAAACTTTAAAAATATGTAAAAAAAAAAGGAGTGAGGAAGGGAAACACAAATAAAATAGCCCTCATAAACTAACTTGATGGGGCTAAACTGCAGTTACTATATGAGTTCTAGGAAAGAGAAAAAGCTTACAAACAATAATAATTATATATTCTACCATGTCAGCATTAACATGACAGTGTTGTAGTTATATCAGGTATCAAACAAGAATATGAGGTGGCTTTGAGATTCAGGAGTAAACCCGGATGTACATTTCTGGTAATCTGCGAGCAATTCAATTTATTATGGAGGGCCTGTCCTCAGCACAAGTCTGATAACCAATAGAATTTTGTTAGTTTCATGTCGTCGTCATCGTCGTCTTCTTCTTCCTCCTCCTCTTCCATCATCATCATCATTCATTGTTTTCAAGTCAGAACTGACTCAGAGCTGACTCAATGGATTTCAGAGGATGCAAATTGCATGGAAGGAGAGTACTGCGTCTTCTTTTCACTAGGCCCCCAGAGCTCCTTTAGAGATGCTTGTAGACTTGAACTGCCAGAGAAGTGTTGCCTCTGTGCTGCGTACAGCTCCCTACAGACTAAGCACCTAAAGCACTTGCTATATGACAAAAGGTTGGCATAAATTCTAATCCTTTTATAAAACTGGAGATGAATGTGTTCTATTTCTAATTTCTTAACTAAGGCCATACCACTCATTTAGTATCACCCAAGGCAAAGCTCCTTCACTCTGTAACATTTCCTTAGAGGTGTCTGTTCACAAGCAGGCCTGATTCCCTTGAGGGTGTTGAATTTCAGGGAATGTTCAAAAATAAGGAAGACTTGACCCACTGTTGTAATACACTGACAAAAGTCCAGGAATTGGAATGAAAGTGTCCAATTTTTTCCCCTCTTCACTAGTACGATTTGTGTTTCCATATGTTATTTGCAAAGTAAGGACAATTTGTCAAAACCCCCAACATCACTTTTTTACAATTTTTTTTCTTTTGTAAACTAAATAAAACAGAACATATGAAGAATCTTGGTGAAAAGATAAAACACTAAAGCTAGATACTTCACACTTGTGGACTTAGCTATCAGGTAGAACCACAGTAAAATACAGATAAATAACTCAAATTTTAAAAGCAAACCAACCCTCATTGCCATCAAATTGGAACTGACTTACAACTGACCTTATAAATCACATGGGAAGATTTTGCTAGTCTTTCTCCATGGAGGTGTTGGTGGATTCAAACCACCAGAGAAATGTTACCTTTGTGTTACAGTGCAACTCTCTATTCACTAAAGCACTATAAAGCACTAAAGCAATATAGCTCCCTGTGTTATCTATTTAACACTGTATATCTATATTATTCGCACATACAGTTGTTTTCTCTGTGGAGCCTGCCCTGAGATATTCCTCAACTAGAAATGTAGGCCACTTATGTCAACACTGGAATTCCCTGCGATTGATACATTGAAAGTACACAAGCAAATTATGATGAGAATAGATTAGCAAAGACTAAAGTGATATTTAGTATTATAATGTTCTTAAATAAATGTTCTTTCAGAGGATAGGATGGAATTTCTAGACTTGGAAAAATATCAATCCACATCTGGCTCTGCCAAACTGTAAAGAATTAAAAAAAAAAAATAAAGAAGCTAGACATGAAGACCATACACTTAAACTGAAACAGTTATTTCACTCTTAAAAACTTTAATTTGAAATGCCATAAGCCACAAAGGACTGTATCTATTGCTTTAGAGAATGTGTTTATAATCTGTATGGAGGGACAAATCCCTGAAGAAGGAAAGGTAGAGAGACAGTGCAGGAGAAGAAGACCCTAGATGAGTAGGATTGGTACAGTAACTGAGGTAATGGGCTTAGGTGTGTTGGAGTCAGTGAGATTAGGTCAGGACAGGGCAAGTTTCAGAGCTGCTGTACACAGGGTCGCTATGAGTCACAGCACATACCAAAAATAAAAATGTTTTCAGATATCTAGGTGCTAGATCTTTTTTAACTAGAGATGCCACTGAAATGGAATTAGTCTCAAGAATGTTTCATCTTGAAATTTAAAACTTACTTAAAGAAAGTATTTCAAATATATTTCAACAATTAGCTACTTTTAGCATCCATTAGTTTCTATAACAGATTGAATAACCATCAATTATTTTATTCTTCACTGTATCTTAAGAATTTGTATATCTTTTATTTAAATGATAAATTTTAGGTATTAAAAACTATTCTAGGAGGACTATTTCAAGAGATCTGAGAAGATGATATTAAACTATAGAAAATTGCTTTCACCTGGTCACTCAGCCATATTTGGTTATGCTACATTTTTTGGTACTCTTGCCACCAGGTGGCAGTGAGACAACATACACAGTTGCAAGATAATTTCTCACATTTTAGTATAAAATGAGAGGGAAATGGACAGAGGATACTACTGAATTAATCATCAAGGACAAGATTGTTAAGAATATGAAGATGATGGGTAATATATGAAATGTCAAACAACAAGTTATGTATATACTGGTATATGCACAAATATGTATGAATACACTTAGAAACATAACAGGATTGTTTACTCCCCTCATTCAACAGAAGATATGAGCAGTGAAAGCTTTACAGTGTAAAATAAAAGTTTACAAGAGAAGTCAAAATTCAGTTACCTGAACGATTGTAATAGTATTCATGACCAAAACCAGTCTTAAACATTGAGAACTCCAGCTTCCTAAAGTCTAAGGAGATATGCAGAAGACATGTAAGATTTCCATATGCACTAAGAAAGCACAAAACACAAATACTTTGAAGAATGTAAGGGTCACTATTAATATCAAACCTGGCATGTATTAGAAATAGTATGCATATTCTGCCTTTGTTTATGTTCTAATTCATCATGAACCTCTCCATCAGATTTACAAGGTGGTAATCTTAACCCAAGGAAACTACTCATCATTCACTTGAAAAATATCTAGGGGATTACAATTGTTGCTAGTTTTGACAACCAGGCAACATGTTATCCAGCTGGTGGGCTCTGGTGCCCTAGTGGCAAGAAGCTGCATTGAAATCCTGAAGGCATACTGTTCGAGGTCACCATGGGAGAAGGATGTGATTAACTGCCTCGGAAAATCCTCCAGAGCGTCAGCTAGGTGTCAGCTGAAACTCTGTTGTATGCAATATAAATATCTAAATATATAAACATATAAATATATAAATAAATATATAAATACATAAATATATCTATTCATTTAGATTACATCTCCCCAGTGCAGCAGTGCAGTTATTACAAGCTGCCCTCACAGAACTAAAGTTTTTATGGCAAATTCTATCTGCATCTTTATACTGTAAACTTTATTTGGCAGAAAATATGTCTAATATGATCCTTATTTTATGCCTATATTACCTAGCATTCTAGCATAGTGAAATACAAATAGACAACTATGTTATCTGTTTTGCTTATCCAAGGATCTATCTAAAATTAATGTTTCACTTACTTGAATTATTAATGAAAACAAAACAATTTCAATAGAAGCAAATGTATTTGTTTGATACTAATTTGATCCCCATAGTGTAAAGTGAAGAACCACAATTTTCTGTCTATTTCTATTCGATTAAACTCCTTGGCCAAGGTGATATTTTTTTAATAAGAAAAGCCAATCTGTCTTTTGAGAAAACTGTTTTCTATAATTTCACTGAGAAAACACTTAGCTTGAGTTATGAAGCTTAAATTTTGTTCAGAGAAATTTATAGCTTGTACTAGGTTATTTTGTTTTCACATGATCTTAAATTTAAGATGTAGTGGTAAGGAATTGTGCTGCCAACACAAAGGTACTCAGGTCAGATTTACCAGCTGCTGCACAGGAGAAAAATGGGCAGTCTTTTCCTGTGCAATTTACTACTTCTGAAAACCCACTCGGTAGTTATCTACAGATCAATTCTGATTCTAGAGTACATAACAACAACTTAATGAGGAATTTTCTTATTATTATGACATTATAGTAAGCATCAGGATGGACAGTTGCTCAAATTTACCAACAACTCCAGGGAGAAAGATATATATTCTACTTTTAGTAAGATCTACCGCCTCAGAAACGTCACAAGACTCTCCCTGTGTGTGCACATGTAAGCACATGCAGGTATTTACAGAAAGAGCACATGTTTTCATTAACTTCTTAAATTATTGTGTTTGGAACCATATGTTAGAATCACAACCAGAGGAGGAAATATTAGCCCAAACACCATATTAAATTCATGCTCTCTTACATCAAAATAATATTCATTGTTTATTTAGTAAATATATGACTGTATAGTTTATCCTTTTGTGATTGTTATTTTTTAATAATCTAGCTGTAAACGTTTAGACAATGAAGATAAAGTAATATTTTTCCATAATCATAAATATAATTTTATATTTTTTACCATTATAAAACTTTATGTTCTAGTAGAGTTCAACAATTACAGGAAGAATAATTGCAAAAAAATCAAATTTATTCAGACTGTAGTATTTTTTTATATTTTGATAATTTGAGGATGGTTCAGACTATATTCAGTGAACTGTTTATATCTAGGATGAAAGAACATTACCTGTAATTTATTGTCACTGAGTTGATTCTGACTCATTATGGCTCCATCTGTGTCAGAATACAATTGTACTATATTGAGTTTCAGTGTGACTTCAAACATGGTAGAGATCGTGAGAATGGTGCAAGATAGGGCAAAGTTCTGACCAATTGCTCATATTGTCACTATGAGTCATAGTTGACTCAGGTACACATAACAACAACAATAACAACAAATTTTCAGTAGATGAGTTTTCAGAAATAGGCAATCAGATCTTCTAAATTGTCTCTGAAAGGAGTAAAATTTCCAATTTTTTGGTTACAAAACAAGTACATTAACTATTTGCACAAACTGGTTTGCAAGAAAAGTCCCTATTTATCAGCAGAAACCATGCCAACAAGGAAACAGAAGAATGGTATATATCAAACACTCTAAGACTACAAATGTCAAGCAAGAATACTCTACCCAGCAAAACTGCCCATGAAATCCAAAGGAGAGATAAAGACATTCTTAGAGAAGTAGAAACTAAGGGAGTTAGGGGAAAAAAAAGCAATGTTGGGAAATGTCTCTTATGTGAATAGACACACATATCCTTACAAAATCCTAGCCAGTAGAATCCAAAAACACATACAAAAAAATAATTCATCGTGACCAAGTGGGATTTATATGAGGTATGCACTGAGCACTGAACAGTGCTTAGGCTTTTCGTTAATAGGGTTGCTATGAGTCATCTATGACTCGAGGACACCTAACAACACAACAACATATTCCAAAAAATATGAAAGCCTAAAGAAAAGGCCAAATATTTAGAACCAAACATATCACCCCAACTGATAGAAACTGAAGCAGAACACCTCAATATACCCATCACAAAATAATAAATGGAACAAGTCATAAAAAAACCCTTTCAACTATGAAAACACTTAACTAGATGGTTTTACCAGCAAATTTTATCATACATTCAAAAAGGAATTGTCATCAATTCTACATAAAGTATATCAGAAAATAGAAAAAGAAAGAACACTACTAGACTCATTCTTCCAAACAAACAAAACCCTGACATCAAAGTCAGGTAAAGACACCACCAAAATAGAAAATTATACATCAGTATATATCATGAGTATAGACATAAAAATACTCAACCAAATCCTGGCCAATAAATTCCATCAGTATACTTAAAAAAAATCATCATGGTCAAGTGGGATCCATAAAAGGTATACAAGGATGGTTCAACATAGGAAAAATTATTAATGTAATTCATCACATTAACAAAGCAAAGAACAAAAACCCCATTATCTTATCAATAGATGCAGAAGCCTTTGATAAAATAGAACATCCTTTCCTGTTTCAAACACTCAACAACATAGGAATAGAGAAGAATTTCCTCAATATAGTGAAATGTGAATATGTAAAACCAAGAGCCAACATTGTTCTTACTAGAGAGATTAAATACATGCCCATTGAAAGCAGTAGCTAGGCAAGGATGCCCACAATTATAACTTCTATTCAATCTTGTTAATTGTTGAAACTGAAGAGGGCAAAGGCAGTTGCTACAGAAGGTTAAGGACTGTAGTTTTCAATATGGATTGAAGATCAACATTAAGAAAACAAAGATTCTCACTACTGGGCCAATTGACAGCTTTATGTTGACTGGAGAAGAGATGAGGTTGCTTATAATTTCAGTTTATTTAAGTCTACACTCAATACTCTTGGCACCATCAGCCAGGAAGTAAAAAGATGAATTGCATTGGGAAAGTTTGCTATAAGGGACCTTTCTAGAGTACTGAAGAGCAACAGTGTGAGTTTGGAAACCAAGGTGTGCCTGATATAGACTGTATTTTTCACAATTACTTGCTAGGAATACAAGAGCCTGACAATAACTAAGGATTAAGGAAGAACCAAGACTGTGACAAAAACAGATGTATACACATCCATGTTTATTGAGGCATTATTCACAATAGTAAAGAGAAGGAAGCAACACAACTGCCTGTCAACAAATGAATGAACCTGTGCTATACCCACACAATAGAATATTATGCAGCACTGATAAACAATTTGTAAAACACTATAAAATAGGGATGAATCTGGAAGACATTAGGCTGAATGAAATCTCTCAGTCAAAAAAGGACAAATACTGCATAATACCACTGCTATAAAAATAGGATGGAAACGGTTGAGGAGAGCAGGGAAAGAAGGGATATAATGAATACTACACTGGAATGGGAAAGGGGAGGGACTATCTGAAGTGATTGAATGACTAAACTTTATATGCGTTGCAATTAACAATCCAGAAAAAGACATGCATTACAAAATTAGTTGAAGGGAGGAAAATATGTATCAATGAAAGAAGAATGGAAACCTATCTTTCTGTAAACTTTCACTGAAATGACAAAAAGATGGAATAATTTAAAAAGACTGTAAAACTACCTAAGCATCCATCAAAAAATATTGATGGATTAAGCTATGTTGATCTTCAAATCAGAATATTTTTTAATGGTAAAAAGGACAGACTAAGAACTCTAAATGCTATTAAGGGGGTTATCTTAAGATATATTAAGTGGAAAAATAAGGTGAAAAAAAGATATGCTGCCATAAATTAAAGGAGGAATTTTAAAAGTATGTTCATTTTCCACTCGTGATATTACAAAGCAAGAAGAAATGACATAAAATACAATTTAAAATATGAAAAAGAGAGAATAAACTGAAGAAATAAAGATTGTCATTATGACTATAATTTTTTTGTTTTGCTTAATTTTATAACTGTATATTTTATTTTGCATAATTATAACAGAATATTAAGTTTATTAAAATAAATATTAAAATGGAAAGTAAAAGTAACCAAGTGAACCTGCACTTTGAGTTACATAACTAATTGTTGCACAAGGTTTTGGACACAGTACTTTGAACTGCAAAAATATCTTCAAACTGACTGTATTTCATTTCACATACAGTTTAGTCTAGGACTATTTTGTACATTATGCAAATATCATCTTTTAATTTTAGGGACGTATATAAAGATAAAAATGGTAAACTCATAAAAATTCTAAGTATTAATTGGACTTTAAAAAAGTGATATTTGATTTTTTCCTTACAAATAAAAGTAAAATTCTTTTCTGTTTATCTTCTGCTGTTAAGTATCAAATCAAGACAATTGAGCGCAATTGATGCCAAGATGTGCTCTCAACATACAAATGATATATATGGAAAATGTCCACTCTAGGTTAACAAGGCCTCCCTGTAGAAAGGAATCAATCGATGTTTGAGAAAAGAAATGTTCAAGTTGCGCTCAGAGTATCATGTCATACCAGATAGAAAAGAAGCCATTAAAAATTCAAAAAGTAATATAAAAAGCCACTGATGTAGCTTGAGAAAGGTCTCATAGTCCACTGGTAGGGCAATTTTTATATAAAAAAATATATTATATAGATATTATAATAGCTACAATGATTTGAAGTTCTTCAGGTATATTTAAATCTATAGACTCAAAACAATTCAAGAAAGAGTCTGAGAGAAGAATAAAGATGTTATTAATTGATACCATTCTTGTTTTGGCCAACACATCTTGGAAAATAAAGTATTAATCATCATTTTAGAATATGATTGTTGTTATTTATTGTTGTATGATGCCAAATGGGAACCTTAGTGGGTTTTCAGCGACAGTTTAATCGACCAGGAGGAGATGACCTATCCATTCCCTGCAAAGAAGTTGGTGGATTCGAGCTGCCTTTGGGATTGGTGCACATCTTCTTACAAGTAGGCTACCAAAGCTCCCTAGCCAAGGTAATTATCAATAGCATCTAGTATCACAAAAAGTGAGGCAACTAAATAATATACATATTGATACAATATATAATACTATCTGTGAGCATTTTTGTCAAAATTTCATACCTAAATTTGATTAATTATTTAGACATAATTGCCAATTCACAGGAAAAAAAAGGTGATAATTGAAAATATGAAATTTGTTACTGTAGATAGAATAAGAAAACAGAGGCTGTTGGAAGATGTTATGGAAAGAATGGATTTATTATGTCAGTAAATTTGAAGAAAAATCAAATTATATGACAATTATAGAGTGCAAGAGAATGTAAGAGCTATGCCAATTTATTGCAAATGATAGTCCTTCTGAAGTCCCTGGGTGGAGCAAAAAGTTAATGTTGTCTATTGCTAACTGAAAGAGTGGTGTGAGTCCACCCTGAGGTAATTTGAAAGACAGGCCTAATGAACTATTTCTGAAGCATCAACCATGGAGAAGACCTATCAAGTTCTACTCTGACTTTTGTAAACTTTAAATTAAGCTGATTTCAACCACCATAGTTACAAATAGTAAATCTTCATTTCAGATTAAGATGCAAAGATTTGAAGGAAAACCCAAACCAAACTTCCACCCCATTTCTGCAGTGCTCCCTATAACTCTGCATCACAAATTCTAGACACTTCAGTCAGTTCCAACTGAGATCCCTAACTCCACAATTTACTAGGCCTGCTGTGTTCAATTTGGGCTTTTTCTCCCTATACTATGGCCAGAAAATTCTCCTAGACATTAATGAGGTAGAACGTGGGACCCAAGTTGTTTGCTTTTCTTCTATAAAGAATCAAAGTTCTGCACTGTTTGAAATAGTGGATAACTCTTAACCCAACTATTCAAGAGGGGGGAGTGACACGAGTAGATTTAACCCACTACAGTGAAAGTTAGAAATCTCTAAAATGAGATTCAAAAAGATAATGTTCAAGTGTTTATTATGATAATTAAGGTATATGTATGTGTATTAAGTATTCATTATATAAAAATCATAAAATTGTAGGCATTCATACAAAAGATATTAGAAAAGAAAAACATTTAGAGTCATATGAAAAATTGCAAACCTATGGCTGGTTTGCAGCTCCATTCTTTACTAGTTACACGACACAAAAGAAATTGTGTGCACCTCAATGTCATATATGAATTAAGACTAATACCAACTTCAAACAATAAAAGAGCTAAATAAATAGAAAAAACATTCCCTGTTCATGAACAGGAAGAGTCAATATAGTGAAAATGACAATCCTACCAAAAGCATTCTACATGTTTAATGCAATCTCAATACAGATACAGAATTTATTTTTCAAAGAGATAGAAAAGGTAATTGGCAAGTTTATCTGGAGAGGAAAGAGACCTCAAATTGGCAAAGCATTTCTGAAAAACAGGAAAGAAGTGTTCTTATTTCACTAAGTTCTCATTCTCTGATCTCAAAACTACACCTGTAATAACCAAAACAGCATGGTTCTGGTACATTGACAGACACATAGAACAGAATTGAGAACCCAGAAATTAATCCATCTATTTATGATCAACTGATATTCAACAAGAAAAAAACACCTGTCAAATGGGGAAATGATAACCTCTTCAACAAATGGTGTTAGCAAAACTAGACTGTTACCTGCAGAAAGCTGAAGCAGGATGCACACCTCTGATCTTACACAAAACCAACTCAAGGTGGATCAGAGATCTAGGGGTAAAGCCAAAAACCATAAAGATCATAAGAGATAAAGTGAGACCAAGCTTAGAAGGCCTAGCCCATGATATAAAAAGGCTGACAAATACAGCCACAAATTCACAATCAGGAGAGGATAAAATTGAAGAATGAGACCTTCTAAAGATTAAATCCCTGTGTGCATCAAAACTTCTTTATAACAGGGTAAAAAGAAAACTTTCTGTCTGGACAAAATGCATTTGGCAATACCACATCAGGCAAGGGTCTCATAACAAAAGTTTATAGACTCCTCTAGGGTGTCCTGTCATAATGACCCTATGTATAACAGCCCTAAACTCTGCTTTATCCTTTGCCAATATTATTGGCTCTGACACACCTATCTCCATTACCCCAGTCACCGAATCAATCCATCTCCTCGAGGGTCTTCCTCTCCTGCACTGTCTCTCCACACTCCCAAGCACGATGCCCTTCTCAAAGGACTGTTCCCGCTTTGCAATGAGTTGCAAGTGACTCAACGGCACATAGCAACAATAGGGTATCCATAAGAAAAAGACTGATAACTCAATTACAAAATGAGCAAAAGACATAGAAAGATCTTTGACAGAGGAAGATATTTGGATATCCAAAAGACATCTGAAGAAATGTTTAAAAATCACTGGCAATAAGAGAGATTAAAAATAAAACTACAATAAGATAGCATCTCACCCCAGTGGTAGTGGCACAGTTTAACAGGACAGCAAGCAATACATGTTGGAGAGGATGCAGAGAGATAGGAACTCACACACACTCTTGGTGGGATTATAAAATGGTACAACCACTCTGAAAGGCAGTTTGGTATTTCCTCAAAAAGCTGAACATAGAAATTAATTCCGTATGACCCAGCCATTTTACTGCTTGGAATATACCTGAGAAAATTAGAAGTGAGAATCAAAAGGAGATTTCTGCATCATGTTTATAGCATTATTCACCATCTCAAGAACACAGAAACAGCCCAAATGTCCAATCACAATCAAATAATTGAGAAATTGTAGTATATTCACATGATGGAATACTATGAAACAGTAGAGAACAATGATTTTGAAAATTACTACATAATTTAGGAGGGACTGGAGAGCATTATGTTGGCTAAACTAACTCAGTCACATAAGGACTAATACTGTAAAAGACCCTTAATGTAGAAATAGAAAGGTAACTAGTAAAATGTGTATAAAGATCCGAGTAGGGTCAGGTAGGAACAGAGGGGTGAGGATGGGCAGACGGGAAATTATAGTGTGGCACAATTTAATAAAGGGAGGAGTGAGTAAAGGAAATGAGAAAGATCTGGTAGGGATCTGGAAAGACAGGGCAATGGTGAGCATAGGTCAACACTGATTAATTTTATAAAATGTAATGAATGGGAGTGAGTGTATGAAACACAATATGAATGAAGGATAGTATGAAACACAATATACACAAACTTTGTAAGCAAAGCAGTATAAAATAAAATTTATTAAATACAAAAATGTAACACCCACCTCAGAAAAAAAGCAGAGCATATATGTAAAGCACCGATGCCTGTGTTTGGTACATAGTATTGCCATTCATACCACCGAATTCTCATGGCAAAGGAAACCTAAGCACACAGCATATCCGGAGTATGACAATTCCACAGCTGTTAGGGGTAGAGAGGACCCAAAACATATGTGAGCATGTGGGTTCTGGTTACCATATTGTCAGGAAAGCCTAAAGGGATTAGGCTGAGTTGTGAAACTTGCACTTGAATAAATGTCCCGATTTCACAATATGCTTGAGAAAGTGTTATCAGAGACTCCTATATTCCTTGAGGTACAAACTGCTTTCGGTAAATTATTAAGTTTTCCATTTCCTGATTGAAAAACATCGAGTCAAAGTGGTTTTTTCCCCTTGTTTTCTCCAATTAAGGAGAAACTTCTTTTAACTAAACAGTCCTACAGCAAAAACTCGAATCATTATTAAAATCCTGTGTCACCAACTCCTTGCTTCCATATCACTAACTAGTGCTATTGGCTCTGTCTCCGGATATACTCTAAATGCATCTCTGATTTTCTATCTCTGTTGCTATTTCCTATTATCTCTTACATAGACTCCATTCACTACCTCTTATTAGTCATTCATGCTTCTATCTCTGCTTCCTACAATCCATTTATTATACGGAGCAACCAGGATGGCATGTTTTTAAAATGTCAAACATATTTTGTCATAATATGAATGAACATCCTTTGGTGTCCGATTTTCATTTAAAACAAATCTAAACATACTATTAGAGGCAGAATAGCATATGAATCTTGTCTTTGTCTGTTGCCTTGATTTTATCTCTCCTCATTCTCATCATTCTGCTGCCTCCTACTCCACTCCTGATTCGGCAGTTAAAATAAACTTTTGTTTGTTTAGTTTTGGCTTCTTTCCTGTGTATCAAAAACAATAAATTTGTTCCTAATCTAGTGTAGTGAACATTTGCTGTGCCTTCTGCCTGGAATATGTTCTTCTTAAAGTTTATTTTTGTGAGGCTACTTGTACTAGCTTTCTATTGTTGATATAAAAATGACTACACAATAGTGGCTAAAATGTAATTTTAAAGATAGCTTCAAAATTATTGCATCTGTTCATTGATAGGGAACTGCCAGAAATTCCAATTAGATTCAGAGGAGGACTTGGAATGATAAAAGGCGGTATGAGACAAGAAATACCAGATATTAGCCAATTCCACATGAACCTTGGCAAAAAAACCAAACCAAAACATAAAAGTGAAGAGTTATTATACATAAGGTTGCTATGCAACTTGTTTTGATTTTTATGAACTGGTTTTAATTACAGGTCCACCTAGCACCACCACCTAAAAAGAATGGAGAAATTTTATATTTGTCATTTTACTTACCAGGACAGTATGATATAGTGCCTTTCTTACCAAACCATTAAACTCTGATCTCCTAGTCATAACTTCCCATTAAATTTTTTAAATAATTTCAGGGTTTTGCATATTGAAGTCACTAAGTCAATGTGAATATTATGTATCACTTATTTACCTAAATGTAGCCTGCACCATTTGATGCAAATGCAAAAGTATATCAAATTCCTTTAGGAATAATCAGTTCATATTTGCTACAGAAGGTCCAGGACTGCAGTCTTCAATATGGATTGAAGCTCAACATCAAGAATACAAAGATTCTCACTGCTGGGCCAATTGACAGATCATGATAGATGGAGAAGAGTTTGTGATTGTTAACAATTTCAGCTTCCTTGGTTCCACAATTAATAATCGTGGCACCAGCAGTTAGGAAATCAAAAGATTAATCACATTAGGAAAATCAGAGAAAGATTAATTGGGAAAGTCAAGAATCTTTCCAGACTTCTGAAGAGCAAACGATATCAGTCTGGAGACTAATGTGTGTCTAATCCAGGCTAGAGTCTTTTCAATTACTTGCTATGCATCAAATAGTTGGACAATGACTAAGGATTATGGAAGAAGATTCAATGCCTTCGAGTTGTGGTGCTGAAGAAGAGTGTCGAACATACCATGGACTGCCAAGAGAATAAACACGTCTGTCCTGGAGAGGGTGAAACCAAGCTGCTCCTTGGAGGCCAGGAGTTTGAAGCTCCATCTCACAAATTTGGGGCATGTGGGCAAGAGGGACCAATCATTGGAGAAGGACATCATGCTTGGAAGAGTGAAGGCACAGTGCAGAAAAGGAAGATCCTGGCTGAGATGGATTGACTCAGTAACTCAGACAATGGGATTAAGTGTGTCAGAGACAATGAGATTGGCTCAGGATAGGGCAGGGTTCAGAGCTATTGTATATAAGGTCACTACGAGTCACAGTCAACTTAAAGTCACATAACAAATACACAACAACTTACACTATTTCCTTTAACATCTTAAAAATATATCATTGTATAAGAATAATTGTACTTCTTGTAGCTTGAGATCCTTTAATTTATAAGAAAGTATTTTCTAAGACTCTCCTTTTGTGTAAAAGTGTCTCTTGGAGGGTAAGTGATCAGTTCATCTTTATGTAGCAAAGTCAGAACTGAAACTGAAGAATGCTGAATCCTAGTCCAGCATTCTTTTCAGAGCATTCCATTGTTGTGATACAAATAGGAACCTACACAGTGAATTGCAATTCTCATCTATTAATAATTTAAGATGAGAAGGAAAAAAAGTCCAGATTTAATTTGTAAAGTGGTATGGGTGATGGGAGGGTTATTAAATAGCCCTTGTTTTCAACATGTAATGATGTTTACCTTCTAAAGGTCACTCACTGAAAAATCAAAGCCCAGACATTTCTAGGTTATAATTGCAAGTTCAGTACTAGTTAGCAACTCCAATTATAATTACAGATCTCACTCACCTCATGGTTGTAATTACCCAGGGCTCCGTACTTCTGACAAGACCTGTAAGAACTCATTGCTGCAGAAACACAGAGGCCACAGATGAAGCTGACGTGGGGGGTGGGGATGTGTGGGGGGTGGGGGTGTGTGTGTGTGTGTCAGTTTGTTCATGCCCAGACTTGGACAGTTTATTGGTGAATCATCACAGACCAAATGGCAAATTTACAAACACACGATTGACCTAATTTATGTTTTGCATTCTGACTATCATAAGATAGTCAACAAATATAAATTTGTTGAATCAAGGAAATTAGCAATGGCAAAATTAGAAATTCATGAACTACAAGGTTAGTGTCCACATTAACAACATTTTCTAGAAAATGCCACTTTATTGTTTTTTCAAAATGTTTTTCATAGATAAATAGGCAATTTCACATTTCCATATGCCCTAGTTTATGCCAGAAACAAAACCATTTTAAGTTGTAAGGTTTTTTTTTTTTCTGGTGGGATAACCACCACTATTGATTTTTTCCTTTTAAAAGTTCAATTCTCTTTTATTACCTCTATATCTAATTTTTCTTCCCAAACTCTATCTATGCTTATTCTTGTTCTTCTTTTATCTCTTTCATATTAATATTCTGTTGTCCCACAGTGTAGACCTGATACTGTTTTTTGCTTAATGGTAAGCATTACTGACACAAATTTGTTCTTCCAATTTTTTCACCATAAACTCTTCTTCATACAGCTTCACTTTTCATTAATAACTTAACCAACAGCCAGCCGTCCAAGATGGACATCCTTCAATTACTTTTTCTCCTTTATCATCCCACAACTTCTCACTCTTAAATTTAGCTGTTGTCATGTCCTCAAAGTGTGTGGCTTCAGCTGGGAGAAAACTAAGCATTTGTTTGTAACTGTTATTGCATTGACTTAATTTTTCAAACCATTAGCTGAACTACCTAAAGACAAAGCAAGCACTCCATGAATATTCATAGCTGGAGGTGTCATTTAAAGAAATTATGCATAAAGAATTTAAAATAAAAGTCCTGCATCCTGAAAATATATCCTGTGTGTGTGTGTATACACACACACACACACCCACACACCCACACACACATACACACAAGTGGTTTGAATCCTCTTGGGGAGAAAGATGGGCAATCAATTCTGACTTGACGGCACATAAAACACCAAAGATTATATTTGGAAATATTGTTCATTTAATAGCTAGAAAATGTACCAAAATTTTAGCAAGGTTTGATCTGTTTTAATAGTCTTATTTGGTTTATTGTTTATTACCTTTACCTACGATACATAAAGGAGTTCTTACGGCATAATACATAGGGAGTGAAGCTACTAATCCCAAAAACGTGATACTTCTTTGGTAATCCAAATAAACCATCAGCTTAATCTCCTCCTGTGATATTTAAAGCCTCCAAAATACCACTGGAGAGTCAGCTATGAACCAGTTCCCACTTGATGACAATGTGATGATAGTACGAAAACTTATTCCTACTTCTGTGTAATCTGCCTAGGAGGCAAAGGTTCTGAATATGTAGCTTATGTTAACTTTTATGCAATTGAGTAAGTAAAGAAAGCACTGTGTGTCTGTGTGTGTGTATGTAGCAAATTAATTTACTTTTATATTGAGCAGAATTAAATCAATTCAAGTGACATTGATTATGTTCTTTATCTCCCTCCTTTTTGAGCTGTTGTCAACTTCTTGTACAGTTGTCATCCTCCTTTTTCTGAGTTGCTCATCCTCCAATAGCATAAATATATTGCTAAGATTCCTATCTAATCTTTCAAATTGCTGTCATGTAGAGATAAACCTTAAAGACGACGAAACTTCGTGTACACATTTTTCTTTTACTGTTGTCATTAGGGACCATAGAGTCGACTTGAACTCTCAGGAGTCCTATCTACAAAAAAAAACCAAACCTCAGCCTGACCCTGTGCCACCCTTACAATATCTGCTGTGCTAAAGCCTATTGTTTCAATCATTATATTAATCTATCTCAGTGCAGTCTTCTTTCCTTTTTATGATTCTCCACGTAGTCAATCATAATGAATGTTTTCAATGGACGGTCTCACCTGACCAGATTCCCAAAATATGTATGACAAAGTCCTATAAACTTTGCTACTTAGGAATGGTCAGGCTAAAGGCACTTCTTCCAAGAAGTCTACTTTACACTCAATGTCATTGCCTACACCACAATTTGAAGGTGTCACTCTTTGGTCTTCCCCATTTGATCATTGTCCAATTTTCATAAACATATGAAACAATTGAAAGCATTATGGATTGTATTGGATGCATCTTAGTCTTTAAACTGACATTCTTGGTCTTCAACACTTTTAAGACGTCCTTGACACATGTTTGATTTCTTGATTGCTTCTTATACAGGTATAGTGAAATAATTAACAACTTTAATCTTTTCCCAATCTATCATTATACAGCCTGTTGTCATTGTGTGCCATCGAGTTGGAATCAACTCATAGCTGACTCTTCAGCAGATTTTCAAAGGCAATAAATCTCCTGGGAGAAGATTACCTATCCTTCTGCTGTGGAGCAGCTGGTGTGTTCAAACCACTTAACTATGGGATTGCAGTGCAGCTTTTTACCATTAGGCTACAAGAACTCCTGCCTATTCACCTATTATGAGGATATTTTCATTTCTTGATGTTGAGATGGAATCTAAACTGAAGGCTATGATAGTTGTTTGTGGGGTGTTTTTTTTTGTGTTTGGTTTGTTTGTTCGTTTGTTTTTTCAGTAAGTACTTCTAGTTTTTTTCACATTTAGCAAGGAAGGTTATATCATCTACATAACACAGTTGTTGATTCTTTTCCAATCCTGATACCACATTCTTCATATAGTCCAGCGTTTTATTTGCTCAGTATACATCTGAATAGGTGTAGAGAACCAATACAACCTAGATATATACATGTCAAAGTAAAAGAGTTGAACAGACGGTTTCAAGAGGCAGCTCTGGAGGACAAAGCAAAGTATTACAAATGGATTGTGCAGAGACCTGGAATTGGAGAATAAAAAGGGAAGAACTTTCTCGGCATTTCTTAAGCTAAAGGAACTAACAAATAAATTTAGACTTCATGTTGTAATGTTGAAAGATGCTATGGGCAATGTATTGAATGACCCAGAAAGCATCAAAATAAGATGGAGGGAATACACAGAGTCACTGTGCCAGAAGGAGTTGATTGACACTGAAAAATTTCAGTAAGTACCAACCATATGAACAGGAGCCAATGGTAATGAAAGAAGAAGTGGAAGCTGCGTCCAAGGCATTGACAAAAATTAAGGTCCCAGGAATTGATGGGATACCAATTGACTTGTTTCAATTAACAGATACAGCCTTGGAAGCACTCATCAGGCTATGCCAGAAAATTTGGAGGATGGCTGGCCAAAGGATTGGAAGAGGTCCATATTTGTTCCCATTCCCAAGAAGGGTTATCAAACTGAAAGTGGAAATTATCAAACAATATCATTGATTTTACATGCTAGCAAGATACTGTTGAAGATCACTAAAAAATTACTGGAACAGTACATAGATAGGGAATTTCCAGAAGTTCAAGTGGGATTTAGAAGAGGCTGTCACACCAGAGATATCATTACTGATATCAGATGGATCATGGATGAAAGTAAGGAATAGCAGAAGAATGTCTATTTGTGCTCTATTGACGATGCAAACGCATTTGACTGTGTGGATCATGATAAGTTGTGGCTGACACCGAGAAGAATGGGAATCCCAGAGCACTCGATAGTGCTCATGAGGAATGTATATATCTGGAGAAGGAGGTTGTGGTGCAAACAGAGCAGAAGAGTACTTCATGGTTTGGAATTGGGGAGTGCATCAGGGCTCTATTCTATCTCCATACCTTTTCAATCTATACGCTGAGTAAATTATCAAAGAAGCTGGACTCTGTGAGGAGGAATGTGGCATCAGGATTATAGGGACACTCATCAATAACCTGCATTATGCAGTTGACACAACTTTACTTGCTGAAAGTGAGGAGGATTTGAAGCACTTGTAGAAGATCAAGGAATGCAGCCGTCAGTATGGATTGCATCTCAATGTCAAGAAAACAAAAATATTTTTTACCACTGGTCCAAAAGTCAATGTCATGATGGATGGAGAGGAGATTGAAACTATCAACAGCTTCATCCTGCTTGGATCCCCAATTAACACCTTTGGTACAAGCGGTCAGGAAGTAAGAAGACACATTGCAACGGGAAATCTGCAGTTAGGGATCTTTTCAAATTATTGAGAAGTAATGATGTCAGTTTGAAGGCTAAGGTGCATCTGATTCAGGCTATGGTCTTTCCACTTATTACCTATGCGTCTTAGACCTGGACAACGACTAAGGATGGTAGGAAAAGAATTAATGCCTTTGAGCTGTGGTGTTGGAGAAGAGCAGTGAACATTCCATGGATGTCCAAGAAAATTAGTAGATATGTCTTGGAGATTGTGCATCTGACTGCTCTTTGGAGATAAGAATGATGAAGCTTCACCTAACATTGCTAGGAGGTACTATTCCTTGTAGAGGGACATGATTTGGGAATGGTGGAGGGTTGATGAATCAAAGGAAGCCCCTCAACCAGGTGGATTGACAAGGTTACTACTACAATGGTCTCTTGTGAGTCAGAAAGTGTGAAGATGGTGCAGGACAGGACTAGGTTCAGATCTTTTATTCACAGGGTCATTATGAGTCATACTCGACTTGATGGCACCTAACAACAACAACGGCATTTCCTTGTTGATTTCTGACAGCTTCTTGATCTATGTTCAGGTTCTGAATGAGCACAACTGTTCTGATGTTCACATTCTTCCCGATGCTATATATAAATTATTATTACCTGCATAGTAAAGTTCCTTTGCACAGTCAACAAAAGAGAAGTAAATATCTTTCTGGAATTCTCTCCTATCAAAATCCATCTGACATCAGCAGGGATGTCCCTCACTTTTCTTCTCAGTCCAGTTTGAATTCGTGGCAGTTCACTGTCAATAAAAGACTCCTGTCATTTTTTAATGTCCAGAACTATTTTAATTGTGTGAGATATTAATTGTATTGTTTGATTCTTCCTACATTTTGTTAGATCACCTTTTTCTTAGAAATGGGATATATGGTTTTTTCCAGTCAGTTCAGGTAGTTATTTTCCAAATTTCTTGGCAAAGTCCAGTAAGCATGTTCAAGGCTGCATCTTTGGCTGAAACACCTCAGCTGTTAAGCTGTCAAGTGCTGAAGTGTTTTTTTGCCATTATCTTCTGTATAACCTTTTACTGTTGTTGTAGTTGTTGTTAGGTGGCATCAAGTTGAGTAAGACTGAGAGACACTGTGAACAACTGATCTGGACCCTGTCCTATCCAGTACTATCCTCATAATCTCAGACATATGCAAACCCACTGCTAGTCACCATGTCAACCCATCTGGTTGAGGGTCTTTACTTTACTCAACTTTCCCAAGTTTGTTGTCCTTCTCCAAGGAAAAAGCCTCTCCTAGCAACATGTCCAAGATAAATGCGATAAAACTACACCATCTTTTGTCTCCAAATAGCACTCTGGCTGTCCCTTCTCCAAGACATTTCTGTTCTGTTAGGGTCCGTTGGCCATTCAGCACTCTTCTCCAGGACCACAGTTCAAAGGCATCAATTCTTCTTCAGTCATTCTTAATCACTATCAAACTCTCAGATGCATAGCAAGTGACTAAAAAGACCATAACCTGAATCAGGTGCACCTTAGTCTTCAGTAGTCCAGTAGTCAGGACATCAATACTTCTCAATAATTTGGAGTGTTCCCTGTCTTTCCCAGTGCAATAAATCTCCTTATCTCCTGACTACTGGTACCAAGTATATATTTTTTAATTTAAATTTATTATTAATTTCAGTAAAAAGTTACAGAGACTTTGGATTTCCATTCGTTCATTGTTGCACTTTTCTCCCTTCCCAGCTCTCCCCCCTCATACACTGCCCTCTTGGAAAAGTAAAAGACAAATTCTTTCATTGTTTTACAAACCCTCACCCAAGTCCACTCCACCATGTAGCCCTCGCCCTAGACTCCTGTCATGACAAAAATAATCACATATTCCTTTTAAACAGTTCTCTCCCCCATCTTTTTCAATGCAGTGTACATTATTGAACCATCTTTCTCAGTCTCTCCCCAACCCCAAGGTTAGTCCTCTTTTACAACAGTGGCACCATGCAGTATTTGTCCTTTTGTGACTGAGATACTTCACTCAGCATAATGTCCTCCAGAGCCACCCACTTTGAATAATATTGCATGATTGTTTTTCAATGCAACATAGTATTCCATTGGGTGAATACACCGCAACTTCTCTATCCATTCGTTTGTTGATGGACACTTAGGTTGTTTCCAACTCCTTGTTATTATGAACAAAGCCACAATAAACATGGGTGTGCATATATCTGATTGGATGGCAGTTATGGTCTCTTTGGGGTATATTCCCAGTAGTGGAATCGCTGGGTCAAATGATATCTCCATTTGTAACTTTTTGAGAAAGCGCCACACTGCCTTCAACAGTGGTTGCACCATTTTACACTCCCACCAACAGTGAATAAGGGTTTCAGTCTCTCCACAACCTTGTCATCATTTGTTGCTTGCTGTTCTGTTAAATTTTGCTTTTCTGACTGGAGTGAAATGATATCTCATAGTTGTTTCAATTTGCATCTCTCTTAGAGCTAGGGATTTTGAACATTTCTTCATGTGCTTGTTGGCCATCTGAATGTCTTCTTCGGTGAAGTGTCTGTTCATATCCTGTGCCCATTTTTCTATTGGATTATTTACCTTTATCTTGTTGTGGTGCTCAAGTATTTTATAAATTATGGATATAACTCTCTTATCTGATATGTTATTACCAAATACTTTTTCCCAGTCTGTGGCTTCCCTTTTACCCTGTTGGAGAAGTTTTTGGATGTGCATAGGAATTTGATTCTTAGAAGATCCCATTCATCTACTTTATCTTCTCCTGGTTGCAGGTTTTTCAGGATACTATGAAGACTGTTTATGTTGTGGATTAAGACTTCTAGTGTTGTTCCTAGCGTTTTTTAATGAAGTTTATAGTCCTTGGTTTTAGTCCTAGATCCATGATCCACCTTGAGTTGGTTTTTGTGTATTCAGTGAGGTGTGGATCTTGCTTGAGCCTTTTGCAGATACTTTTCCAATTTTGCCAACATCATTTGCTGAAAAGGCTGTCGTTTACCCACTTTACTGATTTCATCTCCCTGTCAAAAATCAGTTATAAAAATCAGGTACCAAGTATATTGACTGTGGATCCAAGTAAGATAAAGCCATTGACAGCTTTTTACTAATTAAGCTAAATCATTGTTTGGTTTTAAGAAGACTTCATGACATATTTTTGGCTGAATATTTAAATATTATTGAATACTTATACAACAGTATTGAGTTTAATTCAGGTGCCATTATTCAATATTTTTGGTTAAAAAAGTAAATACTATTTCAAGACAAGTCTGAGTTTATTATTTCAAGACAAGTCTGGAGTTTAATCCAAGATTCACTCTACTCAGAAGACCTAGCATCCAAGAGAATTTGAAATTTTGCACTGTGTATTCCACGTTTTGATCAGGATCCTTATGTAGAATTTTTTATCAAAACTTTCAGTGTTGTGAGCCAGGCAACATGTTGTTATGGCCTCATAGCAAAGGAGGCAATTGTTTGTGGGTACCAGTACAATCACATTCCATTTTTTCTTACTATCCCTGACTATACTTCTTATTTTGCTGTTTCAAATGAATAGAGATTGTGCTTTGAATGGATGCTTATAAAGGTTTAAAATTCCGTGTAATGTGAAATAAAGTAGAAAGTAGAACAAAAACATTAAACATGTTATTAGGGTAATTACCTGGGATGTCCTATGGAAATATGACCCTAAACCTCCAAGACAAGGAAGCAAATTCCATTAATTGTTTTGTTGTACATAAATAATATCAGTGCTACATTTTTGTTGTTCTAAATCTATCACACCTGCAAATTCCATGTTTTACAGACATACAACTTTTTGGCAGCAATTATATTCATTGTGCAGTAGTTAATGTTATTTTTCCAGTTTTTGGCTTTTTTTAGTAAACCAAAGAAAATGGCTGAACTTGTAAATACTCTTTTAGTTCTGAATGAAATAGCTAAAATATTAGTGTATGCAGAGTTAAATTTGCTATTTGGATAGCTTCATTTTATGACAAGATAGCCAAGGTATTTATACATTGCATAAAAAGATGCAAAGAATAACCAGCAAGTCAGATTCAGATCTTGGTAACTATATAGGAAGAGAAAAACTTTCCACAGAGTTTACAAGCAGCTTTCCACATCCTTTCTTAAAAAACAAAAACAAACCCCCCCCAAAAAAATAACCAACCAACAACTTAAAAAAAACCAAAAAACAGACAGCTGGAAGATTAACCAAACAAGACCTTTCAGTTAGCAGTCAAGATTTTGACTACTACGGCATATTTTAGGGTAAATGAGAAAGAAGAAAACAATCCTATAAACAAAAGATCAAAATCTTGCAGTGGCCTGAATCTGTCATCCTCACTTTGCCATTGTTGTAGTCACTGAGCCAATCCATCTTGTTTAAGGATCTTCCTCTCATTGACTGATCCTCTATTTTTCCAAGTATTGTGTCGTTTTCCAGGGACTAGTAACTTCCTATTCATGGATAATAAAAGATACGAAAAGTGAATATTACGGAAAGTCAAGCAAACTTTTGAATGCTTTTAATTACAACTACCGAATACATACAAAGTCTTAGTTGACTCTTGTTCAGAGATGACCTGAGGAGATCCAATAAGCTTTATTATCAAATTTGAAACGTGGCTACAAATGAGCTGAATCAGGAGTGCTTATCTAATTATTAGTTCAAACTAGTCGCATTGAATGGATCATTTATTTAGTAAGAAAATACTGATTTTTGTGTTAGATTGAAGATAAAAATATGAGCAAGACACATAAGGTTACTGATCTCCTAGAAACTGTACAATTATGGAGATCCAACTTAAAAGGTCTAGCTCACTTGGCAAAGTCTGAGATGGGAGAAAGAAAAGGAAAAATTATGAGGACTTAACTTTGGATGGCTCATGTGAGTATTTAGGGATCCAGCAACTAAACCCTGGGGAAAGTAGGCCAAAAGACCTAGAAAATATGCTGATAAAAACACGAAAAACCTGCAAGTATCACTTACTTCTTCAAAACTATGCCCAAGGTCTGACTATGCCTTCCTTCTTTTGATAGGATACTAGTGTGACTGACAGAAATAATACATTAAATGCAAGATATGATCCCAACAACAATGGCTTTTTTAAAAAAATGTTCTTAAAAATGGATACTACATTTTACAGTTCCACCAACAATGTATGAGAGCTTCTACCTCTCCACATCCTTTCCAAGGTTTATTGCTTGCTCTCCTACTAAACTTTGCCACTGCTACTGGGGTGAGAGGGTATCTTATTGTGGTTTTGATTTGCATCTCTTATTGCCAGTGATTTTGAACATATCTTCATGTGTCTGTTGGCCATTGGAATATCTCTTCTGTGAAAAGTCTTTCCATGTGAGGTTGTAAAATGGTACAACCACTTTGGAAGGCAGTTTGGCATTTCCTCAAAAAGCTGAATATATATAGACATTTCATATGATATAGCTATTTGACTACTAGAAATATATCCCAAGGAAATTAGAACTAAGACACTGTCTACAGAGTAGGAAACAGGACATTGGGGCACAAGGCTGTGAGCATCTCTCAGAAAGTGACGGAGAAAGTAAGAACAGTGCAGCCCCTCAGTGCCTCAGAGCAGAAAGTATATAAAGAGCTCTTCATTGTTGACTCACAAACTCAATAGGGTTTATTAGGGAATTAAGTTGTGGAGTGAAGGAGGCAAATAATATAACCTAATACAAGCCCAAGTTTTAGCTCAAGTTTCCAGGCACAAGTACTCAATTAGTCCAAGCTCTCATTTCAGTTCAGTGGTAAAATCCAAATTATCCAGTAATGTTTGCCTAGGAGCAGCTATAAATCAACTTTTCTTTCAAGCATCCAGCAAGAATAGCAAAGACCTGTAACTGTACCTTTATCTCAGGGCTGCTCTGCTTACACCTTGCCATTGTTTCTCCACAGCAATGCCAGAGTCCCTGCACTAACTAGGGTCTCACTCTCATTGGGAGCTTGCTTCAGTCTTCCTTAAGTCTTACCACCACAAGTCTTGCCTGCCTCAAGCCTTGCTTCCACAAGTCTGGAAAGCACTCTTTCTCTTATCCCACAGCTATTGATGATTTTCAAGGCTATGCTGATTTGCAAGACCATGTGGCTTCAAGTAAAGGTATCTGGAGATCATAGGGGGCTAATAGTAATGTGGGGAAGCCAACTTTTAGACTAACACCACAGCCACAAAGGGAGATTTATACATCAATGTTCATAACAGCATTATTCACCATTGCAAGAACATGGAAACGGCCTAAATATTCAATCACAACAGAATGGATTGAGAAATTGTGATATATTCACATAATACTATGAAGCACTCAGGACCAACAGTTTTGAAAGATACTACAAGGAATGGACTGGAGAGCATTATGTTGAGTGAACTAACTCTATCTCACAGGGACAAATACTGTATAATGTCATAATTGTAAAAATAGAAGTATAACTAACAAAACATGTATGAAGGTCCGGAGTGGGGGGGGGGGTTGGGTTAAGAACAGAGGGTCAAGGATGGGTCAGAGAAAAATCACAGGGCACAGAATTTGTGGAGGAAAAGGTAAAGAAAATGGGAAAGATCCAATGGAGATCTAAAAAGATGGGGTCATCGTGGACTATGGTTCAATGGTGATTAATTTTTTAAAACACAACATCTTGGAATGATTGTATGAAACAATGTCAGTGAAGGAAAGTGTAGAGGGGAAATCTGCATTAAAAAAAATAAACTTTTTAAAAAAAATGGATACTACAGGGTTTTTCCCTTGATAATTAGATCTACAAAAATACTCTTGCTCTTCTTTTTGCTTGTATACTGAGATTTCATTATTATTCTGATACATTTTAAAAGTTAGACAATCAGGAGAGTAACAGATAATTATAAATATAGAGTTATATAAAAAGGTCTCATTGTCAAGTCACTGTCAGTTAAACATGTCACTACCAAACAGCTATTAATTGGTGGTGTATTTTGATTTGTTTCTTTAGAAATTTTAATGTTTTGCACTGATACACCGTATGATCTTGGCCTACACAGATTTTTGGAGATTCTCGCTGTTGTTATGTGCCGTCAACTCAGAAATGACCCACCAAGAATCCAAATTTTCAGTGGCAATAATTACCATGGGAGAAGATCATCCATCCTTTTCCCACAGAGCAAATGGTGAGTTAAAACTGCCTTTGGTATTGCAGCACGATTTCTTACCAGTAGGCCATCAGAGTTCTTTTGGAGTTTGGATGGCTGGAATTAGAGCAATAGTGACTGGCCCAGGAGTTCTCAGTTTTCTTAGTATTAAGTGTTCACTACTTATGCTTCAAATGATTACATGAGAGATTATGTAGATGTATGTAGCACTGTTCCCTAGTATGGATACATTAGTCAACCAAACAAATCATATTTAAAATAAAATCAGGAAATGTTCAATTCAGTTTATAATGAACAACTCTGGAAATCAAGGAAGAAAATAAGTAGTATCCAAGTTTATAAGAAGCAGTGGTGGTAAAGTACTTAAGTTCTTGGTTGGTAGGTGAATAGTAGGGAGTTGGGACCCTCAACTTGCTCTGAAGAAGAAAATACCTGGCAATCTGCTTCTGTAAATAACATAGCCTGTGGAAACCTGTGAGCAGTTCGGCTCTGTTCTATAGGATTGCTGTAAGTCAGAATCTAATCAAAGTCAAAACCAACAACCAAGGTTATGCTAAGTCATGAATATTTATTTTTCTGTTTATCTTCCCTATCAATAGAGTTATTTCTCAAACGAAGTCAGTGTAGTAAAATGTCTCTTTGAATTTACAGCACAGTATTTAGAGCTCATTTGTAAAATTATACTCTCAAAATGAGACAAATTAAAGCGTCAGTAAAAGCAAGTTGGTAATTCAGCAACCTTTCAGTAGCTATTCAGAATGCTTAATTCAAACATAGTCACGTATTTATCAGTATGCATTATGTCCAATCCAGATTTCTTGCCATACATTTTTAAAGAAAAATGTAAAACAAGCTCCCCTTTATGTTTTTCTTTCCCTACTTTATCAAATATCCATTTTGAAATTGTTAGCTCAGGAAAAAACAAGCAAGTATTATCTGATAAATTTGAAATTGTTCTGCAAATTCTCTGATATCTTGGAATATTTTTTTCCAGGAATTATTCTGATTAATTATAGGGTCGATGGGGATAGTTCTATCACATGTCTTGTAAAATCCCCACCTACTTTACTAATTCCTAAAATTCCTTTTGCATCCTTTTCCACTTTCTCTTTTGAAAAGAAATTTGGTAAAGAGTTTTTTACTTTTTTCTAAATGGATTTGGAGGAGAGAAGATCAGAAACCTAAAAATTTCAAGCTTGTAAAATCTGAACAGTGGTAACACATTTTGATATCTTTAAAATGTCTTCTTGTTATGTGACATCAAGTCAGAATGGTCTCAAAGCTGAACATTCAGTGGGTTCTGAGAGGCTGTCCTCCTCATCTAAATTTTGTTTCCCCTCCCTGGATCCTTCTTCTCCTACTCTCTAGATGGCCTCTGTGATCTCTCTTCACTTCTATCACCTCAGTGATATCTACCTCCTGCCAATGCCCACTCATGTCTGCATACACCTCTGGCATTTCCCTTATTTTAATCTCTGCCAAGGAATCCTGGTAGAGAGTATTTAAGAGACAAATTTGGATTTAAGTTCCAAAATCCCTATGGGTCTTTTTTTGTTATTAGTGTTTATTGATTGATTGTCAGTTATCTTTTAGCAATATATGTCGGTTAGTCACATAAATGTGCAGAATAAATTTTGAAATAAAACATTTACCATAAACTTAAATCATATATAAAAAATGGTAATGTATTAGGAATGGAAAGTAAGCTATGTTGTTGTTGTTAAGTGTCGTCAAGTCATGTATGACTCATAGCAACCCTTTGACCAAAAGACCGGAACTCTTGTATAACTTTTATCATTTCTCCAAGTTCATAGAGTTTCCAGAAGCAAGCTATTTAAGAAGTGGATGTCACTCTGCTTCCAAGCTTTTTTTAATAGGGAAGCTCCACCAAATATGTCCACCATGGGTAATCATTATTGCATTTGACACATCAGTGTCATAGTGTTTAGCATCACAGCAGCCATGAGTTACCTCTGTGCAGCAATGTACAGTCCAGTGCTATACCACTTAGAAGAATGTTTGACCCAAAACAAATAAAACCAGACCTGTGGTTAAAATCATCCACCTTTGGCTTGTTAGCATAACTTTCTATCCACTAGGCTCTTAGAAGACCTTACAATCAGGGCTAAACAACTTTTCTAATAAATTTCAGGCAGCCAGTTAAAAAATCTAATACAAAATTTAACCTATAAGACTCAATATATTGAAACACATATAAGGTCAATAAATAAAAAGTAACATACATTTTTACAAATTGAGTAATTTCAAATGTACTTGATATTTTGTTTTTAAATTACTCTATAACTTAGAATGTCTTCTTTTTAAATGAAGCTATTTCAAGAAAATTAATGAATATTAAAATCTTAACTCCAAATTCAATCCATTACTTTCACCTCAGAAAGTATGTGTTATAATAATAATAAAACACCAGCACAACCAAATCCTACTTTGAAATAAGTCCCCTTTTGACACTAATATTTTTCTACTTATTATGGGTACTACTAATTAATAACAGTTTATTTTCCTTTTAGGGATTTTCTACACATATTAGGAAAGAAAACAGTGTTTGATTGGAAATGCTTGCCTAAAACTCCTCTACTAGACCAGTTTAGTCTAGTGTTTGGTGTTTTGGTTTTGGGTTTTTTCCCCCCCTTCTTCTTCTTCTTTCTTTTTTCCTAACTGAAGATGAGGAAAGCACCTTTTCTCTTCCAAATGTAGAACATTTACATGTGTCTTTTCATTATAAGATTTTCTGTTTGGCATCCCTGGCCCAAGTCAGCATAAACATCCTTCTATAGGTAACAGATCATTTTATAGTCACTTTTTAATTTGTTAACATCAATATAGAGGGATAAAAGTTTTACCTCTTCTTTTTCTTGAAGGGTCATTTGTCATTTCCCTCATGTTTATGCATTTCTTCTCTTAGAAGAAATATTTTTAAAACATACTTTCCACAAGTATTTCTACAAGCGTAGAATAATGAATGATGCTTGATCCTGATCTCTGTCACACCATATTGTTTATTTTCTTTCATGGAGCATTTGGTTCTGATTTAAAATGAATAGGGATTTTTCCTTTAAGCTCAAATGCCATATTGTATGCTGAAAATATCACAAATAAAAAAGGATTTTTAAAAATATGTGGAAAGAAGATAATTATCTCTGCCTAGAATAGAACAGACCCAAGACGTTGCTATTATCTTTGTAGTATATCATACACATAGTCAATAGTGTATCTGTTATAACAACCATTAATTTATCTTCTGTTGTTGTTATTGTTTGTCATTGAGTGGGAGCCAACTTATAGCTGAATCTCCAGTGGGTTTTCATAGACTATAAATCACACAGGAGGGGACTTTCCATCTTTCTTTCTTGAAGCTATTGGTGGATTGTACTGCCTTAGGTTGGCAGTACAACTCCTTATCCACTAGACTATCAGAACTTTCAGAACTTCAGAGAACTTTTGAAAATCTCATGTAATTCTCTGAATATCATAGATTAAATAATAAATGCCTTATATAGGAAAAGTCCTTACTAATAATTGAACCAATAATTCCCAGCTGTAGTCAATGAATGACCCCCTTCATTGGATCACACATGTTTGCCCATAAGAACATTATGTGTCAGGACAGCACACATCAAACATCAGTCTCATATCAGCTACTAAACCCAGGCACATGGCCTGCAGTAGCATTTATTTATTCATTATTCATCTTTATATCCTTCAGAATAATAATTGCCAATTTCCTTAAAAAGTAAACACTAGTGAAAGTATGCATAAAGTATTTTTTTCTAACATTCATATATAGCTTTAATTTCCACTACCTAAATGTGTGCTATTCGCTTCTACTTGGATTATCTCTGTGCTCTCTTAACAGAAGCCATGTTAACAAGATCTTCTTTTCATATCCTATACTCCAAAACTAAGTTAATATTCTCAACATTTTGTATCAAGAATATCCTTTGTCAAAAATAATACTCTCCTCATTGTTTTCTGAAAAAAAAATTAAACATATCTAAGACTAGTAGATTTAATACTTGATGGTTTTGGTGTAGAAGGTCAAGAACTGCAACTTTCAATATGGACTGCAGATCAACAGCTAGAAAACAAAGATCCTCACTACCAGGCCAATTGGCAGTGTCATGATAGGTTGAGAAAAGATTGAGGTTGTTAGTAATTTTATGTTGCTTGGATTTAAAACCAATACTCTTGGTAGAAGAAGTCAGGAAATAAAAACAGCTGTTGCGTTGGGGAAATCTACGTTCAGGGGCTTCTCCAGAGTGCTAAAGAACAATAATATTGGTCTAAATACTAACATACACCTGGTATGTCATGATCTTCTCAATTACTCGCTATGTATACGAGAGCTAGTCAATAAATAAGGACGACAGAAGGAGAATTAATGTCTTTGAGTTATAGCCCTGGAATAGAGTATTGAACATATATATTGTCTATCAAGAGAATAAATAGGTCTGTCCTGGAGAGGGTGATACAAGTTGCTCCTTGGAGGAAAAGACTTTGTAACTCTGCCTCACTTAGAACATGTTGCCAGAAGGGATTAGTCTTTGAAGAAGGACATTATAGTTGGAAGGCTAGGTGTCAGTGCAAAAGAGAAATATCTGTATGAGACTTGGGTGAAATGTATTGATGGATGAGGTAGATGTGGCAGTGGGGTCAGGTGTGTCAGAGATGGTGAGGTTTGCTCAGGCAAGGTTCTGAACCACTGTTCATAGGGTCACTATAAGTCACTCAACTCCATGGGACATAATGACAACAAGAAGACTAGTATTAAGTTTTTCCCACTTTTTGATGTAAACAATATATCAAACTTCATTTTATACTGGACTTTAGTTCATGTATAGTTACAGTTATAGGTTTGTGCCTTTGAGGAAACTGTAACTCACAACAACCCTATAAACAATGAATCTGAAAATTGCCCTATCGTCTTCCATCCTCACCATCTCTGAAACATGTGCGCCTATTGCTACAGTTATTGCATGAATCCATATTGTCAAGGGTCTTTCTCTTTTATGTTGACCCTCCACCTTTCCAAATATGATCCCACCTTTTCCAAGGTCTGGTCCCTCTTAACAACATGCCCAAAAATGTGAGATAAAGTTTTACCAAACTTATTCCAAAAGGAACTCTGGGTTCACATTCTCTGAGACCTACCTATTTGTTCTTGGCAGTCCATGGGATATTCAGTACTTTTGTAAAAGGACGACTCACAGATATTGATTCTTCTTCTGTAATCCTTAGTCATGATCTAACTTCTTGATGCATAGTAAGTGAATGAGAAGACAATATGAATGGTATATCCAATGCCTCTTAAACATCTCTTGATAATTTATGCATCCCTAGGAGCTTTGATGGCTTAGTGGCAAACAGTTGCCCTGTCAAACCAGAAATACATGGTTTAAATCTACCAGCTGCTTCATAAGAGAAAGATGTGTAATCTCCTCCCACGAAATTAACTCCCTCTGAAAATCAACTGGAAGGTCAGATATGAATCAATTCTGTCTTGATGGTACATAACACTGGGATTCAATACAGCTCTCTATGTCAGAAATACACTCTCCCATCTTCACTAAAGTTCATATATTTTCATGCTTACTTAGATCATTTTTCTGTTTTGTATGTAGATACTTTTTCATAGTCTACTGATTTCTTATTTTACCAGATATCTCTCAGACATCACTGTACATGAGAATCATCTTTGATGCTTGTAAAATCACATAAGTAAGTCTTCATTCCAGAGATTATAATTCAATAAGTCTGAAGCAGCACCTGACAACTGTATTTTTATTAAAACTTCCAGTCATTTAAAAGTTGATGGCTCTGTAACTGCACTTTCAGGAACTCTGAATAATTGTTATTATTATTATCTGGAGGGAGATCTGGTGGTGTACTCAGAAGAAGCTGCACTGCAATCCCAAAAGCACATAAGAGAGGACATCAGCTGTAACACAGGATGAAGGATGGGCAGCCTCCACCCATGAGATTAACTGCCTCTGAAAACATGCTGGAGGAACAGCTATGAGTCAGTTCCACCTCTCCAGTACACAGCAACAACAACAACATTATTATCTGGTTCATTAGAATAAATCTTATTTACATACTAATTAGCAATTTTCAGAATTTTTATTTGCTCCTCTGGTGTCACTGTATCAAAAGGAATTGGCTGACACAGAAGAATTTCATGAAATGATGTATGAGCAAGAGCCTATGGTGATGAAGGAGGAAGTTCAAATTGCTCTGAAGGAATTGGCAAAAAACAAGGCTCCAGGAGTTGATGGCATACCAATTGACATATTTCAACAGACAGACACTAGCCTAGATGTGCTCACTAAGCTGTGCCAAGAAATCTGGAAACAGCCAGCTGGCCCACTGACTGGAAAGATCGATATTTGCTCCCATTCGAAAGAAAAGTGACCCAACAGAGTGTGGAAATTATGGAACAATATCATTAATATCACATGCAAGCAAGACTCTGCTGAAAATTATCCAAAAACGCTTGGAACAATATGTCAGCAGAGAACTGCCAGATGTACAGGCTGGATTTAGAAGAGGTCGTGATACTAGGGATATTTATAGCTAATGTTAGATGGAACTTGCGAGAAAGCAAAGAATACCAGAAGAATGTCATCTGTGCTTCACTTACTATTCAAAGGCTTTTGACTGTGTGGATCACAACAAGTTGTGGCTGACTCTGAGAAGAATAGGAATCCCATAACATTTGATTGTGCTAATGGGAAACCTATACTTGGACCAAGAGGCAGTCATCAGAACAGAGCAAGGAGACACTACATGGTTCAAAATCAAGAAGGGTGTCCATCAGGGATGTATTCTGTCTCCATACCTTTTCAATCTGTATGCAGAACAGATCACCCAAGACCCTGGGCTGTACGAGGAGGAATGTGGCATCAGGATTGGTAGAAGAGTCACCAACAACCTGCGTTATGCAGATGATACAACACTGTTTGCTGAAACTGAGGAAGACCTGAAGCATTTGCTGCAGAAGGTCAAGGACTCCTATATGGATTGAAACTCAACATCAAGAAAACAAAGATTCTCACGACTGGGCGAATTGGCAGCATCAGTATGGATGGTGAAGAGATTGAGATAGTTAACAGTTTTAGTTTGCTTAGCTCCATAATCAACACACTTGGTAACAGCAGCCAGGATATCAAGAAACAAATTGCATTGGGAAAGTCAGCTGTGAGGGACCTCTCAAGAGTGCCGAAGAGCAACGACATCAGACTGGAGACTAAGGTGTGCCTGATCTGGGCTATAGTCTTCCCAATTACGTGCTATGCATCAGAGAGTTGGACAGTGAATACGGATGATAGAAAAAGAATTGATGCCTTTGAGCTGTGGTGCTTGAGAAGAGTGTTGAATATACCATGGACTGCTAGGAGAACAAACAAGTTTGTCCTGGAGACGGTGAAGCCGGAATGCTCCTTAGCGTCAAGGATTCTGAAGCTTTGTCTGACATACTTTGGGCATGTTGAAAGCAGGGACTGGTCGTTGGAGAGGGACATCATGTTCGGCAGAGTGGAGGGGCTGCAAAGGACAGGAAGACCTTTGATGAGATGGATCAATTCTGTGACTGGAGTGATGGGAATAAGTGCATTTGAAATGGCTAGGTTGGCACAGGACAGAACAGCGTTTGGAGCTCTTGTACATAAGGTTGCTATGAGTCGCAAATAACTTGATGGCACATAACAAGAACAACTGGCTGTTCTACTAAGACTGGAAATTCATTGAAAGTAAGGACAGGATGTTCTTCTCTATATTGTACACATTACCTTTGTATGTGCACAGAGTTGTTGTTGTTGTTATGTGCCGTCGAGTCGCTTGCAACTCGTAGCGACCCTACCTACAACAACCCTAAACCCTGCTCTCTCCTGTGCCAGTCGCACTGCCTCTGACACACCCATCCCGATTACCCCAGTCACTGAATCAGTCCACCTCATAGAGGGTCTTCCCCTCTTGTGCCGTCCCTCCAACCTCCCAAGCATGATGTCCCTCGCCAAGGACTTGTTCCTCCTTACAACATGTCCAGAGTGTGTCAGACGAAGCCCCAGAATACTTGCCTCCAAGGAGCAGCCTGGTTCAACCCTCTCCAGGATGAATCTGTTTGTTTTCTTGGCAGTCCATGGTACATTCAATACTCTTCTCCAGCACCACAGCTCAAAGGCATCAATTTTCCTTCT
>NW_006399753.1:31286368-31319162 GCF_000299155.1 Elephantulus edwardii | reverse complement strand
TTCCCAATTTTGAACCATGCAGTGTTCCCTTGCTCTGTTCTGATTATTGCCTCTTGGTCCAAGTATAGGTTTTTCATTAGAGTGGTCAAGTGTTCTGGGATTCCCAATCTTCTCAGAGTTCGCCACAGTTTGTTATGATTCACATAGTCAAACACCTTTGCATAATCAATGAAACACAGATAAACATTCTTCTGGTATTCCCTGCTTTCAGCTCAGATCCATCTAGCATTAGCTACAATATCCCTAGTACCACAAGCAGAGTTAGTGTCCACTTAAATGGAAAAAGGTATCCAAATACCACGTACTTAAGCTCAATTACTAAAATGATCTCATATTTGTTTTTACATTTAAATATTTGTTGTATCTCATTGAAAGTAAGCTTCATGCTCATAGGACTTTATTTTTATTCATCTCTTAATCCTAACAATGTCTAACACAGATTTTTTTTTACTGTATAAGTAAGGTGTTCAGAGAAATATGCAAATAAGTAATGCATTTCTGTCTTGTCTAAGTCAGTTAGTCACATTTTTAAAACAACTATTAATATTATTTTGTCACATTTTTTAATTTATTTCCATCTGGAATTTGAAAGAAATCCTCTTAGTTAAAATACACTGCATTATATAGTAGATGCTCTGATGTACCATCAAAATCATATTTCAGGATTGAAGAATCTATTTTTGAGTTGCTGAAGATCTCTTCACATACTGATCCTCTTTGAGAACTTTTTTTTCATGCAAGATCATGCTTCCTTCCAGGCCTGCTTGCATACCAATGTGTATCAGTATAAAATAAAAATCTCAACTTCTCCTAATTTAATACAATTCTGAAAGGCCATTCCTTCTCTAGAACTTCAGTGGGGTCAGGTTAGGTCTTTGGAATGTCATCACAACTTAACATCTTGCTATGTCTAATAACACTTCTCTTTTTTACATTCCCTTCAAAAGTGTTGATGGAAAAGGCATTTTAAATTAAACTTCCTGTGGATTAATCATGCCAAGGGACGGCTTCCCAGAAAACCTTACTGGTTATTAGACTGCCAGTGGTCAGAGACTTGAAGATCAATCACCTGCTGCTGGTTGACAGGATACCGCTATTGAGAATAGGTGTTCATAGGTATCTCTGGGGCATTAGGTAAGCAGTATAATTATTAAAGCTATAACCATTGGCAAACAAGGATGCTAAACTAGGGTAAAAAACCAAATTACTTACTGTGATGCATTACATTTTGACATATTGAACACAAAGTAACACTGTTGATGGGGTTAGGATCTGTGGAGTTGAGAATGACTCATAGCAACCCTATGAACAGCAAACTTGAACCCTGGCTTATCTTTTGCCATCCTCATCAACTCTGACACATTTGAGCTAAGAGCATTAAAATGATATTATTATTTCTAAACTGTATCAACATTTCTGGGGGGGGGGATAACAAGAACCTAGTCATTATTTTTCATCAGTTAAAAGCTAAGTAGTAGGCAGAGAATCTCCTTGACACAGAGAAGAGGTACTCTTTTCATGCAGCAGGTAAAAGATAACTAAGGACCGGTGCAGGATTTAATTATACAAGGAAAAATCTCTCTACACCTCAAATGAGAGAAGATATAAAAAAAGAAACCCAAAAATCTTCTAAAAGTAGGTATGTTAGAGGGGATATATCATAACCCTATTGGGAAGGAGTTAATAACATTTGATACTGAATTAATTCGGACTCATAAAATCCTGTAAAATAATTGTTCCATAAAAATTCTAAGACTGTAAATCCATATGGAAGCAGATTGTCATATCGCCCTCTCATGGTACAGCTGTGAAACTGCTACTATTTTCATATGATACTTTAACCATTGTGCCACCAAAGACCTTGGATACATGACGTCAAGTCTAAAAATATTTGTTTCATGGAAGGTTTTTGTGGTCCAAGGGTTTAAAGGAAAAACAGTTACCAAAATCGTAATGAATGTGTTGGTAAAACTGGCCCTACCATCACTGCGCTCATCTACATAGACACCTTTTATAGTCTAGAGTGAGTGGGAGAATCAGTATTACTAATAGCACTGGAATAATAGAATGAATATAAAAATATAAATGTATATAAATGTAAATGTAAATATATCAATATAAATATATAGGCTAAATGACAGCGCTGAATGGACCAGTTTATTTTATTTTCATTCATCTCCTGCAGATAATTTGGCTTTCTATAGAGAGCTTTGATGGGCTGGTGAAAGCAAATTGTGCTTCAATCCCAAAGGCATCCCACTGTTGGATCAGTTATAGGTCAGTTTTTACTTGATGGCACACAACAACAACAACAACAGCTGCAGATATATTTAATCAGAATCTACATTTTTAACAAGATCCTCCTCCAGCTAAAATGTAGATTCAAATTCAGTATATCTGAATGAAAAACTCCATTTCTCCCCAAGATGTGGAACTGGTTCATTCTTTGGGTTGCAGTCAAGTCAATGAGTTAAGAAAGTGCAACTCACAGAGAGTTATGAGAATGATTAATAGAATGATGAATTCAGAAGGACATAATAGATACACAGTCCCAAAACTTAGTTCTCTAACAAAATCGGTGATAAATAATATAGCCAGATTAATGCTCAGAAGTGAGGATGGCAAGACTGTCTCATACCCTTTGACCATTTTATCAGGTGAGAGCAGTTTCCAGAGAAAGATACCATGTTTGATAAAATAGAAGGTCAGTATAAAAGAATATTCTTAGTGGTGAAGAGTTACACTGCCAACCCAAAGGCATGGAGTTCAAATCTATCATCTGCTTCACTTGAGAAAAATAGGCAACCTTCTCTCATACAATTTACAGTTTCTGGAAATCCATGGGAGGTTCAGCTATGAGTTGGTTCTGATTTGATAGGGTGTAAAAAAATAACAAATAAGATAGACAGATACAATGGCTGCCACAATGGGCTCAAACATAGCAATGATGGAAAGAAGGCATAGAACTGGGCAACATTTTATTCTGTTGTACATAGGGTCATTATAAGTCAGAACTAAATTGAAGGCACCTAACTTGACTCAAAAACACCTAACGACTACATCATTTATCATTAGTTTGCACTGTAATCATGTTCGATAAATGAGTTTCTCATTAAAAAAAATTATTCTTGTGGGTAAGATCATTGGTAAGAAGTCAGAATGACTTAATTTGCATACTGAAGTCAGAACCTATTCTGTTCCTCAAATCCATTGATTGAAGGAGAGACTGGGTCACCAAACATCTGACAATGTTGTCACTGAATCCTAATAAAATAAAATATATGGGGGAAGGGGAATATAACAAAAAACTTGCTGCTTTCAAGTAGGTTTAGACTCATAGTAACTCATTATTGAGTTTCTGGGGTGGTAAATCATGAAGGAAGGAGACTGCTCATATTTGTCCCTTGGAGTCTCAAAAATGCCACCCCCTACTTTCCCCAAAAGTGCCAACAAATAAAAAGAGCACAAGAAGACTTAAAGCCTTCAGAAAAATATTATTAAATATTTGAAAACTAAATAGCAGAGAGTTTAAACTCATCCTATACCCCAGAGGACAACAAAGCAATTAGCAAAGAAGCATTTTAATCTTCAGGGTAAAATCTTGAAACTGAATAAAGAAAGTCTAGCATCTGTCTGGGGAGGGTTTATGTTCCTAAGAGAGAAATACAATGGAAATTTGGACAACTCCATCACAGCAGATGCAGTAGGATAAACTAGAAAGTCAAATCTTCCCCTAAGGGAAATGTTTTGGCAATTGGGTGAATCTCCAAGTGCCTGACTATATTAATCAATCTAGTCTTTTAATTGATTATAAATGAGAAATCAAGAGTAACTAGAGATTTGAGAGTAATAATATAATGAATTAAAACATTCTAGTAATATCTTCAGAGGGTTTTTAAATGTTTTAAATGACCAGGCTGTCATGATCTTTTTTAAAATCAGAAGACGATAATAAGAAGATGTTTTTGGAGATTTTTTTTGGGGGGGAGGAGGGGGTGGCCTTTAGTCTGAAAAAGCGTTGATTGAAAATGTACATAAAATCTTCAGCCTTTGAACACAGTAAGAGAAGCACATGAAGTTTGGAACTCTTAGTGACCACATTTTAAATGAAGAAAACAACCAAAAGGAACATGGTGAGGAAGAAGGAACAGAAAGGAGGAAAGATTCAATCACCAAACCTAGAGATGTCTATCACAAGTCAACCTGTTAAATATATCATTCTAGTTTAAGCCAGAATATTTGTTGGATTTTCTGTTAGGTGTTGGAAATTTGTCATCTAAATGTTTACATCCCAGTAAACACCCATTTGTCATGGGTAGTTACTCTTTCTCACTTAAACAAATATGAAAATGCACATAAAATATTAGTTTGAACACAAGAATATTTCATTATTAATAATGTAAACTTAGGAAGCAGAAGTGGCATCCACTTCCTAAACAACATGCCTCTGAAAACTCTATGAACTTTGATAGATGTTGATAGTTGTACAGGAGCTTCAGGCCTTTTGTTCATAGGGTCGCTATGAGTCATATTCAACTTGATACCAATCAACAGCAGCAACAATATAAATATAGTTAAAGATAACATAATTGATCAAGAATAAAATAACTTTCCAAGATAGTACTATAAAAAAATAAAATATAAGAAAGTTTAGGAGAAAAGTCACAACATTTTGAAAAGAGATACAGAAAGGATAGTGATCAGAGTTAATAAAGAAGAGAAAATTAAATAACAGAAAATATTCCTAATTTGAGGAAGCCCAGAAATGTTTATGCTTAAAGTGCCTACTAAATTAGTGGAAAATTACATGAAAATCCCAAACTTAGACAATTCCTTAAAGGGTCTAGAGAAATAAACAGAGTAATAAAACATACATATTAAGAACTGTAAAAAAATAATATTTACCTCAGACTTTCACTTAGCAATGTTAAATAAAAGACAGTGTACTCATGTCTTTAAATTCTAGGCTTACACTTAATTCTAACCAAAATAAAATAAAGAAGAAAATAAAAATTTAAGGACATGTAGAAACTTAAAAAATAGGGGAGTAGTAATCATTCTTTATAACCTAGACCTTCAAATAAATTTATTCTGAATCAGTCTCCTGTTAAGATTTTGTATATCCTGTATATACTGAATTAGTATCTATATTCAATATTATCTTTGGTTGATTTTTAAAGATCATGTTAAAATGTAGATTCTGATTTAGTATATCATGATCACCCAACCAATGGCATACTATAACAAGGGAAAATACAAATTCTCAGGAATGAATCTAGCCAGAACACACCAGTTCAAAGCCTTAGTACAGACACAGTTGGACATATACAAATAAGAAAAGGAGCTATGTGCCCCTGGTTTGAATATACAAACTTCCTACAAGAAAGATATAAAGTCTCCTTCCATTGATTTGCACCATTAGGAACCCAATAGAGAATCACAACGCATTAGAAATGACTCAGTAACCGTGGGTGAGATATATATATATCGTTGCACCTGTAAAATATATGTATATTAATACATATGAAAAATCTCATGATGTGCCTGCCAATGGATAAAAATTGCACTGTCAACTCTAAGGCGGATGGTTGAGAATAATGGGCAATCTCCTCCTCTGTTTTTATCATCTCCTAGATCCTACTGAAGGATCAGTTAGTTTTGACTTAATGACATGTAATAACAAGAAGGGCAACATTTGTATCAGTGTTGCTTTGGTATAATCTGCTGTCAAGGATTTTTTTAAAGCACTAAAGGGCAAAGGCACCAATTTAAAAATCAGGGAATATTTCAATGGTGTTTCAATTGCCTCATGTGCATCTGAAAATTGAGAAGTGAGTAAGAAGGATCAAAGAAGAAGTGATGCCTTTGGAATGTTCAATATACCATGAATTGCCAAAAAAAAAATAAAGAACATCTATCTTGGAGGAAGTACAACCATGGTACTCTTTAGAAGCAAATATGGTAATATTTTGTTTTACATACTTTAGCCATACTCTCGGGAGGGGTCATTCCTCAGGGAAAACAACAACAACAACAACAACAACAACAAAAAAAAAACAAACCCCATCATCCTTAGAATTGTGATGGATCAGAGAAACAGAGGAAGACCCTTAATGAGATGAACTTAATACAGTGGACTTGAGCATGGTAGACATCATGATGATGGCACAGGATAGAGAAAGCTTCTAAATTGTTAACCATAGGGCTACTATGAATTGTAGTTGACTCAAAGGCACCTATCAACAACATATACATTCATGATTATACACATTCTTAATGCCACTTCTATGCATCTGAATGTTGAACAATGAATAAAGATGACAGTAGAAGACTAAATGCCTTTAAATTATGATGTTGAAGAAGAGTGCTCTGTTGCCTCTTGGGCTGCCAAAAGAATAAGCAAGTCTGTCTTGGAGGAAGTGCAGCCATGATGCTCCTTAGAAGAAAGGATGGTGAAACTTGGTTCCACATACCTTGCACATGTTGCCAGCAGGAGCCAGGTCTTATAAAAGGGCATTATGCTGAGAAAGGTTGAGGGTCCAATAAAGAGAGGAAGACTACCCCAAAGGACGAAGTGACAAAGTGACTGTAATAATGAAATTTAGCATATCAGAGATCATGAGGGTGGCACTGGATGGGATAAATATCATAAAGTCACATGATAATCACAAAATCACTATCAATTGTAGATGACTCAATGGCACCTATCAACAAAACAAGCCCAGTGATGTAGACAGTTGATTTTGACTCAGAGTCATCGAGTAGAAGTGCCCAATAGGATTTCCATGACTTCACTTATGTGTGGAAATAGACAGTCACAAATTTCTTCTACAGAGCAGCTGCTGAGTTTTAATTATTTATGTTTACTAGACTCCTAGGGCCTTGATCATTATGCTGTTAGTGATCCATTATACACATATACATCCAAATGTATAAATATCAGGTTCCTTAGCCAGCATTATTGACATTTTTAGACAGATAATTCTTTGTTGTTTTCTTTTTTTAAAAGGTTTCAGTAGACATAATGTTTGGTAATATCCCTGACCTCTACCCAATAGATGTGAATAAACACTACTTTCTGGTAGTGATAATAAAAAAATTTCTTCAATGTTGTGCATGTCCTCTGTTAGGTACAAAAGGAGCAATATTGACCCTATTTAGAGATCACAAGTTTTCTTGTATGCACATATATAGACACATAAGCACTCCAACATGCAAGAAATTCACTCTCGCTCATATATATATATGAATATGAGAGTGAGAGAGAAAGATCTAGATCTAGATCTATCTTATCTATCTATATCATCTATCTCTATCTCTCTATCTCTATATCTCTATCTCTCATCTCTATCTCTCTATCTCATCTATATCATCTATATCTATACATCTATATCTATATCATCTATATCTATATCTATATCTATATCTATCTATATCATCTATATGAAATCTGGAGAACAACCACTTGACCAACTGACTGGAAAAGATCTATATTTGTTCCCATTCCAAAGAAAGGTGATCCCACAGAGTGTGGAGATTATCGAACAATATCATTAATATCATATGCAAGCAAGACTCTGCTGAAGATTATCCAAAAATGACTGGAACAGCACATCAACAGAGAACTACCAGAAGTGCAGGCTGGGTTTAGATGGGGCCATGGTACTAAGGTTATTGTAGCTAATGTTAGAGGGATCTTGGCTGAAAGCAAGGAGTACAAGAAGAATGCCTACCTTTGTTTCACTGATTACACAAAGGCATTTGACTATGTGGATCATAACAAACTGTGGCTAACTGTGAGAAGAATGGGAATCCCAGAACACTTGATGGTGCTAATGTGGAACCTATACTTGGACCAGGAGGCAGTCATTAGAACAGAGCAAGGAATTACTGCATGGTTCAAAATTGGGAAGGGTGTAGGCCAGGGCTATATCCTGTCTCCATACCTTTTCAATCTTTATGCAGAAAAGGTTATCAGGAGGCTGGACTCTATAAGGAGAAATGTGGCATCAGGATTGGAGGAAGAATCATCAACAGTCTGGGTTACGCAGATGACACAACCCTGCTTGCTGAAACTGAGGAGGACCTGAAGCACTTGCTGTGGAAGGTCAGGGACTGTAATTTTCAGTATGGATTGAGACTCAGTATCAAGAAAACAAAGATGCTCACCACTGGGCTAACTGACAGCATCATAATGGATGGTGAAGAGATTGAGATTGTTCCGTTTTGGTTTACTTGGCTCCACAGTCAACACTCTTGGCAACAGAAGCCAGGAAATTAAAAGATGTATTCCAATGGGAAAATCTGTCATTAGAGACTTCTCTAAAGTGTTGAAATGTGAAGATGTCAGTCTGGAGACTAAGGTGCACCTGATATATGCCATGGTCTTTGCAATCACTTGCTATGCATCAGAGATCTGGACAATGACTAGGGATGATAGAAGGAAAATTGATGCCTTTGAGCTGTGGTGTTGGAGAAGAATATTGAATATACCATGGACTGCTAAGAAAACGAACAGGTTTGTCCTGGAGAGGGTGAAGCTGGGCTGTCCCTTGGAGGCAAGGATTCTGAAGCTTTGTCTAACATACTTTGGACATGTTGCAAGGAGGGACCAGTCCTTGAAGAGGAATGTCATGCTTGGGAGGGTAGAGGGACAGCACAGGAGAGGAAGACCCTCGATGAGATGGATTAATTCAGTGATTGGGGTTGTGGGGGTAGGTGCATCAGAGATGGTGAGATTGGCACAGGATAGGACAGAATTTAGGACTGTTGTATATATTGTTGTTATAAGTAACAGGCAACTTGACGACACATAACAGCAACAACAACAACATACTCTGTCTCTCTCTCTATATATAGTTTTTTAATTGCTGTCATATCAAGTATGACTCATAATTACTCATAGTGACCCTATAAACAAAAGACTTGCAGCCTAGCGTCATTTCTCAAAGTTCATAGAGTTTCCAGAGGCATGTTGTTTAGAAAGTGGATACCACTCCTACATATATAAAAAGTTGGTAAACAAAAAAAATATATATATGAATAATAAGTAAAATATGGTGGCCTCATGACACAAAACTGTGCTGCAATCCCAAAGGCGGGGGGGGAGGGGTTTGTGCGGGGAGAAGGGTGCAACAATGAATGAATGGAATCCAAAAATCTCTGTAGATGCTCATTGAAATGAAAAATAAACAACCTAAATTAAAAAAAAAAAAAAAAGAAACTATGCTACAATCCTGAAGGCACATGGTTTGAATCCACCAGCTGCTCTGCAGGAGGATGGACAATCTCCTCCTGTGTGATTAACTGCTTCTGAAAAACCTGCTAGAAGGTTAGCTATGGGTTGATTCTGACTCATCAGTACTCAACAACAACAATATAGATATAATACTAACAAAGCATCTTAAATTCAAGACTAGATACATATAGGTTAAATAGGTAAGAGTCATGTTTTCACATTGTTTTAGACAATTCTTTGCCAAACATGTTTTTTTTCCTTTTCAAAAGCAGCTATATAATTGCTGCTTTCATATATAACACTGACACTAATGATGTTTGAAGCCTTCCAAGTGTGCAGCTATGCCTGAAAAGATCCAAGTGAGACGTACAATTGCACATCACAAACAACTTACATATAAAACTCAGCTCCCTTCTGACTTGTGCCAATAGATTTTACGCCCATAATACAAAAACAAACGTATTTCTTTCTAAGAAAGGCAAAGAGAACACATAGTTCTTTGAGTGCCTTGTAGATCCAGAGCTCAACACAACTTTGACTCATTGTCAGTGTGTTACACTGTGAGACTGGCTGTGTTCCAGGCATGTGATGGTGGGGATCCTGCCTTTCCCTGGGATTTTGAAAATGATCCAAGGTGAAGCTGATGAAACAGCTGTGCAGGCAGGGTGTGTTATATGTAGCAAGTCCAAGTCTGGCATGCATTTTTAAAACAACAAGGTCTATGAGTTGCTTTGTGAAAAGGTAATATTTGAAAGTCAGTGACTTTTGAAAACACTTTAAAAATGGAAAACTTAGGAACACAAGCATCTATTAAAATATGGTAAGGCAGGTGTTTATACAAAACTCTTCAGAAAACAAGCATAATTAAAAAATACTTAGAAAATCCCAATTGCAATATTTAGGAAATTGGAATAGCCGTGATATTAGCATTTGACGTCTGTTTTAGAATTTGATGACATTTTTTGATGCTGAGGTAAGTTACTGTTAAGCAAAGTATTTCACAGAATTCCTCTATATTGGTGTTGCTTAAAAATGATTTCTGATTTTCTTGTCTCAAAAGTAGGTCAGATCCCAGTATGTTTTGTTCCACTTGTGGCTGTTAGAAGAAAAAGCATAGTATTGATATCTTCTCCTTCTGAAGATTCATTAATCTGTCTACTGTGGTTTGTTTACTCATTACAAAGAAAAATTTAAATTATGTAAAATATGATTGCATTTCAGTCATATTGATGAACCACTCAAACCAAGTTACTGAAAACGTAATATATAAAATTGGCATTATATGTAACACTATCAAATTCTTTATCACATATTATCAAGCCAATTTTAACATATAGTGACCCTATGTAGAACAGAATGAAACCCTGTTCAATTCTACACCATCTTCTCAACTTCTACTGTGCTTAAGCTCATTGTTATATTCACCATGCTAATCTGTCTCATTAAGAGTCTTTCTCTCCACTAGACCCTCTACTTTTCTATGCATCAAGTCCTTTTGTAAAGATTAAGACTTCCTAGTAATATACCAGATGGATGTGAGATGAAGTCTCACAATTCTTGCCTCTTTGGAGGAGTATGGTTGCATATTTTTGAGAACTAAGTTATTTGTTTTCTCAGCTGTCCATGTTATGCATCTTTTGACCCTAAATTATTTCAAAGGATTCTGTACTAACTCAAAAATGAAAATAAAACTTATTTTACACACCAAGAATTTGAAAATTTGATCTATCCACCAGTGAGGGGAAAATGTGGCTTTATTTTCAAATTACAAGTGGTATTTATGGAAAAAAATTAAACCCGAGTATTTTTCAATTGTTAACTCCAAAGAAGTGATTTTACATACTGATATTAATGCCATCATTAGGAAGCCCTGGTGGTCTAGTGGCAAGAAACTGTGCTGCAATCCCGAAGGCATGCAGTTCAAGACCACCAGCTGTTCTATGGGAAAATGATGAGGAATCTTCTTCCCTGTGATTAATTGCCTTTGAAATCCCAATAGAGGGTCAGCTGTGTGTTGGTTCTAATCAGTACTCAACGACAACGCCATCTTTGCAGAAATGGAGATACAGCAAATGAATAGGCAGTGTATGTACCAGTAACAATTTCAATCTAAAGACAGAACTGAATATTATTTATGTATTTAATTTCTACTTGGTGATTAAAAAGCTATTCCTAGATGGTTCAGTTAAAGCAAGGAGTTTATCAAACAACCTAAATGTCTGTCAATGAGTGAATGGATTAAAAAAAATCTTACGATAAATATGTTCAGCAGGATACTATACAAATGGAAAACAGTGAAGAATTCAGCAAGGACATTTTTCTGCATAAAATAAGTCAACTATAATAGGAATAATAATAATAATAAAGTGGTAACTGAAATGCAAAGGTTAAGAACAAAGATGAAGAGTTAGTAGTCAGAAAATACAGACTTAGTGATGGAAATGAGACTAGAGAATGATAGAATTTTGTTCAATCAATTATATATCAATTGCAAATGTTGTTGTTGTTATGTGTGCTACCAAGTCATAGCTGATCTTTAGCTGACCCTCTGGCAGGTTTTCCAAGGCAGTTTAGCTCACATAGAGCACCTGGTGTATTCAAGCTGCATGCCTTCAGAATTTCAGCATAGGGTCTTACCACTGGGAGACCAGAGCTCCAGTTGCAAATATCTTTTATAACAAGGACATATGACTCCCATACATACAGACCCCAGCTGATGGACTATGCATAGAATTCAGATCGATTACCTCTGTGGATTGGATTATTGCAGAAGCTCAATATCAGCTGTGAAAACCAGGCCAGGTACTGACTGTGGAACAGACCATAAACTATTTATGTGCAAGTTCAAACTGAAGCTAAAGAAAATTAAAAGAAATTAACAAGAGACAAAATACGACCTTGAGCCTACTTTACCTGAATTTAAAAACCATATCAAGAACATGTTGGAGGCATTGAACACTAATGAAAGAAGACCAGACGAGCTGTTGAATGATATCTAGAATATCATCCATGAGGAAAGTAAAAGGTCATTACAAAGATAGAAGAGGAAGGAAAGATCAAAATGGATGTCAGAAGACACTTTAAATATTATACAGGAATGCCAGGGAGCCAAAACAAAGGGGAGAAATGGGGAAGTTAAAGAGTTAAAGAGAAGACTGGAAATCCAAATTCTCTGTAAATGTTCATTAAAATTATTAAAATAAAATAATAATAAAAAAGCCATCGATTCTTCTTTTGTCATCCTTAATCATCGTCCAGCTCTCTAATGCATAACAAGTCATTTCGAAGACAATGGCCTGGAACAGACACATCTTAGTCTCTAGACTGACATCATTGCTTCTCAGTACTCTGGAGAAGTCTCTGAGAGCAGATTTCCCCAGTGCAATTTGTCTTTTGATTTCCTGACTGCTGGTGCCAAGAGTTCTGATTGTCGAGGCAAACAAGCTGTGATTGTTAACAATTTCAATCTCTTCTCCATGTATCATGGTGCTGCCAATTTGCCCAGTGGTGAGATCTTTGTTTTCTTGATGCTGAGCTTCAATCCATATTGAAGACTGTAACCCCTTGACTTTCTGCAGCAGCAAAATTGTGTCATCTGCATAATGTACACTTTTAATGAGTCTTCTTCCAATCCTGATGCCATATTCTTTCTCATCAAGTACAGCCACCCAATTTATCTGTTATGCATACAGATTGAAAAGCTATGGAGACAGGAGGCATCCCTGATGCACTTCTTTATACCACTGATGGTTCAAAATCAAGAAAGGAATGCATCCATCAGTTGTTGATGTTAGGTGCACCAGGAATGTATCCTTTCTCTTTACCTTTTTCTATATGCTGAATAGATCATTTGAGAGGGTGAACCCTTATGAAGAAGAATGTGGCATCAAGATTGTATGAAGACTCATCAACAACCTGTGATATGCTGATAACACAACATTGCTCACTGAATCTGAGGAGCCCTTGAGATGGTTGCATAAAATCAAGGTCTGCAGCCTTCAATACAGATTGCATCTCAACATGAATAAAACAAAATTCTTCACCACCAGGTTAATAGGCAGCATCATAACAAATGAAGGAAAAAGTTGATGTTGTCAACAATTTCATCTTGCTTGAATCCAAAATCAAAACTCTTGGCATCAGCACTCAGGAAAGCAAAAGATGAATTGTATTGGGGAAAAATAAGCTCTCACAGACCTTTCCATAGTGCTAACAAACAACAATGTTATTCTAGCAACTAAAGTGTGCCTGAACCAGGCCACAGTCTTCTCAATTGCTTCCTATGCATCTGAGAGCTAGACAGTGAAAAAGAATGGCAGTAGAATAATTGATGCCTTTGAGTTGTAGTTCTAGAGAAGAATATTGAATGTACCATGGACTGCCAAGAGAACAAACAATGTCTGTCATGGAGAGAGTGAAACCAGGTTGGATCCTTGGAGGCAAGGATTTTGAAACTCTGCTTCACCTCCTTGGGGCATGTTGTCAGGAGAGGCCGGTCCTCGGGGGACATCAGGCTTGGAAGCATAGAGGGTTAGTGCAAGAGAGGAAGACCCTGGATGAGATACATGGACATAGGGACTATGACAATAGTGTCGCAGATAGTGAGGTTAGCTCAGGATGGGGCAAAGTTTAGAACCATTTTTCAAAGGGTCACTGTCAGTCATTGATGACTTAATGTCTCATAATAGCCAACAAATTATAGAAAGCTAAGGATGTATTTACACAGAAAAATAAATACATTTTTTATCATTAGCAAGGGTGTAAAGAGGAGGAAAAATTTTTAGTTGAAAAATAGACAAATTTGGATGAAGGTAAACATAATATGCAATAAAAGAGTATTCAACACAGGATTACTGAAGAAAGACCTGGAGACATCCACAAGAGATACACTAAACAACAAAGGTAAACACATTTACACCACAGTCCTGCATTATTAGTAATAACTAATATTAATCTACAAGTAGATACATAGATAATGAGGTAAGACGAACAGATGTTGTTGTTAGATTCTGTCGAGTCCACTAGAAATCATAGTGACCCTATAAACAATAGAAACCCTAACCTATTCTGTGCCATCTTCATAATTTCTGAAATACTTGGGCCCATTGTTTTAGTCACTATCATTCTATCTTCTTAAGTATCTTCCTTTCTTTCACTGACCACATGTCCAAGCAAGACATCTTTTTCCAAGGAATGACATCTCCTAATAATATCTCCAAAGTATGTTAGATAAAGTTTCACCATCCTTGCCTCTAAAGAGGCAAGGTTGCACTTTCTTCAAGACAGACTTGTTTGTTCTTTTGAAAATCCATGGGTTATTCAGTACTCTTCTCCAACACAACAACTCAAAGGCATTGGTTCTTCATTTGTCATCCTTATTCATTATTCAACTTTCAGATGAATAAAAAATTATTGAAATTCTATGGCTTGAATCAATTTCACTTTGGTGTTTAAACTGACATCTTTGCTCCTTAGCAGTTCGGAGAGATCCTTGACAACAGATTTTTCCAATGCAGCACATCTTTTGGTTTCTTGACTACTGATATCAAGAAGGCTGATTATAGAAGCAAGATGAAATCGGTGACAACTCTAATCTTTTCTTCATCTAACATGATGTTATCTATTGGCCTATTGGTGAGGATATTCTCTTGATGTTGATATGTAATCCAAATGAATGCTGTACTCTGATCTTTTAAATCAAGTTCTTCAAGTCCTTTTTACTTTTAGCAAGCAAGTTTGTGTCATCTTCATAACACAGATTGTTGATGAGTCTTCATCTGATCTTGCCATATTCTTCTTCATAAAGTCCAGTTTTTAATAACATGCTCAGTAAATAGATTGAATCAGAATTGAGAAAGGCTATAGCCCTGACAAATAACTCTCTTGATTTTAAGTCATGCAATATAGCCTTACTTTATTAATACAACAGTTTCTTGGTCTAATTATAGGTATCACAAGAGTGCAATTAAGTGTTCTAGGATTTCTATTCTTCTCAATGGCGGCCATAATTTGTTATGATCGACATAGTCAAATGCCTAACAAATTCAATAATACACAAATAGATATCCTTTTGGTATTCTCTGCTTTCATCTAAGATTCGTCTAACATTAGCAGTTATTTCCCTAGTGCCATGGCCTCTTCTTAACCCATCATGTATTTCTGAAAGTTCCCTGTCAATGTACAGTTCTAATCACTTTTGTATAATATTCAGTAATATTTCACTTGCGTGCAATATTAGTAATATTGTTTTATAATGATGTCATCATGTTGTATCAATTTTTTTCAGCAATGAAAACAAACATGGATCTCTTCCAGTCAGTAGGCCAGGTAGCTGTTTTCTAAACTTCTTGTCACAGAATGACTACACCTATTTGTTGAATATGACAATTGATACCAAGTTGAGTACTGGGGCCTTATTTTTTGCCAATGTCTTCAATGCAGTTTGAACTTTTTCCTTCATTACCATTGTTTTTTTGTCATACAGCACTTCGTGAAATGTTTCTGTGTTAGCCAATTCTTTTTGCTATAGTGATTCTAAGTATACCTTCTTCTTTCAATGCTTTCTGTAACATTGAATCTCAACTTCCACAATCTTAAAACCAGAAGGACTAGATGATGACCACTTATCAGTGCTGAATGCTTGAAACCAGGTAGCTCCTTTTGATGTTGAGAATGTTCTAGACAGAATGGGATAGAATTGTGATACAAAACTCAAAATTATAAGACTGGCAAGGCTTGCTTCTCTGAGAAAGATTGGTGGAAATATAAATATTATGATCCTTATGTACTCTCAAAATCTCACTTTTGTGGCTCAACTTTTATCCAATTATCAGACAGGCCTATAAGGTGAACAATAACATCAGAGAGTTTCTCAGTATCAAAAAAAGCAGCTCTTGCCCTGGGATAAAACTCATTAAGTTTTATCTTTCTGATAACAATTTATCTTTCTGAGCACATTACACATAACAACAAAGCTGAGAAGGCAGGAAAGGCTAAGTTAAGCAGGAAGAGTGTGATTACCAAGAGGATATTGTAGTTAATGCTATCAATCAAAATGTTTGTGAATGATTGAATGGAAAACCACTTTGTTCCATAAACTTTCACTCAAACCACATTAAAAGTTACAAAATAAAATAAAAGTAGGGACTTTGTGGATAAAATCTCCTCAAATTATGATGATGGTTCATTGAGATTGATAGAAAAAAATTATGCTCTTCTGCTAATGGATAATTTGTATCTTTTATGCTAAAATGAGTATCTTCTATGTATATTCTTAAAAAAATTTATTTCTGTAGCAAATTGCCAAAAGTAGTAATGTTCATCCATGAGTGTATTTTAAATATTTATAGATGTTTCCCAATAACTTTGTTAAGCCTTTAAAGTACTTCACACTTACACTAGAAGTTTAATTATTTAATCGATTAGCTAATTGAATTTTAACAAGCCATTTTAGATGGTACTACATTCTAGACACTTTATACAGAGCTCAAAAATAGCTCATTACATGAGGTTTTCCGTTTCCACACATCCATACCATCACAGTTTATTTTTAAAGGTTTATAAATTGTCCCATTATTTAAATTTGCTCTTACTTAGCTATCAGTGCGACTGAGTATTTATAAAGTATCCTCTATCTTGTTTAATTATTTCTCTTCAATTAACTGTATATTCATATTCTTTGCTTTTCTGTTGAGTGTTTACATTAATGAGACAAATTATATTGAGGGAATCTGAGTGAGTAGTTAGCATCAACATAATTTAACAGATTTTGAAATAGATTAAAATTGAAAGAGTAAATAATTCTGCAAATACAAAAGGAAATCAGACGCTATTCGACTACACTAAGATATATGCTGCTCTTATCTGCAGCCAGAAGTTATGATTGGAGTCCCTCCTGTGGAGTATGGTCACAAGGAAAGGAATATTTGATATTTCGGTGACAGAAGCAGAAATATTAAGATCCATAACTGTAAAACATATTTTCCTTAAAAGACATTATATAGTAACTGACTATTGTTGGTTGTTGTTAAGTGCTGTTGAGTCATAGGCGACTCATAGCCATCCTATGAATGAAAGACCTGGACACTTGTATAACTTTCACGCTTTCTCCAGGTTCATAGGGTTTCTGGAGGCAAGCTATTTTGGAAGTAGATGCCATTCCTGCTTCCAAGCTTGTTTTAATCAGGGAGCTCCACCAAACACTGTCCACCATGGGTAACCATTATCGCATTTGACACATCAGTGTCACAGTGTTCAGCGTCACAGCAACCATGAGTCACCTCTGTACAGCAATTGGACAGACCAGGGCTATATTACCTAGAAGAATGTTTCACCAAAAAACAATTAAAAACAGGGCTGAGGGTTGCGGATTAAAGTCACCCACCTTTAGTTTCGTAGCATCACTTTCTGTCCACTAGGCCAACTGATCTCTCTCTATGCTGTTGTTATTAAATGCCATCGAGTAGTAGGTGACTCATAGTGACCCTATGAATGAAATACCTGAATGCTTTGTATAACCTGAAGCTAGTAGATGTTGTTTAAGGTAATTATATGCACTTTGGGCTTTCAATCAATTAATTCTGGTTTGACACCTTGCTGAAAATTTGCCTTTCCCTCCCAGAAAGGAAAATCCTCAACAATGGAGTCAAATGAGAACAAGCCAGTTCAAAGTCCTGTCTCCATTAAGAGATAGATAAATCAAGGCTCAGAGAAACTAAGGTAGTTTTTCAAAATGACACAGCTAACAGGGCATTCTGGCACTCTGATGGATAGAGAACTGTACTGCCAACCCAAAGATAAGCAGTTCAAATCCACCAGCTGGTCCGCAGGAGGAAAATGGATAATCTCCTTCTGTGTGACTTACTGCCTTGGAAAACCCACTGGAGGGTCAGCTAATTCTGACAACGGGAGAGGAACTTATTCCCTTTGTGGGAACCCAGCATCCAGTAATTTTAAACTTTCTCTTATCTCTTTGGATTTTACTTCTTTCCTTGTCTAAGGAAAGAGGAAAATAAATTTTAAATAGAGGGAGTATTACAAATACTATTATTTTAAGTAGCAAATCTTTGGTGCATTAAAAATTACATACCAGCAGTCAGACTTGTAGGCCTATGTGATAAGAGTGCTTTCCTCACACAGCCCAGGGTCAGCCTAGCTTTCAGGACAGAGAAGCAGAAAGGGCAGCAGGCAGTGGAAAGACATCATGTATTCCACCTATCCAGCCCCACTGCTAGAAGAGCCTATTCTGACTCAGGGTGGGAGTCAGGACAGCTCTGGGTGCTTGAGAGAGGAAACACAAACACCCAACTCTCTCATGTCTCCCTCCCTGAAATATTATTGTTGGTAGGTATCTAAAAAATTAAAACTTGACTGAGGCAAACATGATAAGACCTTGGGAGAAAAAAAGAAAGTAAAAGAATCTAAGTTTACAGATCAAAAATAATGTAAAATCTTCTCATAACTAAATCTTCTCATAACTCAGCCAACTATAGCATTCAAGTGAAAAGAGTCTAAGGTTAACAAAGAATATAAGAACTTTTACTTTTTTTGCTTTGATGGTTTGCTTCTTGAAACTGGGAAAATCATAAGAGTTCTAAGTAATATGGGCCATATCATTTTCTAGCCCACATCAAAGGTGAGCATTTCGAAAGAGACAATAGAGGCTTAAGTGTTAGAAAAGTGTAGCCCATGATACAAATACAAAGCAAAGCTTTAAGGGAAAATAAGACTCGACTTTTCAGTACATGCTCAACCACCAGATCTAGCCTGTTGTTATCTTGAGATGTTGGCAATTTAGGCATGGTCATGTGGTCATGTGGGTAAGGAATTGTGCTTCCAACCCCAAGACAAGCAGTTTGAATCCACCAAATGTGCTATGGGACAAATATGGACAATCTTCCCCCCTCCCGCACATGCAGTTTACAACCTCTAGAAAACTCTACGAGGGTCAGCTATGAATTGGTTTCAACTTGATGGCAAATAACAACAAAAACATGACAAGTAACTTTTAGGTAGTCTATGAACAAAGAGATCTTAAAAATTACAGATACCTAACTTTTCTTTTTCTTACCTCTGTTCAGGAACAGAAGGAATAGTCAAAACAAACATCTAGTATTTTTAGCAAAAGGTACGAGATGAGAAATAACTCCTTTTAAGGGGAAAACTCAAGTCTATGTGTTTGCTCACACACCAAACATATTACTGCCTTTCACATTCACCCTGCTCCCCCACATACAGCACTTCAGTGACGACAATGCAAAAGCTTCAATACTCCTAAGAATAAGTTATACTAAGCAAAAGTGGATAAAGGCAAACTCCAGGTTACAGATGTCTGATTAATGGAACATTCACAGTTGCCTTTCAAAGTTTTGTAGACTTGTAATCACTTTGAAATAACTAAATCGACCCTTACTTGGAACAGATATTTCATCACAACATATTCATTTATTAAATATGCAACTTTTAAATTGCTGAGAACAATTTGAGCCCTTTCCTGCATTAAAGTAAGGCAAGATAAGAACTATTTATACCTGTTTCAAACTATTTACAAATTTAGCTCAATGAATTTTGGAGTGGATTTTGTTTGTGACCTAAGGACTGCCTGAACTAGTAATACAAGTCTGTCTAATAAGCTGCATCTTATTACAGGCTCATGCAGCTGCTCCTAAAAGCAAAGTTTTCTTATTAATGGGAATTCTGGGAAATGCAATTATTTTCAAACTTTGAAACTACAAAGCAGTCAGCCAGCCCTACGTTATTTATGCAATCTAAATGATATCTCCATTTAAAAATTTATTGAAAAATACATTACACAGAAAAACTAATCTCTAATTTTATATGGAAAGGAAAGACGCTTCAGATAGCAAAAACCCTACTGAAGAAGAAGAAAAAGGATATTTCACATTTTCTAATCTCAAAACAGCCTGGTTCTGTTACAATAACAGATACATAGACACATAAACAACACAATAGAGAATTCAGAAATATTCCTAACCAGCTATGGACAAATGACTCTTCATAAAGGGTCAAAATTCTTACATTGGGTAAAGAAAGTCTCTAAAAAATGATGATGGCAGAACTGGATGTCCATTTGCAATAAATGAATTTGCTATAAACAAAACTAAATAAAAAGAGCCTTCAATATTAAATGTTAAAGATAAAACTATAAACTTCATATAGAAGAAAACACACGGACAAACTTAGGAACCATAATTTACGGCATGTTGTTGTTGTTGTTAAGTGCTGTCTAGTCGTAGCAACTCATAGCGATCCTATGAAAGAAACACCTGGACACTTGTATTATTTTCAGCCTTTCTCCAGGTTCATAGGGTTTCTGGAGGCAAGCTATTTCAAAAGTGGATGCCACTCCTGCTTCCCAGCTTGTTTTAATTTATAGCATGTTGTTGTTCTTGTTATGTGCCGTCGAGTCGTTTGCGACTCATAACGACCTTATGTACAACAGCCCTAAACCCTGCTCTATCCCGTGCCAATTGCATTGCCTTTGACACACCCATCCCGATTACCCTAGTCACTGAATCAATCCACCTCATAGAGGGTCTTCCCCTCCTGCGCTGTCCATCTACCATACCAAGCATGATGTCCCTCTCCAAGGACCTGTCTCTCCTTATAACATGTCCAAAGTATGTCAGATGGAGTCCCAGAATCCTTGCCTCCAAGGAGTAGCCTGGTTTAACCCTCTCCAGGATGGATCTGTTTGTTTTCTTGGCAGTCCATGGGACATTCAGTACTCTTCTCCAGCACCACGGCTCAAAGGCGTCAATTCTCCTTCTATCCTCCCTAGTCATTGTCCAACTCTGATGCATAACAAGTGATTGCAAAGACCATGGCCTGTATCAGGCGCACCTTAGTCTCCAGAGAGACACAGTAAATAATTACCTTAGACCAGTAACATGCAAATAAGTTATGTAGACTACTCACAATGAGATAGATCAGTTTTGCCATCTAGTAAAGTTTAAATTAAGGAGGATCAGGAGCAGATATGGGAACTCTTGCTGCCATTGAGAAAGAAGAAACAGGGTATAGTGCATCTTTTTGGGCCAGAGATTCCAGTGATAGTCAGAGGCCCAGATCAGACTACAACTGTAGCAGCAGCAGCAGAGATGGTAAAGAACCAGAGACTGCTGTGAGACAAAACTGAACTAGAGCTGAAATTCCATGGTGCTAGAGGCAAGACTTTTAGGTAGGCTTACATAGGAATGTGAGTGTTGATAATGGAGGCATGCTATAATTGGAAGAACTAAAAGAGTTGGTATCAATGATCCAAAGCCATGAGGCAGGACCTAGTGAGACTGAAAGTGAGAGTGAGTCCTGTTAGCAAACATGCTTGTGGTGACTGAAAAATTACTTCAAGGATTTCTAACCTGAATTGTAACCTGCTGCAGGCTGGGTTTAGAAGAGGGATATTATAGCCAATGCCAGATGGATCTTAGCTGAAAATAAAGAATACCAGAGGGATGTCTATCTGTCTTTCATTGACGATCCAAAGGCATTTGACTGTGTGAATCACAGCAAACTGTGGCTGACTCTGAGAAGAAGAGGAATCCCAGAACATTTGATTGTGTTTATGCAAAACCTATACTTGGACCAGGTGACACCACTCAGAACAGAGCAAGGAAATATTTCATGGTTCAAAATCAGAAAAAGTGTACACCAGGGATGCATCCTATCTCCATACTTTTTCAATCTATATGCAGAACAGATCATCAAGGAAACTAGGCTCTATGAGGAGAAATATGGCATCAAGATTGGAGTAAGATTTATCAACAACTTACATCATGAAGATGACATAACCTTGCTTGCCAAAACTGAGGAGGACCTGAGGCATTTGCTACAGAAACTCAAGAACTGAAGTCTTCAACATGGATTGAAGCTCAACATCAAGAAAACAAAGACTCTTGCCATTAGGCCAATTAATAGCATCATGATAGGAGGTAAAGAGATGGAGATTGCTAACATCTTCAGCTTGCTTATCTCCAAAATCACACTCTTAGTACTAGAAGCCAGAAAATCAAAAGATGAATAGTATTGGGAAAATCTACTGTCAGGGACCTCTCCAGAGTAGAGAAGAGCAATGAAGTCATTCTAGAGATTAGTGTGTGCCTGCTCTAGGCCATGGTCTTCACAATTAATTGCAATGCATCAGTGAGCGGGACGATGATTAAGGATAACAGAAGAACCAATGCTTTTGAGTTATGGTTCTGAAAAAGGGTATTGAATATAACATGGACTACTAGAAAAACAAACAGGTTCATCCTGGAAAGAATAGAACCAGACTGCTCCTTGAAGGAAAGGATTTTTTTTTCTTTTTTTTCTTTTTTTTTCTATAATTATATTTTATTAATTTTCATAAACATTTACAGAGATTTTGGGCTTCCACTCATTCATTGTTGCACTATTGTCTCTACCCTCCTCCCAGTTTGTTCTTGTCCAAATGCCACAGTGCTTGTCAAAGCCAGTTCTGATTAATCTTCTTTGTCAGTGTGTCCTTTGCCATTCCCTATCACTCCTCCCTGAGAGAGACTTCACCCTGAGTCATAAGGAAAAGGGGACGGCGTATTCTCTTAGCTACTTCCTGCTGAAAAGGGACGCTGTGGGTTTCAGGGTGAAGATCTTCTCTCACTACTCTAAAGGGCCCCTTTGGCAGTAGGAAACACATAGACTATTATGGAGATTGATTTTGGAATTCAGATGCATTCTTATTGATTGTGCTTGGCTTTTGAATCACCATCTGACACCCTCTGGTCATGTTGCAAGGAGGGACCAGTTCTTGGAGAAGAATATCATGCTTGGAAGGATGGAGGAACAGCACAAGAGAGGAAGACTCTGGATGAAATGAACTGACTCAGTGACTGGGGTAATGCAAGTGGGTATGTCAGAGACAATGAAGTTGACTCAAGGTAGAGCAGAGTTCAGAGCTCTTGTATGTAGGGTTTCTATGAATCAGAAAATACTCAACAGCACATAACAACAACACTTCCCTTATCTGAGCTCCTGCTAGGACCTGCCCAGAGCACAAGACCTTCTACCCCATGAAGACCACCCTGCCACCCCTGAGCCAGGAATACTAGTATCACAGGGGAGTGGGAAGAAATGGGAGGACACAGGTGGTGGGAGATCTGAGTGATCAAATTAGAGCTGGGTGGGGAAAGCAGTGGAAGCTGTAGGAGGGGCAAGGAGAAGAAATTGAGCTGGATGCTGGCAGGATGAGGAGAGAGTGGGAACATAATACATACATGGAAGAGTTAACCCTGGCACCAACACATAATCTATTACCTGGATGGATACTCTCATCAGCTATTTTAGGTAAAATGCTTATCTGTCAAATATTGCTCCAGCCCTTAGCACCCAAATTAAGACAAACTGGAAGAAAGATAAAGCAACAACAACCGGGACAAGGATTAGCCATCCTCTTGCAAAATAACAGGCTTTCAAAATTTCTATGTACAACAATTGTTGCTGTTGTTGTCCTTATGTGCTATCGAGTTGCTTGTGACTCATATACATAAGTATGACAGCTCTGAACCCTGCTCTGTCTTGAGTCAACTTCACTGTGTCTGTCACACCCACCCACATTACCCCAGTCACTGAGTCAATTCATCTCATCCAGCGTCTTCCTCTCTTGTGCTATCCCATCATCTAGAATGATGTAATTCTAGAGACTAACATGTGTCTGATCCAGGCCATAGTCTTTGCAATTACTTGCTATGCATCAGAGAACTGGATGACGACTAAGGATGATAGAAGAAGAATCATCATCTTTGAACTAACGTAATGTTTTAAATTTTCACTTTCTTTAAGCAATGTGGTGTAATCTGCACAAAATAGATTGTTGATGTATCTTCTTCTGATCGTTATGTCACATCCTTCTTTATATAGTTCACCTTCTTAATTATTTCCTCAGCATATAGATTGAGCATGTATGGAGAAAACTATATAACTCTGATGCATATTCTTCCTGATTTTAAACTATATCGTGTTTCTTTTTTCTAGTAGGACAGCTGTTTCTTGTTCTATGTGTAGTTTTTCTTAAGTATAATTAAATGTTCTGGGTTTCCCACTGTTTTCAATGTTTTCCTTAATTTGTTGTAATTCATACAGTGAAATGCCTTTGTATAGTTAATAAAACACCAGTAAACATCTTTACTGAGCAATGATGTCTGTTTGAAGACTAATGTTTGCCTGGTCCAAATTATGTTATTTTCTATTGTTTCATATACATCTGAAAGTTGGACATTAAATAAGAATTACTGTAAAAGAAACGATGCCTGTGGATTGTGATGTTGCAGTAGAATGCATAGACTGCCAAAAAAAGTAAACAAATTTGTCTCAGTGTATGTACAACCAAGATGCTTTTTATAGACAAAGATGGTGAAACTTCATCTCACATTTTTTGGCAATATTGTCATCAGGGGATAGTCCTTGGGAAAAGTTGTTATAGTCGAAAAGGTGAACGATCAGAAAAAGAGAAAACTGTCACCAAGGCAGACTGGCAAAGTGACTGTAACAGTGGGATCGTGTATAGCAGAGATGGTGATGATGGATGGAATAGGGCAAGATGCAGCTCAGTTGTTCAAAAGGTCATGATGCGTTATAGTCAATTCAATGACACAATAATAACTACTCTAACAAAACTTCATAATCCTTAATATTGTCTGTGACTTTTTTGTGGCTATTTCAATGGATTAGTAAACCAAATATTAATGTACTGAAGGGCTGAAACTGTTAGTTATCTAAAAGATAAGATTAACCAATGAAACATAGTTCAGTATTAAGTTATGTCTTCCACTCTTAGTCAAAGCACTATAATATCTGAAGGAATTGATTACGCTAAGAGATTCTGTTTCACTGATAGACAGCATGTCATGTTTGTAGACATATCTTTCATTTATAATCTTTTTTTAAAAATTATCCTTAATCAAAGCTTTGGAAGCTTGTTTTGCTATTTGATATTTCAGATGTTTGCATAAAACATTTATGTATGTAAAACTAAAACCAAATCAAACCTGCTATTAGATTGATTTTAACTCACAGATCCCATGTACAGCTAAGTTGAATTTCTCCATAAAGACTTTTGTCTATAATCTTTATGAAGGAAGATCACCAGAACTTTCAAAGCACTGCTGGGCATTTTGAACTGCCAATCTTTAGGGTAGTGGCTGAATGAAAACTATTTGCATCATTCATGGATGTATATCATAAATACACACAAAGTTAATATTAACAAACTCATGAACTCATGCTGTGCTGCTAAAAATATGTCAGCAGTTCAAACCCAGCAACAGATCCTGGGGAGCAAAATAGGCAGTATCTTAAAAGGATTTAGTTTAGAAACCTGATAGAAAGTCAGGTTTCTGAGTTTGAAAAAACTTGACCACAATGCATTTGTTGTTTTGGTCTTGTTCATAGTTCTTAACTATGTATAAGAAATAACTAGTCATCTTGCTAATCTTCAAAATCTGACTTTCCTCCGTAACTCCAACCACTCAACGCATGATAGGAAGGAAACCGACTTTTGCTCATAAAATAACCCCTAAAAAGAGTAGTAGGAAAATGTGAAAGATCTCCTTGGAATTTTTTCGTACTTTTTTTTGTTACAATATTACAAATGTGCAAACGACAATACTACAAATGTTAGTTATCTAATTAAAAAAATGAATAAGTGATTCAGTGATGTCTTTGCTTCTATCAATGAATCATTATTTATAATCTTAGATTAGCCTAATTTGAAATTTAATATACACATGAAAGCACTTCTAATAGAAACAGCTGGGTTAGATTCCTTCTCTTACTAAGCAGGTGGTTTTAAATTTTTTCATGTTTGGTGTGATTGCTGTGTCTAGTCTGTACAAGTGGAAGGACTGATCACAGTGAGTTTCCTAACTGACTGTGGGCTGGTGTCACCCATTACTATAAGGCCTGGTCTTACCCTTGAGCTTACCATGGACCTGGGCCTGTGCTAGACTCTTTAGAATCTTCAATAGTGCTTTTTTTCAGTTTTAATGTTGGAATAATATGTGATAAATAGAATATAAGTATTAAAATTTAATGTTTCTCAGATTATATGAACACTAAAACCATAATTGTTTTGTCAAAGCTTTCTACATTGGATCACAACATTAAGTATCAGACTAAGCAAAAGCCCAATTTTTCCTTTAGCTACTACATCTTTCTAAAAAAATATTTTACATATATTCACAAATATTCATTATTACACTATTATGGTTAAAACACCACAGAATTTGACAAAATTGTTTGTTGTTGTTGTTGTTATTATGTGCTGTCGAGTTGCTTGTGTCTCATAGTGACCCTATGTACAAGAGCCCTAAGTGCTGCTCTATCCTGTGCCAACCTCACTGTCTCTGACACGCTTACTCCAGTTACTCCAATCATTGAATGGATACATCTCATCAAAGGTGTTCCTCTCCTGCACCGTCCTTCTACCCTCTCGAACATGATGTTCCTCTCAAAGGACGGATCCCTCCCTGTAACATGTTCATAGTATGTCAGGTGAAACTTCAGAATACTTGCCTCCAAGGAACAGCCCATTATTACCCTCTTCAGGACAAACCTGGTTGTTTTCCTCGCAGTTCATGGTATATTCAACACTCTTCTCCAGCACCACAGCTCAAAGATATCAATTCTCTTTCTATCAACCCTAGTCACTGTCCAACTCTCCGATGCATAGCACACAATTGTGCAAATTATAGCCTGGATCAGGTGCACCTTAGTCTCCATCTTGATGGCGTTGCTGCTCTTCAGTACTCTGGAGAGGTCCCTGACAGCTTTCCAGTGCAATTTGTCTCTTGATTTCCTGGCTGCTGGTACCAAGAATGTTGACTGTGGAGCCAAGCAAATTAAACTGTTAACTATCTCAATCTCTTCACCATCCATACTGATGCTGCCAATTGGCACAGTGGTAAGAATCTTTGTTTTCTTGATATTGAACTTCAATCTATAAGAAGGCTGCAGTTCTTGAACTTCTGCAGCTAGCACTTCAGGTCCTCCTCAGTTTCAGCAAGCAGGGTTGTGTCATCTGCATAATGCATGTTGTTAATGAATCTTTCCCCAATTCTGATGCCACATTCCTCCTCATATAGCCCAGCATCCCTGATGATCTGTTCTGCATACAGATTGAAAAGGTATGGAGACAGAATACATCCCTGGTGGACACCCTTCCCGATTTTGAATCATGCAGTGTCTCCTTCCTCTGTTCTGACGACTGCCTCTTTGTCCAAGTATAGGTTTCACGTTGGCAAAATCAAATGCTTTGGGATTGCCATTCTTCTCAGAGTCAGCCACAGCTTGTTGTGATCCACACAGTCAAAAGCATTTGTATAGTCAATGAAACACAGATAGACATTCCTCCAGTACTCTCTGGTTTCTGCCAAGAGCCATCTTATATTAGCTATAATATCCCTACTGCGACCTCTTCTAAATCCAGCCTGCACATCTGGCAGTTCTTTGTTGAGGTGTTGCTGCAGTTATTTTAGGATAATTTTCAGTATAACTTGTTTGCATGTGATTTTAATTATATTGTTCAGCAATTTCCTCACTCCGTCGGGTCAACTTTATTTGAAATGGAAACAAATATCAATCTCTTCCTGTCAGTTGGCCAGGTTTCTTTGCACAACTCCAGGTTTCTTGGCACAACTAGCGAGCGCATGCAGGGCAGAATCTGTTTGTTGAAATATGTCAATTAGTATGCCATCAACTCCTGGAGCCTTGTTTTTTGCCAATTCTTTCAGAGCAGCTTTAACTTCCTCCATCACCACAGGCTCTTGCTCATATGTTACAAAACCAGGCACCATAAAAATATCTTATAGAAGGTATTTGCAATGGATGAATCATTGAATGTACAGAACTCTATCATTCTATCTCCAGCCTCATTTCCCTCACCTAGCCCATATTTCCCAGCTACTGATCCATCTTCCCTGTTCCCAACTTTTGTGTTCCAGTCACCCATTATTATCAATGCATCTTGATTGCATGTTTGGTCAACTCTGACTACAAAAGTTGGTAGAAATCTTCTATTTCCTCCTCTTTTGGCTCTAGTTGTTGGTGCATATATTTGAATTATAGTGGTATTCACTGGACTTCCTTGTATGTGTGCAGATATTATCCTGTCACTCACCACATTGAATTTCAGGATGGATCTAGAAATGACTTTTTAAATTATGAAACCAACCCTATTCTTCCTAACCTTTTCATCCCCAGCATAGTTAATCATATAATAATCTGATTCAAAATGTCCCATGCCAAGCCATCTCATTTCGCCAATACCTAGTAGGTCAATATTTATGTGTTCCATTTCTTTCTTAACAATGTCCAGTGTTTCTACATTCATGTTTCTCACATTCCATGTTCCAATCACTAGTGTCTGCTTACAGCTGTTCCTTCTTCTCTGTATTTCCGTTTCTAAGATCTCAGTCTCAATTGCCATGTCTGCTAGTCCAAGCGATAGTCTAAGTAAGGGTGCTCTATTGTACATAGAAATTTTGAAGCCCTGTTTTTTCAGAAGTAGATGGCCAATCCTTCTTCTTAGTCTGTCTCAATCATTAAATATATATAAGAAACATAAACACAGGCTATACCATGGATATCACCTGATGGTATGCATAGGAATCAAATAGATTACATTTGTGGAAAGACTCAGTGGAGAAGCTCAGTATCTGCAGTGAAAACCAGGCCAGGTGCTGATTGTGGGACAGATCACCAACTACTCATATGCAAGTTCAAGCTGAGGTTGAGGAAAATTAAATCAAGTCCACGGGAACCTAAATTTGATCTCAAGTCTATCCCACTAGAATTTCAAAACCATCTCAGGAACAGGTTTGAGGCCTTGAGCACCAATGAGCATAGGCCAAATGAGCTCTGGGATGATATCAAGAAAATCGTCCATGAAGAGTGCAAAAGATCACTACAAAGGCTGAAAAAGAAGAAAAGACCAAGATGGATGTCAGATGAGACTCTGAATATTGCAGTAGAATGCCGAGAAGCCAAAGCTAAAGGAAGAAACCAAGAAATCAAAGAGCTAAACAGAAAACTTCAAAAGGCATCCCGGGATGAGAAAGCAAGATACTATAATGAAATGTGCAGAGAGTTGGAGTTAGAAAATAAAAAGGGAGGAACGCGCCCAGCATTTCTTAAGCTGAAGGAACTGAAAAACAAATTCAAGCCACAGGTGGCAATACTTAAGGATACTTTGGGTAGAATGTTAAATGATCCAGGAAGTATCAAGAAAAGATGGAAGGAATACACAGTCACTGTATCAGAAGGAATTGGCTGACAGAGAAGAATTTCATGAAATGACATACGAGCAAGAGCCTATGGTGATGAAGGAGGAAGTTCAAATTGCTCTGAAGGAATTGGCAAAAAACAAGGCTCCAGGCGTTGATGGCATACCAACTGACATAGTTCAACAGACAGACACTGCCCTGGATGTCCTCACTAAGTTGTACCAAGGAATCTGGAGAACAGCCAGTTGGTCCACTGACTGGAAAAAATTGATATTTGTTCCCATTCCAAAGAAAGGTGACCCAACAGAGTGTGGAAATTATCAAACAATATCATTAATATCACATACAAGCAAGACTCTGCTGAAAATTATCCAAAAACGTTTGGAACAATATGTCAAAAGAGAACGGCCAGATGTACAAGCTGGATTTAGAAGAGATAGTGATACTAGGGACATTATAGCTAAAGTTAGATGGATCTTGGCAGAAAGCAGAGAATACCAGAGGAAAGTCTATCTGTGCTTCATTTACTATTCAGAGGCTTTTGACTGTGTGGATCAAAACAAGCTGTGGCTGACTCTGAGAAGAATGGGAATCTCAGAACATTTGATTGTGCTAATGCAAAACCTATACTTGGACCAAGAGGCAGTCATCAGAACAGAGCAAAGAGACACTACATGGTTCAAAATCAACAAGGGGGTCCATCAGGGATATATTCTGTCTCCATACTTTTTCAATCTGTATGCAGAACAGATCATCCAAGACCCTGAGCTGTATGAAGAGAAATGTAGCATCAGGATTGGTAGAAGAGTCATCAATAACCTGTGTTATGCAGATGATACAACACTGCTTGCTGAAACTGAGGAGGACCTGAAGTACTTGCTGCAGAGGGTCAATGACTGCAGCCTCCTATATGGATTGAAACTCAACATCAAGAAAACAAAGATTCTCATGACTGGGCGAATTGGCAGCACCAGTATGGATGGTGAAGAGATTGAGATAGTTAACAATTTTAGTTTGTTTAGCTCCATAATCAACACACTTGGTAACAGCAGCCAGGAAATCAAGACACAAATTGCTTTGGGAAAGTCAGCTGTGAGGGACCTCTCAAGATTACTGAAGATCAATGACATCAGGCTGGAGACTAAGGTGAGCCTGATCCGGTCTATAGTCTTTGCAATTATGTGCTATGCATCAGAGAGTTGGACAGTGAATAGGGTTGATAGAAAGAGTATTGATGCCTTTGAGCTGTGGTGCTGGAGAAGTGTGTTGAATATACCATGGACTGCTAGGAGAACAAACAGGTTTGTCCTGGAGAAGGTGAAAGCGGAATGCTCCTTGGAGTCAAGGATTCTGAAACTTTGTCTGACATACTTTGGGCATGTTGAAAGGAGGGACTACTGGTCCTTGGAGAGGGACATCATGTTTGGCAGAGTGGAGGGGCAGTGAAGGAGAGGAAGACCTTCAATGAGATGGATCGATTCTGTGACTTGAGTGTTGGGAATAAGTGCGTTAGAGATGGTTTGGTTGGCACATGATAGAACAGTGTTTAGAGCTCTTGTACATAGACATAGGGTTGCTATGAGTTGCAAATGACTCGATGGCAAATAACAACTACAAAATAAAAATATCTGCATCATTGAAAACAATTTTTTGTTCCTGTAGTGTATGCAAATGACACCACATTATCAGAAGCACTGATTTAATATGATAATATAGCTCTGACACAAGCACACAAGATGGTTCAAAAGCAAATTAACATAATGTTTTAGTCTTGTAGGTATATTGATACATATATGTGGATTTTAGAAATGTTTTTTTTTGTAACAGTGACTACAAGAGATAGAGGAACTGGTGGAATAGTTCATAAAATGTCAGTCTACAATGACAGACACATAGATTAATGGAATAGAATTGAAAACCCATCTATTTATTGTCACCTGATTTTTGACAAGGAGATGAAATCAGTTAGGTGGGGAAATGACAGCATTTTTAACAAATGGTGTTGGCAAAATTGGAAAACTATCTGCAGAAGATTTAAACAAGATCCCCATCTCACTCCATATACAAAAATCAATTCAAGATGGATCATGGACCTAGGACTAAAACCAAGGACTATAAACTTCATTCAAGAAAAGCTTGAAAGAAATTTAGTAGTCCTAATCCATAACATAAGGTCTTCAATGTATCCTGAAAAATTTACAATCAGGAGAAGATAAAATAGATGAATGGGATCTTCTAAGAATCAAATCCCTATGTACATCCAAAACCTTCTCCAACAGGGTAAAAAGGGAAGCCACAGACTGGGAAAAAGTGTTTGGTAATGACATGTCAGATAAGGGACTTATATCTAGAATTTATAGAATACTTGAGCACCACAAGATAAAGGTAAATAATCCAATAGAAAAATGGGTACAGGATATGAACAGACACTTCACCAAAGAAGATATTCAAAATCCCTAGCCCTGAGAGAGATGCAAATGAAAACAACTATGAGATATCATCTAAGCCCAGTAAGAATAGCAAAGTTTAACAGAACAGCTAGCAACAAATGCTGGTGAGGTTGTGGAGAAACTGGAACCCTTATTCACTGTTGGTGGAAGTGTAAAACGGTTCAACCACTGTGGAAGGCAGAGTGGCACTTTCTCAAAAAGTTGCAAATAGAGATACCATTTGACCCAGCAATTCCACTGCTGAGAATATACCCTAAAGAGACCATAAACGACATCCAAGCAGATATACACACACCCAAGTTCACTGCGGCTTTGTTCACAATAGCAAGGAGTTGGAAACAAACTAAGTGCCCATTAACAAAGAATGGATAGAGAAGCTGTGGTATGTTCACACAATGGAATACTATGCTGCATTGAAAAACAAGGCACTCATGCAATATTATTCAAAATGAGTGACCCTGGAGGACATTATGCTGAGTGAAATATCTCAGTCTCAAAAGGACAAATATTATATGGTGCCACTGTTGTAGTGAGGCTGATATTGGGGTGGGGGTAGGACTGAGAAAAACTGGATAAATTATGTTTACTGCATTGAAGCCGATGGAGAGAATAGTTTAAAATTAATATATTTTAGGGCATTATGATTATCATAAGAGTCCAGAATAAGGGTTGCAGAGTGGAGTATGTTTGGGGTGGGGGAGGGGATGTGCAGGGTGGGGGAGGGGATTGTGTACAAATGAAGGAGTTTGTCTTTTGCTTTTCCAGGAGAGGAGCGAATTGGGGGTGGAAGTGGGGGTGGGTTGGGTGAGGAGAAAAGTGCAACAATGAATGAATGGAATTCCAAAATCTCT
>NW_006399753.1:31266788-31286268 GCF_000299155.1 Elephantulus edwardii | reverse complement strand
ATAAATGTCAGTCTACGAACCAAAATGCTGTGCATTTCTGGCGGTTTGAATCCACTCAGAGAAAGACAAGCAGTCTCTTCTCATTAAGATGTACAACCCTAGAAACCTGTGGAGAGTCACAGAGTAAGAATTCATTGTGGACCCAAAAGTAGGCGATTTACATCTACCAGCTCCTCTGCAGAAATGCAATCGTCTCTCTAGTTTCTCTCTAATGCTGCATAGCCTTGTCCACTCCCCCTGCGTCCTCACCTAGTGACACTACTGTCCTGATTCAGTGGCATCACTGTCCTGAGTTTTTTTCCTCCTCTACTAGACTGTTTTATGATGCTTCTCCCCCCACTACCGCCATAAAATAAAAAAAAAAAAAATTCTACCTTAAGCTCCATGGAACATATTTGCGATTTCATGTTGTGATAACATCTGCTTGGGAATAAAACTCTAGAGTCTTAATTACAGAGCTGAAAACAGCCTTTAGATCAATACTTGAGGACTGAGCAAATGATATGAACGAGCCATGCGCTCTCTGCGCTGATTAATGTATACTGCTGAATGAATATTAAGTGCTTGTGGTTGTGTTTTTAAACCCCGCTGACTACTGTCAATATTCCTATGTTATTTTTCAAAAATAAGAGCCGCTTTCTACTAAGATTAGTAATTGTACACTTAAACCATTTGCTTGTCTTAGTTGATTGTCTTTGGTGCCAGAAAGAATCCATCACCTAAACTGGGAAGATAGAGTTGATTAGGAGTACATGGGACTTTTTTTCTTAATTGTGATTTTCATTTATTGTTGCATATTTTCCTCCCTCTCCCTTCCCTTCCCCTCCTCCAGTTCACTTTTTTAAAAAAATTAATTTTAATGGAAGTTTACAGAGACTTTGGATTTCCATTCATTCATTGTTGCACTTTTTCCCTGCCCACCCCTGCAACCTCAATTCGCTCTTCTCCTTGAAAAAGAAAAGAAAAATTAATTGTTATAAAATCCCTCCCCCCAAGTCAACTACACTGTGCAGCCTTCAATATAGACTCCTGTCATGACAATAATATCTAAATCATATATCCCTTTTAAACAGTTCTCTCCCTTATCTGTTTCAATACAGTATACATTATTTATCCCCTTTCTCAGTCTTTCCTCAACCACGATGTCAGTCCTGATTTACAAAAGTATCTCTATGCAATATTTGGCCTTTTGTCATTGAGATAGTTCACTCAGCATAATGTCCTCTAGGGTCACCTATATTGTATAATATTTCATGAGTTCATTGTTTTTCAATGCAGCATAGTATTCCATGTGTGAATATGCCACAGCTTCACTATCCATTTGTTTGTTGATGGGCACTTGGGTTATTTCCAACTCTTTGCTATTGTGAACAAAGCCGCAATAAGAATGAGTGTGCTTATATCTGTTTGGGTGACAGTTATGGTTTCTTTAGGACATATTCCCAGTAGTGGAATTGTTGTGTCAAAAGGTACTTCTGTTTCCAACTTTTGAGAAAGCACCATACAGCCTTCCATAGTGGTTGCACCATTTTACACTTCCACCAACAGTGAATAAAAATTCCAGTTTCTCTACAATCTTGCCACCATTTGATGTTTGCTGTTCTGTTAAATTTTGCTATTCTTACTGGGGTGAGGTGATATCTCATAGTCGTTTTGATTTACATCTCTTTTAGAGCTAGGGATTTTGAACATTTCTTCATGTATTTGTTCACCATATGAATGTCTTCTTTGGTGAAGTGTCTGTTCATATCATGTGCTCATTTTTTTTTCAATTAAGTTGTTTACCTTTATCTTCTTGTGGTGCTCGAGTATTTTATAAATTCTATACTTAAGTCCCTTGTCTGACATGTCATTACCAAATATTTTTCCCAGTCTGTGGCTTCCTTTTTTACCGTGTTGGAGATTTTTTTTTTTAAATATTCGTTCACTGTTGCACAATTTTCCCCCTCAATGTCCCTTCCTTCCCTCAGTCAACTTTGCTAGACACCTCTTTTCTGGACTGTTGTTTATTGTTATGTGCCCTCGAGTCACTTGCGACTCATAGTGACCCTCTGTACAACAGCCCTAAACCCTGATCTATCCTTTGACAATCTTCATACAAATAATACCTGCATCTGTCCCAATGAAGTGTTTATTATTTATCTTGTATTTTCTCAGTTTCCACACAATGTCCTGTGTCAGCCCATTTTATAACAGTGGCATTATTCAGTAGTTGTGCTTCTGTTACTGAGGTATTTGACTCAACATAAAGTCCTCCAGGGTCACCCATGTTGTGTGAGGTTTTATTAGTTCCTTGGTTTTCAGTGCTGCATAGTATTCCATTGTATGAATGTAACATAGTTTTCCTTTTTTGAGTGAATATAACATAGTGTTTCTAACCATTCTTTTGTTGACGGGCATTTGGGTACTTCCATCTCTTTGCTATTGTGAATAACACAGCAATAAACATGGGTATGCTTATATCTGTTTGGATGGCTGTTTCTTTAGGGTGTATGTCCAGAAGTTAAATTTCTCAGCCAAATGTTATTTCCATTTCCAACTTTTTTAGAAAGGACTAGACTACACAGGACTTTTTCACCCAATTATACAGCATGTGGTATCTTACTATAGCCAGAAGCAGAAGTTTCGGCTGAAGATTTTAACAGTCAGAATTAAGGAGATTAATTTGCCACTTCAACTGACTTGTGTATATGATTTTGCCTTTTTCACTGTACCTTCAAATTGAAGAGATAGGAACGGACCAAGGAGATCTTTAATATGTATTTTAAAAATCAATCCAAGAGCTATTTTTTCAAATGTTTGCTTTTTTTCCTTTTTCTTCAAACGTTTGCTTTCATTTCCTGTAATCTATCCTAATGTGCTCTTTTATAGATCATGTCCCAATTACAGAAAATTAACAAGCATCATAATCCATTGCTTGCCAGTGCTCTACTTGTATTTAAACTATTTCAGACAATGGGAGTATTGTATTCTGGATCTGATGAGCTCTTTACAAATATTCATTGTTGAAGACGATACAGGAAGACAAGGTATAAAGGGATTTACTGAAAGCAGCTATGTCCTGCTAATCAGGCAAGGTGCCTTAGAAGAGTTAGACAGTTTAAATTTAAAGCACTGAGGAAAACTGAACAGACAGAAATGAGGCAAAACATATTTTATTTAGTGAAACATTTAGATAGCTGGAGATTAGTTGCCCTGTTGACTGGCATTCAAAATCAAAGTGAAGAATTTAAATGAAGACTTCCTTTTCTAGCAAAATAGAGCAATTTTCAAGAGGCTAGCATTCCTATAGGAGCTCTTTTCATGTAACAGTTAAACTTTCAGCTGACAACCAAAATCAGCAGTTTGAACCTACAAGCATCTCTGCAGAAGAAGTACCTTCTCATCAGTTTGGTAAAAATTACAGCCTAGAAAACCCTGGGGCCACACTACTCTGTTACATTATGTTACTATTAGTTGGAATCAACTCAGTAATCTCCAGCAACATCCTTACAGTAAATATTAAGTTCTTGTTCTTGGGTGCTGTTGAGTTGAGTATGACACATAGCAATCCAATGAACAATATATCAGAACCCTCTCCTATCCTGTGCCAGCCCCACAGTGCCTGCACACTTGAGTCCATTGGTGCAGTAACTGTGCCACTCACCAGGTTGAGGGTTTTCTTCCTTTTCGCTGTCCCTTCACGTTATCAGTCATGATGTCCCTTTCCAATGAAGAACCTCTCCTAGAAACATTCCCAAAGTATGTGAGAGAAATCTTTTTCATCTTTGTCTTCAAAGAGTATTCTGGCTGCACCTTCTCCAAGACATTTCTGTTTGTTCTTTTGGCAGTCAATGGGACAGTCAATGCTTTTCACCAATACCATAGGTCAAAAGTAGTAACTCTTCTTCTGTCAACATTATTCATTGTCTAGCTCTTAGATGCATAGCAGGTGATTGAAAAGAACATGGACAGAATTAGGCCTACCTTAGTCCTCAGACTGACATCATTGCTCTTCACTAACTTGGAGAAGTTCCTGACCATAGGTTTTCCCAGTGCAATTCATCTCTCGATCTCCTGACTGCTGGTACCAATGTATTGATTGTGGATCCAAGTAAGTTGAAGCCACTAACTGTTTCAATCTTCCATGATGTTGCCTTAAAGTTCAATGATGAGGATTTTTGTTTTCTTGACATTGAGACGCAATCCACATTGAAGGCTGTAGTCTTTGACCTACTGCAGCATGCAATTCAAGTATAAGAATAAATACAAAGTAAAACTAGAGAAATTATAGAAATCTATTTTTAAGACATTAGAAAGCTATGAAACTAAGAACTTATTGATATTTTTGTTGTTAAATACCCTTGTGTCAACTCTTAGCAACCCTGTGAACAACAAATCAGAATTATCTGTATCCTATACCATCTTCATAATCTCTGACAATTGTTACAGTCACTGTATCAACCCAATTTGTTGAGGGTCTTCTCTTTTTTCTGACTTTCCACCTTTCCCAACATGGTATCATTTTTCCCAACATCTAGTCCCTTCTGACAAAATGCACAAAGTATGTGAAATGAAGTTTCATCATCTTGCCTCTAAGAAGCACCTTGATTGACCTTCCTCAAAGGCAGATTTGTTTATTCTTTTAGCAGTTCATGGTACATTCAACAATTTTCTCAAACATCATACTTCAAAGGTGTTTATTTTTCTTTTGTCTTCTTTATTCACTGTCCAACTTTCAAATGCATTGTTTTTCCTGTTATATGCCATCGAGTCATTTGTAACTTGTAGTGACCCTACATGTAACAGCTCTGAATCGTGCTCTATCTCGTGCCAAGATTATTATTGTCTCTATTACCCCAATCACTAAGTCAATCCATCTTATTGCAGGTCTTCCTCATTTGTGCTGTCTCACCATCCCTCCTTGCAACATCCCCAAAATATATCAGATGCAGCTTCAGAATCCTTGCCTCTGAGACACATGCTAGTTTCATCCTCTCTAGGATGAACTTGTTTGTTATCCTGGCAGTCCATAATATACTCAATACTCTTCTCCAACACCACAGCTCAAAGGTATCAATTATCTTTCTATCATCCCTAGTCACTGTCCAAATTTCTAACGCATAGCAGTTAATTTACAAAGACTATGGCCTGGGTCAAGTGCACCTTAGTCTCCAGACTGATATCATTGTTGTTAAGTACTCTGAGAGGTCCCTAACAACAGACTTCCTAATGCAATTCATCTTTTGATTTCCTGGCTGCTGGTTTCAAGAACGTTGATTGTTGAGCCAAACAAATGGAAGCTAACAATCTCTTCACTGTCTGTCATGATGCTGCCAATAGGCCCAGTGTTAAGAATCTTTGTTTTCTTGATATTGAACTTCAATCTATATTTAAGGCTGCATTCCTTTACCTTCTGCATCAAGTGCTTCATATCCTCTTCAGTTTCAACAAACAAGGCTTGCATGTCAGATGCATAGGAAGCAATTAAAAATACCTTAGTCTAAGGGAGCTCTGGTGGCCTAGTGGCAAGACGCTGCACTGCAATCCCAGAGTTATGTGGTTCAAATCCACCAGATGCTCTGCTGGAGAAGGAGGGGGCAATCTCCTCCTGTACCAGTCAGATCTGATTTGACGGTACACATAAAAATACTACAATAAAAATAAAAGAATACCTTAGTCTTTAATATCCTTGCCCTTTAGCATGTACTTTGAAGCTTTGGTACCTTCTGGTCTTTGACAGTGGGTTTATTCCCAATGTAACAAGTCTTTTGATTTCTTTACTGCTGATACTATGAATGCTGCTTGTGGATCTGAGTAAGAAGAAATTTTGACAGCTTTAACTGATGCCATTTTCAGGGAAGAGAATAATATTTAGAGGTGAATTTATGGTCAGGAGCTGTCTTTTCTCTGATAGTTTGATAATTATCTGATAATTTAGAATGTGAACAAGAAACTAAAGATAATGGGCTTCATTCAGTGAACCACTTGTGACTTCCAATAGACCAGTAGTGATATAGGCACAGGGTTGTTGTTATTGTTGTTATGTTCCATCAAGTCACCTGCGACTCACAGCAATCCTAGGTGCAGCAGGTCTGAACCGTTCCCTGTCCTGACCCAGTCTCACTGAATCCGATATACCAACTACTCCCATTGTCCCAGTTACTATATTATATATATATCTCACCTGGAGTTTTCCTCTTCTGCACTGTCCCTCCACCCTTCTAAGCATGATGTCTTTCTCCAAAGACTGGTCTCTCCTGACCACGTGCCCAAATTATTTGAGAGAGAACTTCAAAATCCTAGCCACCAAGGAGAAACTTGGTTTCACCCTCTTTAAGGTAGACCTATTTGACACAAGGTTAGTGGTTTAAATTGCCTCAAATAAGTAAACAGTTTCTTTTATAAGAAAATATCTTAGGTTAAGGAGGTGCAGGGTGACTGGCTAGAAAACCAACTTGAGAATCTTAGGAAAATAAACCCAAATTTCTGAATGCTCCAATTACTTAGAAAGGGAAAACAAGCCAACACATAGAAAAGCTGCCAAAAGGATCATAAAAACACTATTTGTGAAGGTGTGGAGTAAGTGATGAATTGACACTGACAAATTATTAACCTTTTGTCCTGATCATATTTGCTTACTCTGAGCATGATTAAAAGTAGGAAATCCAGGCACAGCCTTGGTGGAAAACTTCTGAGAGGTTGAAAGATGAATAGAGCTTTTGGCAGTCAAACACACAGTGAGCTTACAACCTGAGATACTTGTCTTTAAAAGCTTCGTATGACAAGAGACCAAGCTGAAAATCTTCAAGAATGAAGAAAGAAATAACAAGAATCAGATTAGCTATCAGTGAAATAAAAGGAAATAATTAAGTAAAGAGATATGACCATAAAGTAGAGAACATCATGATCAAGGACATATTTCCTTTTATTTAAATGAACAAGGAAAACTTCTTATAAGACTAATGCAAATAAAAGAAATGACAAATTAGCTAAACAAGAATTAAGGAGGGGACAATTAGCTGGTTCATACAAGTACTAAAAAGCTAATGACTAATCTATGCATAATGCCAGGCAGAACATTTGACAATTTGAAGGAAATGGGAGAAGTTCTTGGAAAGCTCAACTAATCATACATTTTAAGAAGAAATTTTAAAAGATAACTAAAAATCTCTTTAAGAGCTATCTATCTTAAGACAATTCTGCTTTAAAATCTTCCCACAAAGAAAACTGCACATCATAGGAAATGTACCTGTTAATTCTTCCAAAGACTAATGTGTAAAAAGACCAAGGGCCACATAGGGACAGACATGTCTGACCTTTATCAGCTTCTTTGAGGAGAATTATCTCTATCAATAGCATAAACAACATAAAACTCAAACCTGTGAAGTCAGAATGTCTCTCCTGCTCTCATACCTCTTTCTACTCATCTCAACACCAGTCTTACCGCTTTACTGGGGCCAAAATCTGATATAGTAGCTCTCAGACCACACAGGACCATAGCAGCAGAATATAGTCAGGACAGTTTCCAGAATATGCACACCGTCATCTCAGTCTTGAGCATGGCTTTAGATCAATGTTACAAAGTTCTCAGTCCTTACAATACTAGCTCTCCTCCCACCCCTCAAATTGTCCAATAAACTTGGTCAAAGGCTCTTAACTCCAGGTTCAATGGTGTAGCAGTCCCAAGGTCCCATCTCACATCAAATCTCTTGCTGTCATGGCTGCTGCTGCTGCTGCTGCTACATAATCTTCTTTCTTATTCTTTGCTAAGGGAGAATATCTCTTCTAATGCAGGATTATTTGATTTAATGGCAAAACCAGCCAACTTCTTTGTGGGTTGGTGAGACTCGACAGTATCCTTATGGATTGGTAGTTAACCCATCCCCTTGTAGGTAGGTAGATTAACACTTCCCATTTGTCAATCTCTATGACAAAGTCAAACAATGGTTACTGATACTGTAAGATAAACTCCACACAATATTATAGGGACGCTATAAGATAAAAGAGAGTATTTTACCTATTTTCTTTTATCCTGTGCAGTTTACACATTCTTCATACTCAAGCACTATGAGAGATGTAAAGAAATGAAATTTACCGGAAAATATCTCTAAGTAATCTATCTCCATATATTTTTTCTTAAAGAAAATTTTTATTTTATACTGGTTTGCTTACAAAGTTAATATACATTGTTTTTAACAATAAATCTTTCCTATAATTTAAATAAAATACTAGCAAATAAAATTCAGGGATATTAAGCAAGAAATATTTTATGAATAAACAGAATTTGTGCCAGAAATTCAAGTCTACATTAACTTTAGAAAATTCATCAGTATAATGTAAAACATATTAACTTTAGAAAATTCATCAGTATAATGTAAAACATATCAATAAAGTAAAATATACAATTTCACTAATAAAAGCATAGATGAAAAATTTGAAAGATGCAGATACATAATTTACTAAAATGTAACCATATTCATCTTAAAAAGTCACTAAATTGTTTTATTAATGAGATCAATAGAATATTCTGTTATTATATTACCTGAAAATTTTCAGTGTTAATCTATTATTTTTGTAACAATGACTCTGTGTATTCTCTCCATCTCTTCTTGATGCTTTCTGGGTCATTCTATATTGCCCATAGCATCTTTCAATATTGTGACACGAGGCTTAATTTTTTTTTCATTTATTTCAGATTGAGAAATGCAGAGCAAATGCTTCTTTTTAAAAAAATTTTATTTTATTAATTTTAATAAACATTTACAGAGATTTTGGATTTCCATTCATTCATTGTTGCACTTTTTTCTCTACTCCCAGTCCCCTCCAGTTCACTCCTTTCTTTGAAAAGCAAAAGATAAACTTCTCCTTTGGTAAACAATCCCCCAGACCCCTCCCCTGCCCCCCTCCCCCCACCCCAAATGCACTCCACTATGCAACCTTAATTCTGGATTCCGGTGATAATCATAATATGCTATCGTAGATCGCTTTTAAACTGTTCTTTCCCTCATCTGTTTCAATTCAGTATACATAATCTATCCAATTTTTCTCAGTCTTACCCGAACCCTGATGTCAGTAACTTTCTACAACAGTGGCACTATGCAGTATTTGTCTTTTTGTGATGGAGATGCAATTCCAGCTTTCTGCACACTCCACTATAAAACTTTGCTTTGCCCTCCTGAGCTGCCCTTTGAAATCGTCTTTTCAGGTCTTTTACTTCGACATGTTTTCCTTTACTTTTTGGCTTCTTGACTCTCCAGTGCAACCTCGAGAGTGCCTTCTACAATTCATTTCTATTTTTCCTTTCTCCTCTGCTTTTGTAATGATTTTTTTTCCTCTCATTTTAGATGATATCTTTGATGTCATCCACAACTCATCTGGTCTTTAATCATTGGTGTTCAATGCCTCAAATCCATTCTTGATATGATCATGAAATTCAGACAGAATTGATTTAAGATCTTATCTTGGTTCTTGTGGACTTATTTTAATTTTCTTTGGCCTCAGTTTGAACTTGTATATGAGTAATTGTTGATCTGACCCACAGTCTACCCCTGGCCTACTTTTTTAAACTTTATAATGATTTATTTACAAAGTTTAAATATATTGTTTCTCACAAAAGATCCTTCCTAATTCCTTCACATCTCCACCCATTGAATTGTGCAACCCTGTGATTAATACTCCACCACCTCTGCCCATACTCACCCCTCTGCTTCCACCCTCCCCACCTCTTGGATCGTTATAGTCCTCCTACAATAGTAGTTTGATGCAGTATTTGTCCTTGTGGGGCTGAGTTAGTTCACTCAGCACAATGCTCTTCAGTACCTCCCAAGGTAGGTAGTAATTTACAAAATTGTTATTCCTGCATGCGACATAGTATTCCACTGTGTGAATGTACCAAAAACATCTCAATCCCTTCCTTAGTAGTTGAACATCTGGGCTGTTTGCACATTTTTGAGATGGTGAATAATGCTGCTATGAACATTGGTGTACAAGTCTCTATTTGAGTCTCAGTTCTCATTTTCTTGGGGTATACCCCAAGCAATGGAATAGCTGGGTCATATGGAATTTCTATGTTTGGCTTTTTAAGGAAGCACCAAACTTCCTTCCAGAGAGGTTGTACCATTTTACAATCTCATCGAAATAAGAGTTCTTGTCTCGCCACATTCTCTCCAACATTTATTACTTGCTGTTCTGTTAAACTTTGCCACTGCTATTAGAGTCAGATGGGATATCATTGTGGTTTTGATTTGCATCTCTTATGGCTTGGCCTACTTTTGACTTCCAATATTGAGCTTCTCCACAATTTCTTCCACAGATGTAGTCAACCTGATTTCTTTGCAACCCATCAGGTGAGATCCATATATAAAGTCACTTTTTGTGTCTTTTTAAAAAAGGTATTTGTGATGAATAAATAATTGTAAATACAAAGTTCAATAATTGTATTTACAAAATTCATATTTCCCAACTACTCTTCCTTCTACACTGTTTCCAACTCTTGCGTCCCACTCACCAATTATCGTTAATGCCTCTTGATTGCATGTTCGGTCAATTTTGGACTGCAAAATTTGGTAAAAATTCTCAATTTATTACTCTTTGGCTCTAAATATAGGAGCATATATTTGAATAATAGTCATGTTAATGGATCTTCCTTATATGTGTATGGGTATAATCCCTGAAGCACTTGTTGAGGGAAACCAAGGAATGCAATCTCCAGTATGGATTGCATCTTAATGTCAGGAAAACAAAGATTCTTACTGCTGGACTGATACGCATGATGAATGGAGAGGAGATTAAAACTGTCAACAGCTTAACCTTGCTTGGACACACAATTATCAGCCTTGGTACCAGTAGTAAGGAAATAAGGAGACACATTGCACTGGGAAAATTTGCAGTTAGAGACCTTTCCAAATTACTGAGTAGTGATGTCAGTTTGAAGACTAATGTGTGTTTGATAAGGCCATAGTCTTTCTGATTACTAGCTATGCATCTGAGAGCTGGAAAATTAATAAGGATGACGGAAAGAGAATTGACACCTTTTTGCTATGGGGTTGGAGAAGAGCACTGAACATCCCATGGACAGCAAAGAGAACAAACAGATATGTCTTCGAGAGGGTGAAGCCAGAGTGCTCTTTGGAGGCAAGAATGATGAGGCTTTGCCTCACATATTTTGGACATGTTGCTAGGAGGTGCTGTTCCTTGAAGGGTGGAGGGTCAGCAAAGGAGAAGAAGACCTCAACCAGGTGGACTGACATGGTGACTACAGCAATGGGCTCTTGTGTGTCAGGAAGTGTCATGACGGTGCAGGATAGAAGAGGGTTCAGATATTTTGTTCATGGGATTGCTATGATTTGTTCTTGACTGAAAAGCACCTAGCAACAACAAATAATAAAAAATAATAATAATAATATTTGCAATAATAAATAATTTTTAAAATAATAGCAAATGTTGGAAATGATGTATTTCATTGAAATTCTCAACATCGCTTGTGTGAGTGCAAATGTGTTCAAGAATTCTGGGACTCTACTTCTAAATATTTTAAAACCTGACATCTAAACTCATTACTGTCTAGTTGGAACCAACTGATACTCTGGTGATTTTTATTTTAAAGGTTGTAAATTTCTTGAAAGAAGATTGCCCATCTTTCTCCCTTAGGGTGGCTGGTGGATTTGAATCATCATAAAGGCACTACCTTTGGATTAGTAGTGCAATTTCCTACTAACTGTATCACCATGGAAAAAGAACAGATTACCTTTGAGATGCGGTGTTGGAAAAGAATACTAACTATCCCATGGACTGTCAGAAAACAACAACAATAATAACAACAAAAACACAAAACACAAACATACATGTCTTGGAGAAAGTATTAGCAGGATGTTCTCCAGGGGTAAAAATGGTGACCTTTATGTAATAGACTTTGAACACATTATTATAAGGGAACAATCCATGGAAAAGATACCATGCTGCATGCTGGGAAAGGTGGAGGATTAGAGAAAGAGAGATGCTCAACAGATGCTAGACATAGTGACTTTAAGTGACATATGTAAGTGACAGTGTGGGTTCAGTTTTTTCAGAGATGAGGAGGATGCAAAGGACTGACAGGTATAGATTTGCTGTTCATAGGATCACTGTAGGTAGTAGTCAACTCTGTAACACCTAACAACAGCAATGCCACCACAGCTCCTACATATTTACCTAACAGAAATATAGACATGTCCTCACTGAAACAATGCCAAAGTGCATTATTTACACTAGCTTCAACCCAAAATGTGTCAGAATTCCTAAAAATTAAATCAGTAAATATACTTATGCAATGAGATTTATAAAGCCAATTAAAATATAAAACTTCATCTGCAACTAACAATATAGATTAATCTAGGAAACACAATGTTTTTTTCACAGAATATAGACACAAAATAAGTAAATGCCTGATTCCATACATTTCAAGTTTAAACACAGACAAACTATTCTGTAATGTCAGAAGGCAGAATAGTTGCATGGAGCAAGGGGGTTTTGACTGGAATAAGGCATTAAGTGGGCTTCTGAAATGCTTTTAATATAGTTTGTTGATTTGAATAATTACTGCATAAATGTGCAAGGATATTTATGATATATGCACTTTGTAGGTATATTTTATTAATTTTATGAATTAACATAAAGATTTTGTCTATCTGTTTTCAAGAGCCTTGGTGGCAAAGTAGTTAAAAATTCTGCTAATCAAATCAGCAGCCTACCTGTTGGAGAAAAATGAGGCTGTCTTCTTCCATGAAGATTTACAGCCTTAGAAACTCATTGAGCAGCCTATTCTTTCTTATAGGGTTGCTATGAGTTGGGATCCACTCAACAATGCGTTTGATATTTGGTTTATCTTTTATTAGTGTTGTACTGCTGTAACATATTCTCTTACATTTAGTGCCTTAAAAATCACAGATATTTATAATTATCTGGTGTTGAAGATAGGAAAAGTCCAATACAGGTCTCACTGGACTAAGATCAATATCTACAGAACTGTATTTCTCTCTTGAGGATATAAAAATCTATTTATTTGGATTTGCAGTGTATAAAGGCTAAAAGCATATCTTATCATGTGGCTGTCTTAAAGGCCAGTGCTAATCCTGACTCTTTTCTATTATCACACATTTCTCTGACTTATTATATTCTATAGAATTTCTCTACTTTTGATTGTTCACATGAATTCCCCATCTCAAGGCATCCTAGACTTAATAATACCTTTGAAGTATCTTTTCTTGAAGTAAGTATCAGTTTCTAGATATGACTATTTTGGAGGATCATTGTTCTGTCTACTATGCGGATCTTTCTCTATCACTTTCATTGCCATGGAGCTGATTCTGACTTGTAATGAGCCTCCATTGGGCTCACAGGCTGTAAATCACAAACCTTAAGACTGCCTGTCTTGTTTTCCCCCAGGAGCCCCGGTAGATTTGAATTATCAGAAACTTGCAGCCTTGGAGTTGGCAGTGCAAAGCTCTATATTCCAGAACTTTCTGGTATATCTAGGCCTATGCTTATATCTGTTTAAAATATCACTTAAGATCTTTAAATCTTTATATGACCTCCTGGTCTACTGTAATGGAAGAATGTCGACCCTGAATTTCTCTTCTTATTTTGACACTTTGTGACTTTGGAATTGCACAAACCATTTTACCTGGCTTCCCGTCTATATCTCTAAATTAACTGTCAACATCTAGAACTGATATAATACAATATAAGTAATATGAAAGGTACTGATTTTATCTACAATTTGGAGAACTTAAAACTGTACCTTTTTTAACCATCTGTGAATTACTCACCATGGGAACAAACCAGTTCAGCATTTCAGATCTCATCTACTCACTATCTACTACCCATCACATTTCTTGACATCTTTTTCTCAATTCAAGACATGAAGATTCACTTTAATGATTACAGTGACATATTTTCTGCCAAAAAAAAGATATGTTCGAGGTATTTCAAATAGACAGAAATTATTTGAGGGTGAGAATAATTTCAGATCATGAATTCCTTTAAAGCAGATATGTAACTATTAAAATTTAGGTAATGGTCACTTTTCATTTTTAAATATACCATAAATATACCATAAACAAGTTGTTTCTCACTATTGTATTTCAGTTATTATACAATCTCAATTTAGAGCTCAGAAGATCCAACTTTGCTATCTGTCACTCCCCAACCTGTACATAAAAAATAGACTTAATAATTACAGAGAAAAACATCTCACATCAAGTATGGCAGGTAATTTTCCAAACTTGAGATGCTGAAATAATGTCTCTGATGTTTTATTTTATTTTTCCAAATAAGACATTTGATCTCCCAGGGATCACTGGAGACTTCTAATTATGATGCTTAATGCTGGGACAGCATGCACTTTCTTCAGAAGTGCCATTAAATTCAAAATTACTTTTGTTCCTCACCACTCTAAAAGACACAAGGGTAACAAAAATGTACCATACCATACATTCTGTGGTATCCTGCAGCATTTTTCCCCACAGACTCTGTTCAATGCTTCAGATCATTAATGTTACATTGGATTTTTTGTAAAAACCTTAAATTGTTGTCAATAACAACTTCGGCTACTCAGACAGCCATAGCATGAACTTCTGGCCACTGTGGCTGACTTTCTAGATCTGAGAACCAAAATCCAATGAAAACAATTTCACATTAAAAATAAAGCAGCATATTCTTTACATTTTCATCTCAAGAAAGACTATAATAATCATCAAATTATCATCCTGGATAATATGGTCTCCAAATCCAGATTTAGAAATTTTGAATCTATAAAATTTTCTCATTGTCTCATACATATTTGAGATCTTCTTTTTAAAAAATTCAAAATTCACTTTGTCTTTGCAAAAAAATATGTCTTACAAGCCTGTAGATGACTCTCATGTTTTAAGCAAATGTCAAATAATTATTGTGTATGCAATTGGTTTACATCACTTCTGGTTGGAAATAAACCAAGCAGCAGAACGACTTTAAAATAGCTGAGTTTATAAGAGACACTGGTACCTTCCTTGGATAGTGATAATGGGAGAATTCAACCTACTTTTTGACTGTCTTTAGGAGTTTAAATAAAGTTCTCCTCCAAGTAGCCTTCCTCCCACATTACTCTGTGTTCTGACACTCTTGGAGAATGGTGTAATTAACTTGTGTCACTGCTATGTGTGACTGTGGTATCAGAGTAGTTTGTAAGACACTAAAATGAGGTTTGTGTCTAAACAATCAAACAATCCCTGGCTGCTATATTAGGCAGGCAGTTCTGCCAAGAACACAAAGAAATGGAGCAGGGGCATCAACAACAATGCCCCTGTCCTTGAGGCAGCCAAGTCTTGAGTAATATCATCTCATACAGTTTGACTTGCAACACAGCTTATCCTTTTGAGGTGTTATGAATGCCAAATGTGAGGATACACTGGATCATTTGGAGGGAAGCTTATGAAATTGTAAACACTAAATTGGTGAACATAGATTACATTTTATTGAGCCTGTCAAAACCTTGTGTGTGTGACTGTGCATACATTTGAATGTATCCATGTGCACTGTAACTGGGTGATTAGAGAGAATGTAGAGAAAATGCAATATTTAAGAATTTAATTTTTATCCAAACTATCATTTACTATAGAACTCTGTTGGCCTAGTGGCAAGAAGCTGTGCTGCAATCCCAAAGGCATGTAGTCTGGGACCACCAGTTGCTTTGCCGGGAAGGGCAATCTCCTTCCATGCAATTAACTGCCACTGAAAACCCACCTAAAGGTCAGCTATGGGTTGGCTCTGCCTCAATAGCACACAACAACATCATTTACTAAGATGTTTCCACCTACTGTAGTGTCAAAGGTTTGTCATTCCTAGACATTGATTAAACTGTGTATTTTGTGCTGAAGTATTTACTGTATTAGGGCATAGGATTAGGGTAGAGGCTTGTATAAGCCCGTGAGAGTTCAGTGCTGTTATTTTGGGATGTTGGGATGCCCACTTTCGAGCTGCACCACAACTGACTGTCTCAACACTCACCATTTTCTCCAACTCTCACCTGCATAACTTGCAATCAGATGAGTCAGTGTCCTGGCAGCTCTGAGTCTGTGAGACCTTCTTGCAAACCACTTTAACCCAAGGTATGTGGAAGAGTTGGGGAACTGAATGAAGGAGAATCTATTCATGTCTGAAATCATGGAATTATACAGTAGTTCAAACATTTGGGACATTGCTGACTTCCCACATCTTGCAACTGGGTTGCTACTAATTTAGCAGAGGGAAATATGAATGCAATTCTCTCTGTGTTGAGAATGAGTGATTGGAGAGTCTAAAGAGGAAATGGAATAGTTAAAAGTTTAACTTTCCCTTAGATTTTCATTTACTGAGATGTTTCCACCTACATAGCAAAAGATATATATACTTTTCTAGTCGAGCTATTTATGTAGAAAAAAAAATTAAACTATCTGAAATTGTAAAAATATATGGTTGAATTAAAAAATGTTCTGTTAAGACAATAGTTAAGACATACACATGCAGATATGTTTTATTTTTATATGTGTGAAACTATATTATGTAATTACATATTTTTTTCTTATTAACTAACCTTACCAAGCACACTCCATGTGCAAAATAAGCTATAGGTTTTAACACATTGTCTAGCTAATTTTTATGACAATATTGAGTCATAAACATTTTAATTCCATTTCATTGATAAAGAAAATGAGACTTAGTGAGTTAAGTAACTTGTCCTAGTTCATATAGTAAGAGAATGATGGAAGTGAGGTTGTGAACAATGGCATTACATTATTCTCCCAATTCTGCTACCAGTACCAGTTGCAGTTGGGTTGATTACAACCTATGACAATTCCATGTGAGTCGCAGTAGAACTATGCTCCATCAAATTTTCAGTGAGTGATTTTTGAAGAAGTAAATCACCAGAGCTTTTCTTCTGAAGTGTTTCTGTGTGTATACAAAAGTACAACGTTTCAGTAAGCATCTGAGTTTGTTTAACTATTGTCACCACATATAGAGATTCAGTTAATGTGCTCTAGAGACATTAAGCCACAACACTTAGCAGAAGCTCAGTGGCAATGACATTTTTAGCAAAAATCTTTCCCTGAAGTTGTTACGAGGGATTTGGACTTACATCCTCCTAAACAAGAGATAGACAATAGTGTGAAAGACCAGTTGCAGTGCGTGGTACAAGCCATCACAGAAGTGACCTGTGCACTAAACTATTACCTTCAGAGATCGCTGGGGAAGGGAAGGTTTGACCAGGTAGCTGGGAGTACAAGAAATGGGAATGTAGCAAGGACAGGGAAGAGACAAGACACGTGTGCTTGGGTGGGGGTGGATAGTGAACGTATTGGTTATTTCTGTAAGGGAAGTGTCTTTCATCTGCTCAGTAAAATGCTTCTGTCAGCTATTGTTCTAAAACCAAGCATCCAAATTAAGACAGACTAAACTAAGAAGAAGGATTGGCCATTCACTTCCAAAATATAATAGGTCTTCAAAAACCCTATGTAGAGCAGAACACACAGAGCAGACTAACAGATATGGCAACTAAAGCTCAAAATTGGAAAAACAAAGGAGAAGGAACAAAAATTCTAAGAAGAAGCTACTGTGGAATGTGAGAAGCATGTGTGTAAGAAAAATAGACATTGCTAAGAAAGAAATGGAATGCAAAAATATTGACATATTAGGTGTTAGCAAAATGAGACGGATTGGCATGGGACATTTTGAAACAGATAATCATATGATCTACTATACTAGAGATGAAAAGGTGAGAAAAAATGAGGTCACTTTCATATTAAAAAAGACCATTTCTGGGGATGGGTGGGGGATAAAGGCCACTTCTAAATTAATATTAAAATACAGTATTGTGAGTGACAGGATAATATCCATATGCATACAAGGAAGAGCCAAAAAGGAGGAAATACATAATTTCAACCATTGCAGTCAGAAATCGATTGAACATGTAACCAAGATGCATTAATAATAATGGGTGACTGGAATGTGAAAGTTGGGTACCAGGAAGAAGGATAAGTACTGGGAAAATACGGACTTGGTGACAGAAATGAGGCTGGGGATAAAATGATAGAATTCTGTTCAATTAATGATTTATTCATAGCAAATACTTCTTATAAGAAACAGAAATGTAGGCTATACACATGGATTTATTTCACTTGATGGGATGCATCAGAATCAGGTTAACTACATTTGAGGAAAGAATTGTTGGAGAACTACAGTGTAAGCTAAGCCAGGTGCTAATTGTGGAGCAGAGCATCAACTACTCATATGCAAGTTCAAATTTAAGCTAAAGAATGTTAAATAAAATCCACAGGAATAAAAATTTGCCCTTAAGTCTATTCCCCTAAATGTAAAAACTACCTCAGAAATAGGTTTGTGGCCTTAAACACTAATAAACAAAGGCCAGATGAGCTGTGGGGAGATATCAAGAATATCATTCATGATGAATGCAAAAAAAGTAATTACAAAGAAGGAAGAAGAAAAGACCAAAATGGATGTCACAAGAGACTCTGAATATTGCACCAGAGGGCCAAAAAGCCAAAGTAATGGGAAGAAATCTAGAAATTAAGGAGCTGACTAGACAGTATCAAAAGGCAACTCGAGAAGATAAGGCAAGGTATTATAATGAACTGTGCAAGGAGCTGGAGTCTGAAAATAAAAAGGTCCAAACTTGCTCAGCATTTCTTAAGCTGAAGAAACTAAATAACAAATTCAAGCCTCAAGTTGCAATGTGTAAGGATGATATGGGCAGAATATTGGATGATTCAGGAAGCATTAAAACAAGATGGAAGGAATATATAATATAGAGTCACTGTACCAAAAATAATTGTCTGACACAGAAGGATTTCAAGAAACAACAGATAATCAAGAGGCAATGGTGACAAAGGCAGAAGAGCAGGCTGCTTGGAAGGATTTGGCAAAAAAATAAAGCCCCACAAATTATAGAATAACAATTGACATATTTCAACAAAGATATGCTGCCCTGGATATGCTCAGCAAGTTGTGTCAGGAAATCTGGATGAAGATGACCCAACAGTGTGTGGAAATTATCGAACAATATCACTAATATCACACACTAGCAAAATCCAGCTGAAGATTATCCAGAAACAACTGTAATAGTATATCGACAGAGAACTACCAGAAATGCAAGCTAGGTTTAGAAGAGATTGTGGCACTAGAGATATTATTGCCAATGTCAGATGGATCTTGGAAGAAAGCAGAGTACCAGAAGAATGTCTCTCTGTGCTTCATTGATTATGCAAAGATATTTGACTGTGTGGATCACAACAAATTTTGGTGAAACTTGAAGAAAATGAGAATCCCAGAACATTTGGTTGTGTTTATGCGAAACCTATACTTGGACCAGGAAGCAGTCCTCAGAATAGAACAAGGAAACACTGCATGGTTCAAAATCAGGAAAGGAGTGCATCAGGGATGAATCCTATCTTCATACCTTTTAAATCTATATTCAGAACAGATCATT
>NW_006399753.1:31258889-31266433 GCF_000299155.1 Elephantulus edwardii | reverse complement strand
ACAGACTAAGGTGCACCTAATCTAATCCATAGTCTTCACAATTACTTGCTATGCTTTAGAGAGCTGGATGACAGAAGAAGAATCGATGCCTTCAAGTTGTTGTGCAGGAGTACAATTTTGAACACTCCATGGATGGCCAAGAAAACAAATAGGTCTGTCTTGGAGAGGAGGAAACTTAATTTCTCCTTGGAGGCTTGGATTTTGAAGTTCCGTCTCACAATACTTTGGGCACATGGCCAGGAGAGACTGGGCCTTGGAGAAGGACATCATGCTCGGAAGCATGGAGGGACAGCACAGGAAAGGAGACCCCAGATGAGATTGATTGATACAGTATCTGGGGCAATGGGGGTTAGTGTATCTGAATTAGTGAGATTGGCTCGGGAAAGGGTAAGGTTCAGAGCTGCTGTACATAGGGCCACTATGAGTCCCAGGTGACTTTAAGATACAGAACAAGAACTGTTAACTGAAATGACTTCAAAGAAAGAGCTGGAGATCTGCTAAAAAGTACACATTAAGCACTCTATAAAGCACAGATCTACTCTTTGAAACATTCCATAAGGCACAAATATATCCCAGCACATGTGGATTGCCACAGGTCAAAATTCTCTCACTGGCAACTGTAATTCATCTCTCATTGACACTGAGTTGGAACCAACTTATAGCTGACCTTCCAGTGGGTTTTCAGAGACTGAATAGCATGAAGGGAGATTGTCATCTTTCTCCTGTGGAGCAGCCGATGGGTTTGAACCACCTGCCTTTGCTTGGCAGCACACCTTCTCTCCACTAGGCCTCTATCATATAAATGGCTGTTGTTGTTGTTATGTGCCATCGAGTTGCTTGTGACTCGCAGAGACCCTACGTACAACAGCACTAAACTCTGCTCTGTCCTGTGCCAATTGCACTGTCTCAAACACACCCATCCGGATTACCCCAGTGACTGAATCAATCCACCTCATAGAGGGCCTTCCTCTTCTGTGTTGTTCCTCCACCATACCAGGCATGATGTCCCTATCCAAGGACCAGTCCGTCCTTACATCTTGTCAAAAGTATGTTAGACGAAGCCTCAGAATACTTGCCTCCAAGGAGCTGCCCAGTTTAACCCTCTCCAGGATGAATCTGTTTTCCTAACAGTCCATGTAACCCTCAACACTCTTCTCCAGCACAACAGTTCAAAGGCAAATTCTCCTTTTTTCATCCCTAGTCATTGTCCAACTCTCTGATGCATAACAAGTGATTGCAAAGACCGTAGCCTGTATCGGACGCACCTTAGTCTCCAGAGAGACACCACTGCTCTTCAGAACTCTAGAAAGGTCCCTAACAGCAGACTTTCCCATTGGAATATGTCTTTAATTTCCTGGCTACTGGGGCCAAAAGTGTTGACTGTGGAGCCAAGCAAACTAAAGCTATGAACAATCTCAATTTCTTCACCATCCATCCTGATGCTGCCAATTGGTCCAGTGGTGAGAATCTTTGGCTTCTTGACATTGAGCCTCAATCCACATTGAAAGCTGCAGTCCTTGACCCTCTGCAGCAAGTGTATGAGGTCCTCCTCAGTTTCAGCAAGCAGGGTTGTGTCATCTGCATAACACAGATTGTTAATAGATCTTCCACCAATACTGATGCCACAATTCTCCTCATAGAGCGCAGCCTCCCGGATAATCTGTTCTGCATACAGGTTGAAGAGGTATGGAGACAGGACACATCCCTGGTGTACACCCTTTTCAATTTTGAACTATGCAGTGTTTCCTTGCTCTGTTCTGATGACTGCCTCTTGGTCCACGTATAGGTTTCGCATTGGAACGATCAAGTGTTCTGGGATTCCCATTCTTCTCAGAGTCAGCCACAGTTTGTTATGATCCACACAGTCAAACGCTTTTGCATAATCACAGACATTCTTCTGGTATTCCCTGCTTTCAGCTAAGATCCATCTAACATTAGCTACAATATCCCTAGTACCACGACCCCTTCTAAACCCAGCCTGGACTTCTGGCAATTCTCTGCTGATGTGCTGTTCCAGTCATTTTTGGATAATCTTCAGTAGAATCTTGCTTGCATGTGAAATCAATGATATTGTTCGATAGTTTCTACACTCTGTTGGGTCACCCTTCTTTGGGGTGGGAACATATATAAATCTCTTCCAGTCAGTTGGCCAAGTGGTTGTTCTCCAGATTTCTTGGCACAACTTGGTGAGCACATCCAGGGCAGCATCTGTTAGGTGAAATATGTCAATTGGTACACCATCTATTCCTGGGCCTTATTTTTGGTTATTTCCTTCAAAGCAGTCTGAACTTCTTCCTTCAGCACCATAGGTTCTTGCTCATATGCTGTTTCATTAAATTCTTCTGTGTCTGCCAATTTCTTTCAATATAGTAACTCAGTATATTAATGGTTACATATGTTATATATTGAATGACTGTCTTCTTTTTTCTTTATTATTTCATTTTTCAGTACATTATGATCATCTCTGTGTATCAAGAAATGAACTATACTTTAAAACATTTTAATGTTATATTCAGCTTAACTAACTGCCACTGAATCATAATCTACTCATATCTAAGTCTTCAGCAGGTTTTTGGAGGCTATAAATCACATAGGGAGCTCTAGTGGTCTAGTGGCAAGGATTGCATGGCTATCTCCAAGGCCCACAGTTCAAATCTACCAGTTCCTCCACGAAATAAGGATGGGCAGTCTCCTCCTGTGAGATTAACTGCCTCAGAAAACCCGCCAGTGGGTCAGCTATGGGTATGAGTGTGAATGTATGTATGTATGTATGTATGTGTGTGTGTATATATATATTCAGTTGTCATATTATTTATTTAGTTTATATTCTGTGTTAGGCTATTTGCACAATTCTCTACCAAAGACATTGGCCTTCTGTTTAATGATTTGAATAATTCTAAAATAAATGCTTACTATCATATGCAAGCAAGGATATTAAAAGATATCCTTAAAAAAAGAACAATTGGGATTTGTCTTTTCTAACCTGAAAACATTACACTAAAATGAATACTTTGAGAATCAGTTAAAATCTTCATAAATTTGAAATTTTTAATTCAATAGCACTAGGGTCAATAGATTGAATTTCTAATTCAATCATTCTAATTCATTTATATGTCTTAGTGAAATTTATTTTATTTTACTTACATATGTTTTATTTCACTATAAATCTAGGATATATTCAGATTTATTCCTACATAAATTCTATTTGTCTGGCTGATGTGAATAGAATATATTTCATTGTATTTTAAGTAAATATAATATTTATCATATTTCATTTAAAAATTCATCACCTCAATAAACTATCCTTTGTCATATCATTTTGTTTTATGTATGCAAGCATGTATTTATTTTTATGCCTCCAATATCTCTTTTTTTTTTTATGTAAGCCATAGAAATACTTAATTTGTATGTTGCAAAAATAAGGGACTTGATATTATCAGAAATTTTGCTAATTATTTAGATATTAAGTTTCATACATTTATGAATCTAATTTATTTTTGCATCACGTATATAATACACTGTTGTTGATTCAAAGGAATTCTGGAATGGGGAGTGGGAATGTACTTGTTAAAGCTGGTAGATATGACTATCAACTAAATTAAAAAATGGGGGAAAAAGAAAAAAATGAAAGTAAAGAAAAGAAGTCCTAAAAGTCCATAAACGTGTAGTATAATTTAAGTTGGAAATTACGTAGTGTCGACACCTGGAGGTAAATTATCACTGATGTTTACTTATATATAATCATAATAGATACAGAAATCCTTGGAAATTTAGTTCTATAGTCTTGTGTGTGAAGGAACTCTGGAGTTGGTTGAGTGATGAATAGTTAGTCCTTAGTAGTTAAAAGGAAGAGTTGGCATTTCCAACCTGTAGAAACCAGGGGAAAAATACGAAGCACTTACCTCTCATTACAATTGACAGTCCTGGAAACTCACTGAAGGCTTGCCATGAGGCAAAACCAACTTGATGACAATGGATTTAGTTTGGGATACTTTTATCTTCAATATACCTATTTTTAAAAGCAGTCTTTAGAACACAAGTCTGTGGTGCTAAAAATACTTGATAATTGGAATTTTCAAAGCTAAAACTCTATAGGTGGTCTTATGACATAGTGTGTTACCTGTTGGTTTGCTAAGATAAAAGTTGGCAGCTGATATTCACCAGCTGCTCCCAGAGCAATCTCCTCCATTAAAGATTTACAGCCTCAGAAAGCAGAGGAAAGGTTGTCAAGAACCAGAATCAACTCTACAGCAACAGTCTTTCTTTTTCTCATTTTAAATATCTTTAAATGTTTCACATTCATTCTCCAACTACTGCTACGTAACTATTTTATTGGAAAGCTTTCCTCTTACCCAACTCAATTTTATCAGCATTTTATTCTCTACTTTGTTCAAAGCAGAATAACAAGACTAGGGCTACCAGGATCTGACCATTCACATATTTCCTATCATTAAATCCCGGTAATGAGTGTCTTCAAGATTTTAAGATGATTATATTTTACTCCTAAAACATAGTCACAAATTATATCTAATTATTTATTGTTGTTTTTAATGTTTAACTCACTGTCCATTCTAAAAACAAAAGTAAAGCAATTTTGGATAATTCTATTCTATAAATGTTTCCCATAATGAAAAGTTGAGAAATAATGAAAAATTGTTTCCAAACATTATAATTTTTATTTAATTAGCATTAAATTGTTTTTTACATATAAAGTGTTATCAAGCATAAGAACTCACTAAAGAAAGAAAAAAAGTCAGTCTGCATTCCAGTAATCACTACAAAAATCCTTCAGTGAATCACTATATACTTAGCTCAAACTGGGAACATAAAAGTATCTAAATACTGCTTTTGCTTATTTATCTTGAGTGTCCACAAAGACATGTGTGAGTGTGAATGTGCGTGTGGTTGTGTGTGTGTGTGTGTGTGTGTGTGTGTGTGAAAGAAAGAGAAGAAGGAAAAAACATACTATGATCTTTTGGAGTCTGTTATTTCTTGCGCTTCTTGCTTTTTTACCTCCCATCCGATATTCTGACATAAGTGTCAGTCTCCTTCTACCTCTTTCCTTCCAGACAGAAAGAGGAGTTGCTTCTAACTTTTTTATACCCATACTGTGCACGAATAATCTGGACTAATAATTATAATGCCTATAAGTCAGTACTAAATATAGTAGTGAAATAAACTTTTACTGTGACATGAGATAGATTGACATAGTGATCGTGGCAATGGGGTCAAGTGTGTTGGTGAGGTTGGTTCAGGATAGCACAATGTTGAGAGCTGTTGTTGATAGTGTTGCTATGAGTAATAGTCAACTTGATGGTGCATAACCACAACAATCAGCTAACGTTTTTATACTTCCTCCAGTCATATTGTTCATATCTCATTTTCCTTATGGAAAAACAGAACAGTTTTACCAATCATTCTTGTGTGAATCTTCTTTGTACCCTGCCAATTCTCTTGCAATCATTTAAAATAGCAATCATTTAAAATATTAAGAAGAATAAATTAAAGAAAGAGGTAAAAGCTTTCAGTTGTTGCTTTGAGTTACGGACACTTTTCTACTTTTAGGGGTAGACAGATGTTTTATTACATGTCCGAAGAAATGTTGCTACATATTTTCTGCAGTAGTACTCTAATATAATTCTTTGCAAGCTTGCAAAATACAATTAGCCTCAAATGTATGTAGGCTCTCTGACAGCACAAACTAAATGGCAAAATTATTACTCAGCTATATCCTAGAGATTGGAATGCAATAATTTCTGCCTGGCCTGGAGCACTTTGAAGAACAAACTGTTTGCCCTGAGTTTGTTGTTGTTGTTGTTGTTATATTCTGTCAAGTTGCATCCTACTCAGAGACACACTACGTACAACAGCTGCCTGCCCTGTCCTGAGCCAATCTCACTGACTTTGACACACTTATCCCCATTGCCATAATTATTGTATCAATCCATTCCATCTGGGTCTTCCTCTCCTGTACTATCCCTCCACCCTTCAAGCATGATGTCCTTTTGCAAGGACCAGTTCCTCCTGATCACATGCCCGAAGTATGTGAGATGGAGCTTCAGAATCCTACGCTTCAGAATCCTACGTTTCACCCTCTCCAAGATAGATCTATTTGTGTTCTTGGCAGTCCATAGTATGTTCAAGACTCTTCTCCAGGACCACAATTTGAAGGCATCAATTCTTCTTCCATCATCCTTAAATAACAAAATTATGGGTTTTCAGGTTTGAATGATAAATGATATTTAGACATTTTTTAAATGTTATTTAATTTTTCTAAGGTCTAATTAGCATCCACTTCCAAAAAAAACATGTCTCTGGAAACTATTAATTTTGAGAAATGACTATAGTTATAGAAAGGCAACAGCAATTGTCTTAGCCCTATACAATGATAGAAGGTCAAAGAAGTTGGATATTGTTATTATGTATTATTAAGTTGAGGAAGACTCTACCTTCCAGTGGGTTTTCAAAGATGATAAGACACATGGGAGAAAATTGCCCATCTTCTGTGGAGCAGTTGGTGAGCTTCAAAAGTGTTTCTTCGGATTGACTGTACAGCTTCTTACCATTAAAACGCCAGTGCTCCCTCCAGAATTTGATTGCTCAAAAACAGTGTCAATCACTTTAATATGCCTCCTCTGACTGTTGTAGGGGAGCTCTGGTGGCCTAGTGGCGAGAAGCTGTGCTGTGATCTCATTGGCATGAGGTTCAAAGCCACCATCTGCTCCATGGGAGAAGGATGGGTAATCTCCTCCTGTGCGATTATCTGCCTCTGAAAACCAGCTGGAGGGTCAGCTATGAGTTAGTTCTGACTGGACGCTACATGACAATTGTTTTCTACAGTATTTTCTTGTTTCTAGGATAACTACTTCTTGGTCTATGCCCATGTTTCCAGTATACATAATTTTAATGTTTTGTGATTTTTCTTTTTCTAAATGTTATGTATAAGTTATTATGATTCTCATGGTAGAACACCTTTGTATAGTCAATAAAACACAAGTAAATGATTTTCTACTACTCTTTGTTTTCAGCCAATATTCATCCAGATTGAATTTCTGTCAGTTCCCTTTTGATGTAAAATTTGCTAACAGGTAGTGGATAGGTATTAGAGAAATCAAATCTCATTAAACTGTTAAAAGATGTCCTCTTCAGTTCATTTCTTGCTTAAATATGACTTCTAAACTTTCTCTTAATTTATCCCAATACTCTGTTCTCTATGTATTTTGACCTTCTTTACTTAAATGAATCTATAATTAGAGTTTCCAAATATGATGATTCCTCCACAAAGATTAATATCATTTCTATTTAATTTTTTTGTTTGATTATGCCTCATCTGATATCTAATAGCCTCTGAAATATCAAATTTTACCTCACTATAACTATCTCACTTATTCTGTTACTCTATTTCTAACTTCTCATATTTTAAGGGTAACAATACAACAAAACAGAAAAACTTAATTCCATTGCCAATTAATTACCTGAGTCACAGTCACCTCGTATGATAGAGTAAAACTGTTCCATAGGACTTTCAAGGCTGTGACCATTGT
>NW_006399753.1:31257956-31258474 GCF_000299155.1 Elephantulus edwardii | reverse complement strand
TGACATTGTCCAACTCTCTGATGCATAACAAGTGATAGCAAAGACCATAGCCTGTATCAGACGCACCTTAGTCTCCAGAGAGACACGATGGCTCTTCAGTACTTTGGAGAGGTCCCTAACCGTAGACTTTCCCATGGCAATACGTCTTTTAATTTCCTGGCTACTGGTGCCAAGAGTGATCATTAGGGAAGCATAATCTCTCATCTTTGTCTTACAGAAATGTTGGAGAGCTTGAACCATCAACCTTTCAGTTCACAGTCAAGGCTTTAAACACTGTACCACCAAGGCTCAAATACTCTACTCTTGCTTTTACTTAACTCCTTGGACCAAATTCCCAAAAGGTAAAAAAAGTACTCATTATCACAGCCCTACACCATAAATAGTACCTGTTATATGTTGTTATGGTGGTGGTTTTTAGTGACAGTTAATCATACAGGCGAAAAGCTGAAAAGCAGGAAATACCAGTGCAATGTCTATCTGTGTTACATTGACTATGCGAAGGCATTTGACTGTGTGGA
>NW_006399753.1:31227777-31257037 GCF_000299155.1 Elephantulus edwardii | reverse complement strand
GGAGGGGAAGACCCTCTCTGAGGTGGATTGATTCAGTGACTGGGGTATCGGGATGGGTGTTTGAGAGACAGTGCGATTGGCACAGGACAGAGCAGAGTTTAGGGCTGTTGTACATAGGGTCACTGCGAGTCGCAAGTGACTCGATGGCACATAACAGCAACAACAATCACACAGGCGGAAATTGCCCATCTTTCTCCTGCAAATTGACTGGTGGCCTCAACCAGTGTTCCTTTGGGACTACAGTGCAGCTTCCTACCACTAGGCCATCAGGGTTCCCTACCTGTTCTATAAAAATACAAAACCCAAACCAGTTGTCTTTGAGTTGATTCTTATACATGTTGATTTTGTTTACTTTAGAACTATATTCCATAAGGTTTTCAAATCTATACCCTTTTAGAATTAGATTGTTGGACATTTTCCTTTAGTGGCTCTGGGAAGACTTGAACTAATACCCTATTGGTTAGTAACTATATAAACATTTGTTCTGCACAGCAATTCAGTTGATAGATAAACATATTGCCTAAGAGTTTATTTACTTCAATCTATATTAGTCCAATAAGAAAGAGAAGAACTGCCTTCAAAGGTTTCTAAGGCTCTTTTCCCTTTGTAGTAGCTGGCTAGTGGGTTCATATCATCAACTTTTCAATTAGAAGCCAAGTTCTTTTTCCTCCCCATTTTTATTGGTTTGCATACAATCAATCATTCAAATAAATTACATTTCAATCAGATACATTGTGTTTTACACAATCTTTCATTTACATTGTGTCTCATTAATGTGCATTATGTTTTATGAAATTATTAATACATATTCTATAAAATAAATTATTGTTATTGTTGTTGTTATGTGCCATTAAGTTGCCAGCGACTCATACCAACCCTATGTACAACAGCCCTAAGCCCTGCTCTATCCTGTGTCAATCTCATTGTCTCCAACACATCTACTCCAATTATCTTGGTCACAAAATTAATCCATCTCAGAGAGGGTCTTCCTCTCCTGAGGTGTCTCTCCACATTCCCAAGCATGACCTCCCTCTCCAATAACTGCTCCCTCATTGCAACATGTCCAAAGTATCTCAGGTGAAGCCTCAGAATCCTTGCCTCCAAGGACTAGCCTGGTTTAACCCTACCCAGGACAAACCTGTTCATTCTTTTGGTAGTCCATAGTATATTCAATACTCTTCTCCAATACCACTGCTCAAAGGCATCAATTCTTGTATCCTTCCTAGTCATTGTCTAGCTCTCTGATGCAAAGCTAGTGATTGTAAAGACTATGGCCTGTATCAGGTGCAGCCTAGTCTCCAGACTGACATCTTTGCTCTTCAGTACTTTGAAGAGATCTCTAATAGCAGACTTTCTCATCATAATACAACTTTTAATATCCTGGCTGCTGGTGCCAACTACTATTGATCTATTCCTACTATCACCCTGTCTTTCGAAGCCTTTCCTATTCCTTGACCCCCTCACACACTCACTAATCTCTGCTATCTTAGTTAATTTTCTCCTTTTCTTCTTTCTGCCCCTTATCCCTTACCTCTTTCCCTTTTGTACATTTATACACATCTTGCCCAGTTATTCTATTTTTACAATAATGATTATATCCTTTATGTGTCCTTATGAGACTTAGTTATTTCACTCAGTATAATACTTTCTAGACTTTCCCATGTTATACAGTATTTTATGAAAGTGTTCTTGCTTAGTGTTACATAGAATTTCCATTGTATGAATGTCTCACAATTTCCCAATTCCTGTGTACATCAAAAACATTTTCCAACATGGTAAAAAGAAAGCCTATAAACTGGAAAAACACATTTGGTAATGACATTTTACACAAGAACCTCATAACTAAAGTTTACAGGGCCTCCACATGAAAAAGACTGACAATGAAAAAGTGGGCAAAAGACATGAAAAGACTCTCCACAAAGGAAGACATTGAGATGGCCAGCACACGTAAAGAAATGTTCAAAATCACTGGCAATCAGAGAGATGCAAATCAAAACATTGAGATACTATCTTACCTCAGTAGCAGTAGCAAAATTTCACAGCAAAGAACAAACACTGGAGAGAATACAAGGAGACTGGAACTCTCAGGCACTGCTGGTGGAATTGAAAATGGTACAACTGCTATAGAAGACAGTCAGATGTTTCCTCAAAAAGCTAAACCTAGAAATCTATATGAACCAGCTATTGCACTACTAGGAACAGACCCCAAAGAAAATATAACTGAGACATGAACAGAGATACGTACACCTATGTTCATAGCAGCATATTCACAATAGGGAAAAAAACAAAACCAAAACCAAACCCAAAACAGAACACACACACACACACACACACACACACACACACACACATACCCCAACCAAAAAATCAAACCAAACTAGAAACAGCTCAAATGCCCATTAATATGAAAGACTTGAGCAGACAAGTTCCAAACAACTGCATGACCACAGCTCCTCTGCATAGTGTACAACCCACATCGCCCAAATCAAACTCTTTGAGGTTGAGTTGAGAATAATTAAGCTCCTCTATACTATAGATATTTTTAACATGTAATATTTTGCCTTTGAAGAATTTCTAATTAAATTACCAAATGGATCATTTGTAAGTTCTTTGAGAACAAAGTAGGAATTACTAGAATCCATTACGGATTCACAAAGAACAAATAATGTCCTATTAATTGCACATCCTCTGGTATATGAAAGGAGCTCTGGTAGCCTATTGGTAGGAAGTTGTGCTGTAATCCCAAAGGCAAATGGTTCAAATCCACCAGCCTCCTTCTGGGAGAAGGATGGATAACCTTCTCTCATACAATTTATTGTCTCTGAAAACTGGTTAGAGGGTCAATTAAGAGTTTGTTCCAACTGAAAAATACTCAACAATTGCTTTGTGAGAATGCCTTAGACTGAGTGCTTAGACTTTTTATTTTGGAAATGCCTTTACTTCAAAATTACCCAGGAACTTAAGTCTTACAATCACTTTTATCACTGTGGACGAGATGGTGAGATGAAATTTAAAAAAAAGAAGAAGAAGAAGAAGAATGTTCTATTAGGTTTCTGTTATCTCAAAATTAGAGTTTCAGCTTGAATTGCTCAATGATTTTATCAATGTCTTGGAAAAGTATATCAAAGTAAGACCTTTTTGTGTATAGAATCTATAGGATAGAATATTTGCTAAGCATTTAGGGTTTGGATAATAATTTTTGTCAAGGATATCCTTTTCAGAGAAGATATTTCTATCCTGAGTGGGAGGTTAGCTATGTAATCTCCAAAGTGTTTTCCAAATTTAAGATTTCACGATTCTGTGAAGTATTATCATCTCAGGGTATGTGGGAGATGTCTAAGTAACCTTAGAATGTTCTGTATAGAATAAATTACACAGAGTATCACTGACAATGAATAAGGGAGGCAAATATGTCAATACATATACCGTAAGTCTTTTAAAAATAATGTTATATAAAACAATATCTATCAATATATGTGACAATAGATCAACAAGAGATATTTAGGACAAAGTTCTTCAAAGTTGCACACATTTTAGGTGATAAATTTGGATTGTTCAAGAGTTACATATAAGTAGGTTATTCTTCAAATATACTCAATATATTAAAATATAAGGGCAAAAGGTGAGGTTGTTATAGATTTGTATGATGTTTTGTATATTATAATATATCATACCATATCATATCATATCATATAAATATATAATTTGCATAATTCCCTATGATTTCAATAATGTTTGAAATAATGTTTGATATGTTTCTTGGTGCTGTTGTTGCCAACTTCAAAGCTGACCTCACCAAACACCATCACCTTAAGCACCAGCAAGCTAAGTGGACCTTTTATATGGTCAAATTTAAAACCTCTGTATTTTAAAAATCCTTTTAAATGATAATGAACTCACATTGCTCTAGAGTTTAATGCTATTTTCTATCTAGAGGACAGAGAGAGGGCTCTCTCTCTGTCAGATCAGATTTGGAAAGGACATCAGAGGCCAAGGAACATTGTTGGCTTGGATAAGTTCCATAGATGAAAAGTCCTAATTGAGGGGACTTGCTAAATTTTGGTAGGCAGAATGCAAGTGAAATGTTATTTCCAAATGGGTTTTGAATAATTGTACCCAAATAGAAAAAGCTTTTCGGGTTTTGCTTTGTGACCTTTTAAGTGGTAAATTGTCACACATTCACACTTAGCTCAAGTTTCACCAGTTTGACTCATTTGGAACATCTTATTAGAGGTGAATAATGGAAGCACTAACATGAGTAATAGGACTTGCCACTTCAGAGCTTTTCTTAAGATTAAGTCTGTAACTGACAGTTTTTCTCTGTTCCCACTGTCACTAACCACATTCACACTCTCATTGCCTAGTATTTCAACTTCTGTGATTGCTTCTCAAATAATCTACAGCCTTCATTCTTGTTTCCCATCTTTGACTTGCATGCTATGTGAGGTTATTGATAATTAAACATTACCAGGTTAATTTGCCTCAAATACTCTCTTATGAAAAATAAGTTATCAATGAAAAACAAATATGAAAGCAAAACCTTCAAAGTATCTCAGTTGTTCACCAAATAAAAACCAAACTGTCGTGGTGGTTGTTACATGCCACTGAGTTTACATAACAACCTTCTGAACAGTAGATCTGAACCTTGTCCTATCGTGTCCTATCCTCATCGTTCCATGCCATATTTGAGCCCATTGTTTTAGTCACTGGATCAATCTATCTCGTTGAGAGTCTCGCTCTCTTTCACTGACGTTCTACCTTTGCAAGCATGATGTCCCTTTCCAAGTAATTGCCTCAGCTCTGGTAGTCTAGTGTTAAGAAGCTGCCTACAATCCTGAAGTCACACAGTTCAAATCTATCTGAAGGCTGGGCAATCTCCTCCCGTGTGATTTACTGCCTCTGAAAATCCCCTGGAGGGTCAGCTACAAGTAGGTTCCAACACGATGGCACACAACAACAACATGCCAAAAACATGTGAGATGAAGATGCACCATGCATGCCTTAAGGAGTACTCTGGATGTACTTTCCCCAAAATGTATGTGTTTGTTCTTTTGGCAGCCCTTCCTTAGATACCCAGTACTTTTCTCTAACACCACAATTCAAAGGCATCAATTCTTTGTCATCCTTATTCATTGTCCAGCTCTCAAATGCATAGCAAGTGAATAAAATGCAAGTTATTATGGCTTGAATCAGATGCCCCATAGTCTTTAAACTGATATCACTGTTCTTCAGCAATTTGCAGAGGTCTCCAACATCAGACTTCCCCGATGCAATGTCTTTTTATCTCCTGACTGCTAGTACCAAGATTGTGGATTCAAGTAAGATGAAGTCATTGGCAATTTCAATGCTTTCGCCACCTATCATGATTTTGTCTGTTGGCCTAGTGGTGAAGATTTTTGTTTCTTTGATGCTGAAATGCAATATTACTGTAGGTTTTTATCTTCTGAAGCAAGAATTTAAAGTCCTTATCACTTTCAGCAAGTAACATTATGCCATATGCATAACACAAGTTGTTGATGAGTCTTCCTCTGATCCTAATGCGACATTCTTCTTCATAAAGTCCATCTTCTTGAATGATTTGTTCAGAATATAGATTCAAAAAGTATGGACAAAGGATATAGCCCTGATTTCCAAACTATTCAAATATGTAATTTACCTAAACTTATATTAAAAATTCCATTCTTAACAAATTAGACCACTAAATAAAATTGTCTTAAGATCCTGCATCTAAATTCTGATAGCAAAATGATCCTTGCTGGAAATGCTGGAATCTAGTTTTATTTATGAAAATATTATCACATGTATTTCCCTAATCTTTCATACTGAAGAAATCTGAATGAACCTCCTCAGAACTCCTAAAGCCATTATAACCTGAGCAATTTATGGTATACTTTTGTGACATATCTTATACCATCACAGTTTAAGTTTATTTTATTGTTCTTTATCATCGCCAACATTTGTCTATGAAAGCAAGAATACCTTGCACCTTCACTATTCTTAGCTGTACCTAGTCCCGTACCCATGATGATCTTTCGAGATCCTTCCCACAAACTTTGGAAATATTTTAGACAACTGATCTTGATGATGTTGAAAAGATATAAATTCATATAATTGATATCCTTAAATAATGTGTCACCTATATTTTATAGCAATTAAAAGCTATTTAAAAAGCCTGCCAGTAAAATTTAAATCCAATCCTCTGTTCCCCTTAAAATAGCATTGATTTCGCTTTGTTAAAAAAAAATTAACCAACAACAAACTATACCCTCAGTCAGGAGAGATGTCATTAGAGACACCAAGACTTCGTTTTTACCTCATTGTTATCAAGTTATTTAGGAAAATATTTAATTCTAATTTTTTTTTGAAAAAATTTAACCCTCTATTACAGGGAGCCAAGGCTACATCTCACTCAGAATCAATACTCTTTCGTTGTTCACCATTCCCGTCAGACAAGGCCTTAGTTTCTTAGTGCTGCTGTACCAGAGACACCACATAAAAATGGTCTTAACGAGAACACATTTTTTCAGGCCCTGGATCTGAGGAGGAGACGTTCTCTTTCTCTACATTGGCTCTGAAGGAATATCTTTGCCTCTTTTATCTTGTTTCTTAGTTCCTTAAAATTCTTCATATGATGTTCATCTTCCCCTCCATATGTGCTTCTTTGTGTCTAATCTGCTCTTTTTTATATCTTGTTTAAAAAATAATTTTAATGAGCATTTACAGAGATTTTGGATTTCCATTCATTCATTGCTACACTTCACGCCACCCCCAGCCCTCCTCACACCCCAGTTCGCTCCTCTCTTTCAAAAGTAAAAGAAACTAGCTGAATGACTTAAGGTATATCCTACATGGATATGGTTTCACAAATATAATAAAGGCAGCACTTTTCCAACATAAGATGACATACAGAGCTATAGAGGTTTAGGAATAACACTACATGTTATGAGAAGAACCGGTTCAATCCATAAGAAAGAGTGATCATTTTATCATTACCTACTGCAGGTTTGCTATAGGGTTATTATGAATTTGAATTTACTTGATTGCAGTTGTTTGGGTTCTATCATTACCTACCAGCTATGGTCACCACTGGGTGAACTGGCAGCATCATGATAGATGAGAAGAAATTGAGATTGTTAACAATTTCATCTTGCTTGGATCCATAATCTACACTCTTGGCACCAGCAGTCAGGAAATCAGAGGACAAGTTGCACTGGGAAAGTTTGCTTTCAAGGAATTATCCAGAATACTGAAGAGCAACAATACCGGATTAGAGACTGAGGTGTACTTTATCACAATTACTTGCTATGAATCAGAGAGCTACATAATGACTTAGTGTGGCAGAAAAAGAATCAATATCTTTGAATTGTGGTACTAGAAAAGAGTATTGAACACACCATGGAGTGCCAAGAGAACTAACTGTCCTGGAGAAGATGAAGTCAGGTTATTCCTTGGAGGCAAGAATTTTGCAACACCATTTCACATAGTTTGGGCATGCTGGCAGGAGGGACCTGTTATCAGAGAAGAATATCATGCTTGGAAGGATGGAGGTTCAGCACAGGAGAGGAAGATAGTGACTGGGCTAAAAGAGGGAGGTATGTTGAAGACAAGGAGATTGGGTCAGGATAGGGCAGGGTTCAGAGCTACTGTTGATAGAGTGACATAACAAGAAGTCATAATTCCAACAGGATCTTTCACCTAACGAATGGTTGATAAATATTAGCTGATTTAATATGACAGCAATTATTAATGAAAAATACGTGTTCGTTCATAAGTACAGTGGGATTATCCATGACTTAAAGCTGGCAGCTCAAAAGCAAAAGATTGTGATAAAACTTCCAGGGTGCAACGTTGTTGTTGTTATGTGCCGTGAAATCACCTGCAACTCATAGCGACCCTATGTACAATAGCCCTAAACCCTGCTCTATCCTATGCCAATCTCATTGTATCCAACACACCTACACCAACTACCTAAGTCACTGAATCAATCCACCTCATAGAGGGTCTTTCCTTCCTATGCTGGCCCTCCACCCACCCAAGCATTATGTCCCTCTCCAAGGACTGGTCTCTCCTGGCAACATGTCCAAAATATGTGAGATGAAGCCTCAGAATCCTTGTGTCCAAGGAGAAGCCTGGTTTAACTCTCTCTAGGTTAAACCTGTTAAATTTCTTAGCAGTACGTAGTATATTCAATACTCTTCTCCAACACCACATCTCAATGGCATCCATTCCCCTTCTAGCCTCCTTAGTCATTGTCCAAATCTCTGATGCATAGCAAGTGATTGTAAAGACCATGGCCTGTGTCAGATGCACCTTAGTCTCCAGAGTGACACCATTTCTCTTCTGTACTTTGGAGCAATCCCTAACAACAGACTTTCCCATAACAATATGTCTTTTAATTTCCTGGCTGCTGGTACCAAGAGTGTTGACTGTGGAGCCAAGCAAACTGAAGCTGTTAACAGTCTCAATCTCTTCACCATACAGCCTGATGTTGCCAATCGGCCCAGTGGTGAGAATCTTTGTCTTCTTGATGTTAATCCTCAATCCATATTAAGGCTGTAGTCCTTGACCTTCTGTAGCAAGTGTTTCAGGTCCTCCTCAGTTTCAGCTAGCAGCGTTGTATCATCTGCATAAGGCAAATTATTGATAAATCTTACACCAGTCCTGATGCCACACTTCTCCTCACACAGCCCAGCCTACAGGATAATCTGTTGTGCATGTAGATTGAAAAGGTATTGAGATAGGACATATCCCTGGTGTCCACCCTTCTCATATATTAGGTTATAGTATTATTATATTCTCTATTTTTCTACTGTAGTTTCTATACCTTTCTCCTACTTCTTAATAAATTTCCACTTGATTTTCTAGCTTCTCCTACAGAGAACACAAGATCTTGGTACCACAAAAATTCCAATAGGACTCATACTTTGTTATTTTACATTATAGTGCATACTTATTTTTCCAATCTAAGAAGCATATATATTATAATCAGAGGTGAGTTGCTCATCTGATTGTAAATAATATCCTTGGTGAGTGACTTCAAGTCTTTTATTCGTAAGAGTCATTATGTATGTTGACATTTCCCTCATCATTGAAAGTATTTTAAAAAGGAAAAGATTGAATGATTCTAGGAAGAAATCTTACAAAATATTTTTAACTAATCGCTGTTGAACTAGACCACCCATTTATTCTGAATACACAGCAGAATCATCTGAGAAACAAGCATTACCTTGGCTGAAGAAGAATTCCACTTTAATCAACTATCCACTTTCCAAGTAATGTGCCTCTGGAAGCTCTATGAACTTTGATAAATGTTGATAGTTGTAGAGGAGTTCAGGCCTTTTGTTCATAGAGTCATTATGAGTTGTGCTTAACTGGAAGGCAATCAACAATAACAACAACATATAGAGATAGAGAGGAGACAAAGATAGAGATAAAGATAGATGACGATAGAGATGAGATAGAGATATATATGATAGAGATAGAGATAGGGATAGAGATAGTTATATTATAGTTGTTATATTATAGTTATACTCCTGCTTTCCAAATCTGTTTTATAACTGGGAGCTCCACCAAACACTGTACACACTGGGAAACCATTATGGCCACTTGACACTATGGCACAGTGTTCAGCATCACAGCAACTCCAAGTTATTCAATACAACAAATAGACAAACGGTTGTTACACCACTTAAAGAATGCTCATCCAAACATTAATAAATTTAATAAATAAATAAAATAATTAATAAATTCTGTAGGCCTATGAGTCCTACAGAATTTTAAGACATACCCAACAAATGTTGTTGACTATGATAAACTCAGTAGACCCTCCGCCCGTGGGTTCTTGCTGGCTAAAATGGGCTAGTTGACACCCGCTTGAGGAGGGAAATAACAAATAACACAAACCAAACACAAAGCAACACAAACCAAAACTTTCTTTACATGATCCTCATCAAGACATGAGTTGTTTTACTTCTAGAATAGATAGATGAGAGAGAGAGAGAGAGAGAGATGATTGATAGCTAGATAGATCTGCACTTGTTATGCATCAGAGAGCTGGACAATGACTAGGGAGGACAGAAGGAGAATTGATGCCTTTGAGCTGTGGTACTGGAGAAGAGTATTGAATGTACCATGGACTGCCAAGAATACAAACAGATTCATCGTAGAGAGGATTAAACCAGGCTACTCCTTGGAGGCAAAGATTTTGGGGCTTCGCCTGACATACTTTGGACATGTTGCAAGGAGAGACAGGTCTTTGGAGAGGGACACCATGCTGGGTAGAGTAGAGGGACAGCGCAGGAGGGGAAGACCCTCTATGAGGTGGATTGATTCAGTGACTGGGGTAATCAGTATGGGTATGTCAGAGGCAGTGCGATTGGCACAGGATAGAGCAGGATTTAGGGCTGTTGTACATAGGGTCGCAAACGACTTGACGGCACATAACAACAACAACAACATATGCCAGTTGCCAGAAAGAGGGCTTTATTTCAACTTATTGTAAATATATATGATGAATTTTGCTGGTGTAATAGGTAGGGAGTTTGCTACAAACCCAAAGAATTGAAATTTGAATCTACTAGCTGCTCCACAGGAGAAGATAGGCAATCTCCTCCACATAATGGTCAACTCAAAATCTGCTGGAGTGTCAGAGATGAGCCAGTTCTGACTTGACAGCATTGAAATGATAATGATATATTTATATCTGTATCATTTAATTGCTTATATTGTGGAGCCAGTGTTGGTTACATTAGGTGCCACCAAGTTGGTTCTGATTCATAGAGATGCTATACACAACACAATGAAACCCTATTTGATCCTGTGTCCTCTTTCCTTTGCTAATGTTCATAGGATTTTGACTGACCCACAACTCCAGAAATGGATGGCCAGTCCTGCTTCCTAGACTCCATTGTCGGGAAACTTCATAGAAACCTGCCTTTGCATGGGTGATCCTTCTGATGCTTGAAATACCAGTTGTATAGCTTCCAGCAACACGACAAAATGCACACCATCACAGCATAGTAAACTGACAGATAAATGATGGTTATCATAGTTGAAAACACGCAAATATGATATTTAAGTTCAATTTCAGACTGCAAAAAGGAGCTCTAGGACAGAGTGACTAAGGACTCACTTATTAACTGGAGGACCAGTGATTCAAGCTCAACAGCCTCTCCAAAGTAGAAAGATGTGGTAGTCTGCTTCCAAAAATATTTGGAAAGATTTATAGCCTTGGAAACTACCCTGTCCTACAGAGGCACTGGGAGTTGGTATCAACCTAATGGCACATTTAAATATTATTGGTGTTTTATAAAATTGAAATTGTATTTGTCAAAATTAATCTTCATTTCCTAACAGACCTGTAAATTCTATTGAAAGCCTTTAAGATGCATTTAAAACAAAGGTTTGTGTTGTTGTTATGTTCCATCGAGTCGGAACTGGCCCATAGCTGACCCTCCAGTGAGTTTTCAGAGGCAGTTAATCGCACTACAGGAGATTGTCCATCCTTCTCCTGCAGACCAGCTGGTGGATTCGAACCACGTACCTTCAGGATTACTGTGCAGCTTCTTTCCACTAGACCACCAAAGCTCCCTAAAACAAAGAATGGCATCAAAATAGCAATAATGTTTAGGCATTCCTTGTAAAGCAGTAGAAAGTAGGGGTTGTTGAAAGGATTTCCTCCTCCCTCCCAAATTTCAGTGGCCTGAAAAAATGTAAACGTCACTATTTTTTAAGGAATCTTCTATTTATACTTATAAGTTATTCAGAATTTGGATTTGGCAGGTTTTCTTGTTTCTTAACATTTGGAGTTCAACCTCCTTCTTGGTATTTTAAACCATTAGCAGAGAAAAGCATTTCAAACAGATAAGCATGCACCCAGCCTCTAGTGGTCCAGGACTCTGTGACGTCTGATGTAAGTATGGGAGAAATGTATGACCCAGTTTACAGTCTCAAGAAACTTGCTGAAGAATCTGGAGAGCCAAAATATACATGCATAAAACAACTATGAAACTATAAGAAAATATGATATGATTAAATAGAATCAGGGAGAACTGGTGGCCTAGTGGCAAAAAAGCTGCGCTGCAATCCCAAAGGCACACTTGTTGAATCCACCAGCTGCTCCGCCGAGAAGGATGAGCTGCTTCCGCCGGTTCAATTAACTACGTCTGAAAAGTTGCCTAAGGGTCACTAGGGGTCGGTTCCGACTCAGTGGCACACAACAACAACAGCAAATGGGATCTAACAGCACCATAATGTGTGTTCATGAGTGTGTGTGTATACTCCGGTGGTTTGATCTATAAGCCTGTCTGTGGAGAAAGATGGGCTGTATCCTCCCTTGCAATTTACAGCCTTGGAAACCGGCTAGAAGGTCAGCTTTGAACCAGTCTGACTCCACAGCAGTGAGTTTGAGATAAATACACATATATATTTTCAAATTTTGTCTTGTACTAGCTGAAAGCTTGCAGGTTACAGACCATATAGAGTTGCCTCAGGAAAAAAAAAAATTACTTAATGAAAACTCAGCTCTAGAAAACTTTTGCTCTGACATGTTTAGAGTCAGCATGTGTCAAAAGTAACTCAAGGTAACTGGTACATGTATTACATATATACTTACAAAGTCCTAGAAGGTAAAATGGCTAGAGACAACATGAAGAAGAAGCAAAGATAAAGGGATCATTGAGCAAGTGATAGTCAAGTGCTGTTGAAAGTCTTCCTCCTCTTTTCTGGATAACTAGACATCTACAAAACAGCTGGAGGAGTTTAAAACATTCTGACATATGGGAATAGTGCCTAACAAATTCAGTAATTGGCTCTGTGTTTATTAATTAATCATTGTATCTGTGATCTTGAAGTAAGAGTATAAGAGCACGAATTTGACTCAAATTCAAAGTTTTGGTTAATTTATTTGTAATTTTTCTGGCACAATGGAAATGATACACCAGGCATTACATATCATAAACTTTATTTAGGCAAATGTTTTCTAAGTTTCTTCATTGGCAAAGTAGGAACAATAGCAGTACTACTTGGTCTGAATAATGCAAAATCAATACTTGGACCAGGAAGCAGTCCTCAGAACATACCAAGAAAATAGTGCATGGTTCAAAACCATGAAAAGAGTGCCTCAGCTATGTATCCTGTCTCCTTACCCTTTCAATCTGTATACAGAACAGATCATTCAAGAGGTTGTACTTTATGAGAAAAAATATGTAATCAAGATTGGTGGAAGACTTATCAATACTGTACATTTTGTAGGTGACACAACCTTGTCTGCTGAAAGTGATGAGGCCTTGAAGTATTTGTTGCAGAAGGTTAAAGATTGTAGCCTTCAATATGGATTGAAGTTCAACATCAAGAAAACAAAGATTCTCACCACTGGGCTAATTGGCAACACCGTGACAGACATAGAAGAGACTGAGATTGTGAACAATTTCAGATTGCTTGGTCCAGAATCAGCACTCTTGGCATCAGCACTCTGGGGATAAAAATGTTCATTGTCTTAGGAAAATCTACTGTCAGGGACCTCTCCAGAGTCCTGCAGAGAAATTATGTTAGCCTAGAGACTATGGTGTGCCTGATCCAAGCCTTGGTGTTTTGTAATTACTTGCTATGCATCTAAGGGCTACACAATGACCAAATGACAGAAGAAGAGTTGATGCCTTCGAATTGTGATGCTTGAGAAGAGTATTGAATATACCATGGACTACCAAGATAACAAATAGGTCTTTCCTGGAGAGGGTGAAACCAGGATGCTCATTGGAGGCAAGGATTTTTACTTTCCATCTCTCATACTTAAGGCATGCTGCCAGGAGGGGCCAGTCCTTGGAGAAGTACATCATGCTTGGAAGGATGGAGGCACAGTGCAAGAGTGGAAGACCCTGGATAAGATAGATTGACACACTAACTGGATTAATGAGTGTGGGTAATGAGGGTAGGTGAGTCAGAGGCAATGAGATTGTCTCAGAATAGAGCAGGGTTCAAAGCTCTATTATTATTCATAACATCTCTGTGAATTGTAGACAACTTGATGGCAAATAACAACTACAACAATTGTGTATTAAGCTCTGGAAGATTAGTGATAAGAAGCTGCACTGCCAACCCAAAAGCACATGGTTGGAATCTACCACTTGTTCCAGTGGGAAAAGATGGCCGATCTCCTCCTGTGCGATTAAGTGGCTCTAAAAATCCACTGGACAATCAACTATGAGTCAATTCTTACTTAACAGTACATAACAACAACAATTGGTGATATAGATATTAAGTGTATTGATTTCAATTATGTACTTAACCAAGTGTCTAAAGTATGCATTGTAAGCATTGACTAAGTGCTAGCTTTTACAATCTTGTGTTGTTATTTTGCTAATAGAAATAATGTCTCTGAATAAGCAGAAGTGGCCTTGTAAAGTAAGACTGTGGACTTAGGAAACAATAAAAAGAAGTTATAAATTACCATTCCTTGGAAAACATGGGCCTCATAGTGATGTTTCAGACATTGCTTGAGATTTGAATATTATGTGAAATAGGCCCAATATACAAAATGTTCCAAGTAGAAAGTCATCTTTATCTGCAAGGCTAAGAGCACTACATCGTGCACTCCAGGTTTTTTCCATTCATTTGCTCAAAGATAAGCAGTGAGCTATTACTTTCTTGTGAGGCTGTCTTCAGAGACTATTTCTGGCCACCACTTGTGGGAATGCTTTATGAGATGTCAGCATGTGTGAGAAAAGATAGCGTGGTTTGTCATGGGCAGATAGGCCATATTCTGCTTTAAACTGAAGCCTTTGTCTTTTATCACTGTCACAGGCTTATTTAACAAGCTGTGACTCTGTGGTTCATCACAAAGAAAACTGTCATCCCCAGACACGTGGACTAAACATCCTTTCATCTTCCAGGCTGGTAGGAACTGCCATGTGACATCAAGCAGACCAGCAATTCCAGATGGACGATGCAGGCTGCAACCATGTCACAGGGAAGTTTGTGTTGGCATCACTCCAAGGTTTGCACCTTTGATTAGATTACACGGATGGGGGGAAAAAACATGTAGATTTTTATGTTGTGTACACTGATAACACGTCCTAAATATCACTTGAAAGGAAATGGCACAGCTAGTGTTTAGGTGATAATTATTTATCACATTGTTATTCTAAGTAGCAGATAAATCAATTAAGATTGATTTTCTCAACCAGTCCTCTCTTCTCCATATCTTAATAATATCTTCTCATTGCTAAGAGTTACTAACATCTAATTATTGGAAGCAACTTTGCAGTTTTAATTATTAACTGTCCTTCAAAATTGCTAACTATTGGTTAATACCTTGATGCAGCTGGTATTGTGAAGCAATTGTGAACATTGTTGAGGCTTCTGTTCATAATGTCTTTCAAGATCTAAGCACAGAATCCTTCTGCATTTCTAAGGTAGTTCTGTAACTGAGAGTTGAGAACCTTTTTTGGCTCAATTACAGCCTTTTCACCAAAATTGACAGGACAGTATATTCTGGGCCTTCCAAACTGGGGCTGTCCTGCTGAGTTCAGCATATTACTAAACTTCAGCACAGAGTATCCTGCTGTAGCTGTAATTTGGCACATCAGATTCAATTACTTTGGTGGCATTAAAGTATAAATATTTCATTGATCCCTTCATGGGCCTGAGTTCAAATTGTTGTTATGGTTAAGTTTCGTCTAGTCGGTTATGACTCATAATGGTCCTATGAACAGATCTGATTCCTGTTCTGTAACTACTGTTTCTCTAATGTTCATAGAGTTTTGAAAGGCCTGCTGTTTAGAAAGTGGATGCTACTCCTGCTTCCACGCTTGTCTTAATCTGGGAGATCTACCAAATCTGGTAACCATTATGGCATTTGACACACCAATAGCACAGCTTTCAGTATCACAGCAACCCCAAGTTATCTCAGTTCTGCAAACTGACAGACCAGAGCTGCACCACTTAGAACAATGCTTTTCCCAAACACAATCAACAGTTTACATCCAGTGTCAACTAAACAGAGAGCATCCACCCTCCAGAATCCAACAGCTTCACACATGAGTTCAAATGGGTTGCTTTGAGTCGTGCTGGACTTGATGGTACCTAACAAAAAGCAACATTGTCTAGACAAGATTTTCTATCTTTCTTCCACGGAGCAGATGGTGGATTCAGACCATCAGTGAATTTTTTTTTCACTAAGCCACCAGAGAAGGAAGTACATCTATTTGATGCTCATGTAACTGAACAGTGAGTCCATATATGTTCAGCTACCAAAAGGAAGATATATTTTTAACTGGTTAACCAGAGTGAATAATTTTTAAAACTTGTAGCCTACATACAGATATCAGATAAGCAAGCATTTAATAAAACAAACAAATCATCTAAAAGTACTCAAAAGTGTCTCAGGGATATTAAAGGTTAAAATGTTTAGAAATGTATAGGCAAGTCTCCATGTTGTTTTAAATATTTTAGTAATATACTTGAACTTTCAAAATTCTAAATATTTTTATTGATGTTTTTATTTTAATGAAAATTTACAGAGTTTGGAATTCCATTCATTCATTGTGGCACAATTTCCTGCCTGCCCACCCTTACCCCCAACTTTGCTTTTATCTTTGAAAAGTAAAAAAAAAAAAACAAAAAAAAACTTTCATTGTTATACAATCCCCCCTAGTGCACACCCCAGTGCAGCTTTCTTTCTAGACTCTTGTCATGACAATAACACCTAATCATATATTTCTCCTAAATAGTTATCTCCCTCATCTGTTTCAATTCAGTATACATTGTTTATCCCCTCTTTGTTTTCCCCCAATTCCTATGTCAGACCCACTTTACAACAGTGGCACCATGCAGTATTTGTCCTTTTGTGACTGAGATATTTCACTCAGCATAATGTCCTCTAGGGTCATCCATTTTGTGTAATATTTCATGAGTTCTTTGTTTTTCAATGCTGCATAGTATTCCATTGTGTAAATATACCAAAGTTTCTCTATCCATTAGTTGTTAATGGGCACTTGGATTGTTTTCAACTCTCTATTATTGTGAACAAAGCCACAATAAACATGGGTGTGCATATATCTGTTTGGATGTCAGTTACAGTCTCTTTGCAGTATATTTCCAGTAGTGGAATTGCTGGGTCAAATGGTATTTCTATTTCCAACATTTTGAGAAAGTACCATACTGCCTTACATAGTGGTTGCATCATTTTATACTCCCACCAAGAGTGAATAAGGGTTCCTGTTTCTCCACAACCTTGCCAGTATTTGTTGCTTGTTGTTCTGTTAAATTTTGCTGTTCTTACTGGGGTGAGATGATATCTCATAGTTGTTTTGATTTGCATCTCTCTTAGAGCTAGGAATTTTGAACATTTCTTCATGTGTTTGTTTGCCGTCTGAATGTCTTCTTTGGTGAAGTGTCTATTCATATCCTGCTCCCATTTTGCAATTGGTTTGTTTACCTTTATATGTGGTGCTCAAGTATTTTATAAATTCTAGATGTAAGTTCCTTATCAGACTTGTCATTGTTGTTGTTATGTGCCCTCGAGTCACTTGCAATTCATAGTGACCATGCCAATCTCAACGTCTCTGACACAGTTACTCCCACTACTCCAATCAGTGAATTGATACATCTCATCGAGGGTCTTTCTCTCCCGCACTGTCCCTCTACTCTCTCAAACATGATGCCCATCTCCAAGGACTGGTCCTTTATTGTAAGATGCCCAAAGTATGTCAGATGAAGCTTCAGAATCCTTGACTCCAAGGAGCATTCCAGCTTCACCCTCTCCAGGACAAACCTATTTGTTTTCCTAGCAGTCCATGGTATAGTCAACACTCTTCTCCAAAGGCAAAGCTCAAAGGCACCAATTCTCTTGCTATCATCCCTAGTCACTGTTCAGATCTCCAATGCATAGCATGCAATTGTCTGGATCAGACACACCTTGGTCTCCAGCCTGATGTCATTATTCTTCAGTACTCTGAAGAGGTCCCTGACAGCTAACCTACCCAATGCAATTTGTCTCTTGATTTTCTGACTGCTGGTACCAAGGGTGTTGATTGTTGGGCCAAGCAAACTAAAACTATTAACTATCTCAATCTCTTCACCATTCATACTGATGCTACCAGTTGGCCCAGTGATGAGAATCTTTGTTTTGTTAATGTTGAGCTTCAATCTGTATTGAAGGCTACAGTCCTTGACCTGCTTCTGCAGCAAGTGCTTCAGGTCCTCCTCAGTTTCAGCAAGCAGGGTTGTGTCATCTGCACAATGCAGGTTGTTGATGAATCTCCTCCAATCCTGATGCCACATTCCTCCTCGTACAGCCTAGCATTCTGGACAATCTGTTCTGCGTACAGATTGAAAAGGTATGGAGACAAAATACATCCTTGGTGGACCCTCTTCCCAATTTTGAACCACGCAGTTTTTCGTTACTCTGTTCTGACGATTGCCTCTTGATCCAAGTACAGGTTTCGCATAAGTACAATAAAATTTTCTGGGATTCTCATTCTTCTCAGAGTCAGCCACAACTTGTGATCCACATAGTCAAATGCCTTTGCATAGTCAATGAATGGGAACAAATATTTGATCTCTTTTTTTCCAGGGTGTGGCTTCTCTTTTTACTCTATCGGAGTTCTTTGATGTGCTTAGGGATTTTATTCATAGAAGGTCCCACTCATCTATCCTATCCTCTCCTGTTTGTAGGTTTTTCAGGATGCTTGGAAAACTGTTTGTGCTGTTGATTAGGGCTAATAGAGTTCTTCCAAGCTTTTCTCTAATGAAGTTTATAGTCCTTGGTTTTAGTCCAAGGTCCTTGATCCACTTTGAATTTCTTTTTTTTTGCATTGAGTGAGGTGTGAGGATCTTGCTTAAGTTTTCTATAAGTAGTTTTCCAATTTGCCAACACCATTTGTTAAAAAGACTGTAATTTCTCCACTTAACTAATTTGATCTTCTTGTCAAAAAATCAATTGACCTTAAAGAGACGGGCTGATTTCTGCCTTTTCAATTCTATTCCATTGATCTATTTGTAAAATTCTGAATTTTTTTAGAGTGTCAGCATTTCTTAAACTCAAGGAACTTAAGAATAAATTCACACCTCAAGTTACTATAATTAAGGATGCTTTGGGCAGAATATTAAATGATCCAGAAGTATTAAAAGAAAATGGAAAGAATATACTGAGTGACTGTATCAAAAGGAATTGGTAGATACAGAAGAATTTCATGAAATAACATATGAGAAAGAGCCTATGGTGATGAATGAGGAAGTTGAAGCTACTTTGAAGGAAACAGCGAAAAAATAAGGCCCCAGGAATAGATGGTTACCAATTGACATATTTCAGCTGACAGATACTGCCCTAGTTGGGCTCACCAAGTTGTGCCAAGAAATCTGCAGAACAACCACTTTTTTGTTCCCATTCCAAAGAAGGGTGACACAACAGAGTGTGGAAACAATAGAACAATATCATTGATTTCACATGAAAGCAAGATTCTACTGAAGATTATCCAAAAGCGACTGGTGCAGCACATCAGCAGAGAACTGCTGGAAGTCTAGGCTGGGTTTAGAAGGGGTCGTCGTACTAGGGATATTGTAGCTAATGTTAGATGGATCTTAGCTGGAAGGAGGGAATACCAGAGGAATATCTAACTGTGTTTCATTGATTATGCAAAGACATTTGACTGTGTGGATCGTAACAAACTGTGGCTGACTCTGAGAAGAATGGAAAACCCAGAACACTTATCTTGCTAATGTGAAACCTATACTTGGACAGGAGGCAGTCATCAGAACAGAGCAAGGAAACACTGTATGGTTCCAAATTGAGAAGGGTGTACGCCAGGGATGTGTCCTATTGCCATACCTGTTCAACCTGTATGCACAACAGGTTATCTGGGAGGCTGGGCTCTATGAGGAGAAATGTAGGGTCAAGATTGGTGGAAGATCTATCAACAATCTGTGTTATCCAAGTGACACAACCCTGCTTACTGAAACTGAGGAGGACCTGAAGCGCTTGCTGCAGAGGGTCAAGGACTACAGCTTCCAATATGGATTGAGGCTCAATATCAAGAAGACAAAGATTCTCAACACTAGGCCAATTAGCAGCATCAGGATGGATGGTGAAGTAAATGAGAGTGTTAACAGCATTAGTTTGCAGTCAACACACTTGGCACCAGGAGCCAGGAAATTAAGAGACATATTGCAATGGGAAAATCTGCTGTTAGGGACCTCTCCAAAGTATGGAAGAGCAATGGTGTCTCTCTGGAGACTAAGGTGTGTCTGATACAGGCCATGGTCTTTGCAGTCACTTGTTATGCATCAGAGAGTTGGACAATGACTAGGGAGGATAGAAGGAGAATTGATGCCTTTGAGCTGTGGTGTTGGAAAAGAGTCTTGGGTGTACCATGGACTGCTAAGAAAGCAGATTCATCTTGGAGAGGTTTAAACTGGGCTGCTCCTTGGAGGCAAGGATTCTGAGGCTTCGTCTGACATAGTTTGGACATGTTGTAAGAAAGGACCAGTCCTTGGAAAAGGACATCATGCTTGGGAGGAGGGAGGGACAGTGCAGGAGGGGAAGACCCTCCATGAGGTGCATTGATTCAGTGACTGGGTTAATTGGGGTGGGTTTGTTGGAGATGGTGCTATTGGCGCAGGACAGAGCAGGTTTTAGGGCTGTTGTACATGGGGCTGCTGTTAGTCCTAAGTGACTCAATGGCACATAACAACAACAACCACCACATTTTCTTGAGATTTTACCCTCTTTCTTAAATTGCCATCAAGATAATTTTTACCCATGAGTGAATCTCCAGCAGATGTCCAAGACAATAGTGCACATAGGAGGATATTGAAATCCACAATGATATTCCTCATGCCATGGCATCTTCTGAATCCAATTAGAATTTATGGCAGTTCCCTGCTGATGTACTGTTGCAGTTGTATTTTATTAATCTTCAGCAATCTTTTTCTTGCATGTGGTATTAATTGTATTGCTTGCTACTTTCCCATGATTATAACAACCCTTTATACTATGGCTACCCAGATAGGAATCATGGAACTTTAATAACATATGAGCAATTTCCTTGAAATGTCGTATAATTTCCGTACTGATTCTTTGTTTTTCACAGTCTAATGCATGATAGTTATAGAACAGGGTTCAGATCTTTTGTTCATAGGGTCACTATGAGTCATTCTCGACTCAACAGTTATTAAAACAACCCATGTTGTTGCTAAAAGATTTTTTACCTTGCTTGTATTTGTGAGACTTCAATAGAGAGTATCACCTAAATTCCTTTAATTCGATGACATTGGTTCTATTCTTGTGATGCATTTTCTTGCTAGTTTTCATTTTTTCTGTCCTATAATTTGAGTTGCATTATAATATGAATTAAATAATTAAAGCAAATCAATGAAATAAGAAATAAGTATATTTGGGAATGATCCCGGAAAACGTTAGCGAATACCAAATATTCTCATTTGAGAGTAAACAATAAATAGTTTACTGTAAAAATGGGCAAGAATTTAGCAGATCATCAATGTAAATCTAATACTGACAACAACAGAAATAAAAAATAAGAAAGATATAGTGCTGCAAATAACCATGAAATTCTACAGATGTTTTAGGATATTAGTTACTTGGTATTGCTATGACAGATAAGGGAACTCTGGCAGTCCAGTGTTAAAAAATTGCACAGCCACCCCACAAGCAGGTGTCTGAATACTATTGTTCTTTGGGAGAACAATAGGCAAACTCCTCCTATGTGATTTATAGCCTCTTAAAACTCACTGGAAGTCAAGAGTCAGTGGGTTTCAACTCAATGGCACATAACACCAACATAACAGAAAAACATAAGGACCACAGTTGGATGATTTTTAGTAAAAAGAAATCTATTTTCTAACAATTTAGAAAGCTAGACGTTTGAATACAGAGTGACAACTCTTGGGAATGCCTTCTCTCCCTGTCAGTTCAGGTAGAAAGCATTTGTCTCTTCAGCATCTGCCTGCAGGCTTCCTTAGATCGCCATGATCTTGGATTCTATCTCACCTTAACTCACTTCTGCTCCCTTGCTTAATTTCTTGTACGTCTCCAAACAAATAGACTCAAGATACAGTCTCCACTAGTTGTGTGTAATTAAAATTCAAAGACAAAATCCCCAATGGGATTATAACCACAATTATAGTTGTTGTTATTATGTGCCATCAAGTTGCTTGCGACTCACAGAGACCCTATGTACAACAGCCCTAAACTTGGCTCTGTCCTGTGCCAATCACACTGTCTCCAATACACCCACCCATCTCGATTACCCCAGTCAATGAATCAATCCACCTCATAGAGGGCCTTCCTCTCCTACGCTGTCCCTCTACCCTCCCAAGCATGATGTCCCTCTCCAAGGACCTGACCCTCCTTACAACATGTCCAAAGTATGTTAGATGAAGCCTCAGAATCCTTGCCTCCAAGGAGCCTCTCCAGGTTTAACCCCCTCCAGGATGAATCTGCTTGTTTTCCCAGCAGTTCATGGTACCTTCAATACTCTTCTCCAGCACCACAGCTCAAAGGCATCAATTCTCCTTCTATCCTCCCTAGTATTGTCCAACTCTCCAATGCATAACAAGTGATTGCAAAGATCATGGCCTATATCAGATGCACCTTAGTCTCCAGAGAGACACCATTGCTCTTCAGTACTTTGGATAAGAATTTATTATGTCAATTTTAGGAGAACAAACAAGTACATTATTTTTTAATGAAAATGTTTTTCATATTACAATTACAACAAAAGTGAACTTTAGTGGACTAGTTGCCAGAACTGTGCTTCCAACTTGAAGACATGCAGTTCAAATTCATCAACTTCTCAGTGGGAGAAAGATGGGCAATCTTCTCTCACATAATTTATTGCCTCAGAAACCTGACTGGAGGGTCTACTATGAGTTGATACCAACTCAATAACATAATAACTAGAGAAAAACCAATTTATGGTTATTTGGCTAATCTTAAGCAGTTGTCACTCTAATATTGGTAGTTTAAAGAACCACTTGGCCAACTGACTGGAAGAGATGTATATTTGTTCCCATTCCAAAGAAAGGTACCCAACTGAGTGAGGAAACTATGGAACAATAACATTGATTTCACATGCAAGCAAGATTCTACTGCAGATTAACCAAAAAGGAACAGCACATCAGCAGAGAACTGCTGGAAGTCCAGGCTGAGTTTAGAAGGGGTCGTGGTACTAGGGATATTATAGCTGATGTTAGATGGATCTTAGCTGAAAGCAGGGAATTCCAGAAGAATGTCTATCTGTGTTTCATTGATTATGCAAAGGCATTTGACTGTGTGGATCATAACAAACTGTGGCTGATTCTGAGAAGAATGGGAATCTCAGAACCTTTAATCTTGCTAATGCAAAACCTATACCTGAACAAAGAGGCAGTCATTAGAACAGAGCAAGGTAACACCGCATGGTTCAAAATTGGGAAGGGTGTATGCCAGGGATGTGTCCTATCTCCATACCTTTTCAACCTATATGCAGAACAGATTATCTGAGAGGCCGGGCTCTATGAGGAGAAGTGTGGCGTCAGGATTGGTGGAAGACATATTAACAATCTGCGTTATGCAGATGACACAACCCTGCTTGCTGAAACTGAGGAGGACCTCATACACTTGCTGCAGAGGGTCAAGGACTGCAGTCTTCAGTATGGATATGGACTGAGGCTCAATGTCAAGAAGACAAAGATTCTCACCACTGGACCAATTGGTAGCATCAGGATGGATGGTGAAGAGATTGAGATTGTTCACAGCTTCAGTTTGCTTGGCTCCATGGTCAACACTCTTGGCACCAGCAGCCAGGAAATCAAAAGACGTATCGTGATGGGAAAGTCTGCTGTTAGGGACCTCTCTAAAGTACTCAAGATCAACGGTGTCTCTCTGGCCTGATACCGGCCATGGTCTTTGCAATCACTTCTTATGCATCAGAGAGTTGGACAATGACTAGGGAAGATAGAAGGAGAATTGATGCCTTTGAGCTGTGGTGCTGGAGTAAAGTATTGAATGTTACCATGGACTGCCAAGAAAACAAACAGATTCATCCTAGAGAGGGTTAAACCAGGCTACTCCTTAGAGGCAAGGATTCTGGGGCTTCATCTGACATATTTTGGACATGTTGTAAGGAGAGACAAGTCCTTGGAGAGGGACATCATGCTTGGTAAGGTGGAGGGACACCGCAAGTGGAGAAGACCCTCTATGAGGTGGATTGATTCAGTGACTGTGGTAATTGGGATGGGTGTGTCAGAGACCATGCGATTGGCACAGGATAGAGCAGCGTTTAGGGATGTTGTATATAGGGTCGCTATGAGTCACAAACGACTCGACGGCACCTAACAACAACAACAGTTTCAAGAAGAAATTTATATGCTACAAACTTTTCTGAAACCTAAAATATGATTTTATAAAAAGTCAGTTTTCACACAGTGGAACACTATGCACCATTGAAAAAACAAGGAACTCGTAAACTGTTATGCAAAATGGATGACTCTGGAGGACATTATACTGAGTGAAATATCTCAGTCACAAAAGGACAAATAGTGCATCGGGCCACCACTGCAAAACAAGATTGATATCAGGGTTGAGGAAAGACAGAAAAGAAGGGGAGAAATGATGTATATTGCATTGAAACAGACGAGAGAGAGGACAGTTTAAAAGGGTTATATGAATGGGTAGTCTTGTCATTACAGATGCCCAGAGTGAAGGCTGTGTAGTGGAATGGTTTGGTGGGGTAAGGATTGCATAACAAAGAAAGAGTTTTTCTTTTCCTTTTCAAGAAGCATGAATTGGGGGGAGGGCATGGGCAGGGAGAAAAGTGGAACAATGAATGATTGGAAACCCTAAATCTTTTTAAAACGTTATTAAAATTAATAAAATTTTAAAAAATGTAAAATGTCAGTTTTCATGGCATTGATTGTAATTCATGGTAACTACATGCTTATCACAGCAGAACTGTGCTATGCAGGTTTTTCAATGGCTGGGTTTCCAGAAGTTGATGATCAGGTCTTTCTTCTGAGGTACTTTCTGGGTGAATATGAATCTCCAATTTTTCTATTAGCTGCCAAGCATGATAACTTTGTTCCACAAAGGCACTCCATGACCTCTCTAGTAGAAGGTAAACTGAGGACAATCAGCTATAAGGGATGCAGGAGCAGCATGTTTCACAAATAGTGAACATTTGTTTTCAAATATTACATGGAGGTTAAGTGATAGTTTCCATGGGGTTTAGAGTTTGTTTTGTAGGTTGGAAAATGCAGAATTTGGTCTTACCATGTGAATGAAATAGAAGGAAAATAATTTTGGGCCAAGACTTATTTAAGGTACCTAAGCTTACATGTGCTTTAAAGAAACAATGTCAGATTTATATGTGGAGCAACTTTGTAAGTTGTTATGCGCAGGCATATTATTTCTGCTTTCCCAGCACAAAAGCGTCTTGAATATTTCATACTTATTCTGGAGTTGAGACAATTTGCTGGCATCTGTCTCAGAATAGCAAGTATTTTGTATTCACCTTGTCTGTGTTTTCTAAATTCACACATCTTTGCTTTTTTTTTTTTTATTTCCTTGTAGAAGAATAGACCTGAAAAGTGGAATAATTAGCTTCTCTGTCTACCTGTTTTGTTGCAGTGTTGTCCTTGAATATCACATTCTAGTAAAGATCTTTAATGAGAACATTAACAACAACAATTTTTAAAGCACTCTATTCAAAAACAAAATCTCAGGTGTAGTACATAGTGATAAACAAAAAGAAACATGTGCACACTCAGTCACGTACATATACATACTCTAAACTGGGAAGCACGCCCAGAAAAAGTCAAAGAATAATGGAGGAAAGGTGGTAATTAGGAGGAAAGGAGACAGGGAAGTAAATGATGATATAAAAAAAGATTCAAAATCTGAAAAATAGCTTTCATGTAATAACAAGAAACCTACCTATGTGGTTTTGAAGGGTATAGAAAACCCTAAATTTAATGCTACTTAATATAGGGTTAGATTAGCTATTATACATTTTTGCTAGTGTACTTGTCTTCAAACAAGCCCATTTAATGAATGCTGCCTTTAGACTTTCACAAGAATTATAATATACTACTCAACAATAGCATGTACTAGAAAGACCATCAAGCTAGGCATCAGAAGTCTAGAATTCTATTCTAAACAGGAAACTCCTTGTATGACCTTGGATAAAATGCTTACTCAAACTGTGCTTTCAGCAGTTTGAGAGTTTTAAGTAGAGAGAGGAATATTTTGAGATTTCAGGTACAAAATTATGAATATTTAAACAAGATGTGTAAAACATAAATCTTTAAGCTAAAATTGTCATCATGTCTGTATATGCATACATATATTTTACAAAGCATTATGCATATACCTGCATTTATATATTTTGATAGGTATAATGTAATTACATATTATGTATTTTTGGGTGTATGTTATTGTTGGAAAAGAATGGTCAATCTCCTCCTGTGCAACTGTCTCTGAAACCTACTGGAGGGCCCAACTTGACGGTACAAAACAACATTGTTACGTATCACGTATCACGGAGTCAGAAAAATTTCATAGCTGATCCTCCAGTGAGTTTTAAGAGGTGGTAAATTGCAGAGGCTATAAATAAGACAGAAAGAGATTGCCTCTCCATCTCTCTTTCTCTCTTACCATGAGTCCACCAGAGATTCCTGATCTGATCCACAGCTTTGACTGCCAATATTCATTTTCTCCAACGATTCCTTCCACAAATGTAGTCGATCTGATTTCTATGCAGCCCATCAAGTGATAACCACATGTAAAATCATCTTTTACACCTTTTAGGAGAGGTATTTATAATGAATAAATAATTATAAAAGCCAATCATTGTATTTCCAGGCTCATTTCTATCACCAAGCCTATATTTTCCAACTACTGTTCCTTCTTCATTGTTTCCCACTTTTGCATCCCAGTTACCACATCCTAATTGCATGTTTGGTCAATTTCAGACTGCAAAATTTGGTAAAATTATCAATTTCTTCCTCTTTGGCTCTTGATGTAGGAGCATATATTTGAATAATAGTAGTGTATGTGTTGGATATTATCCTATCACTCACAAAACTGTATTTCAGGATAGAACTTGAAATTGATTTTACTTTTATTAGTTTATTTACAAATTGGCTTTTTGATTATGAATACAGCATCGTACTTCCTGTTTTTCATTTCCTGCATAGTATACCAAATAATTATCTGATTCAAAGTGGCCAAAGCTGGTCCACCTCATCTCACTAATGCTTGTTGTTGTTATGTGCCATTGAGTTGCTGCATGTGTTCCATTTCATTCTTAACAATTTCCAATTGTCCAACATTCAAGCTACATACATTCCATGTTCCAATTGTTAAACGATGTTTGTTATTGATTTTCTTCATTGTAACTGACTTCCAATCTAAGCTCTACCACTACACTACTGTAAATATCCTCTTTGTTTAGTGTTCATAGGGTTTTTAAAGCCCTGTTATTTTAGGAAGAATGGGAATCTCAGAGCACTTGATTGTATTCATGAGGAACCTAAATTGTGTTCAAGCAGAACCTACCTGGATCAGGAGGCTGTTGCACCTGTTGTGTGAACAGAGAAGGGGAGCATTGCATGGTTTGGAATTGAGAAGGCAGTGCCCCAGGGCTGTATTCTCTCTATATACCTATTCAATCTGTATGCTGAGCAAATTATTTGAGAACCTGGACTCTATGAAGAGGAATGTGGCATCAGGATTGGAGAGAGATTCATCAATAACCAGTGTTATACAGATGACAAAACCTTGCTTGCTGAAAAGGAAGAGGACTTAAAGTACTTTTTGCAGAAGATCAAGGAATGCAGCCTTTAGTATGAATGTTTACCATTAGACTGATAGGCAGCATCATGATAGATGGAGAGGAGATTAAAACTGTTAACAACTAAAACTTGCTTGGGTCCACACCAGCAGTCAGGAAAGAAGGAGAAACGTTGCTGTTGTTGTTATGTGCCGTCAAGTCATTTGCAACTCATAGTGACCCTATGTACAACAGCCCTAAACCCTGCTCTATCCTGTGCCAATTGCATTGCCTCTGACACACCCATCCCAATTACCCCAGTCACTTTAATCAATCCACCTCATAGAGGGTCTTCCCCTCCTGTGCTGTCCCTCCACCCTCCCAAGCATGATGTCCCTCTCCAAGGACTTGTCCCTCCTTGCAACATGTTCAAAGTATGTCACACGAAGTCCCAGACTCCTTGCCTCCAAGGAGTAGCCTGGTTTAACCCTCTCTAAGATGAATCTGTTTGTTTTCTTGGCAGTCCATGGTACATTCAATACTCTTCTCCAGCACCATAGCTCAAAGGCATCAATTCTCCTTCTTTCCTCCCTATTCATTGTCCAACTCTCAAATGCATAACAAGTCATTGCAAATTGCACTAGAAAAATCTGCAGTTAGGCACCTTTCCAAGTTTGAGGAGTATATGTCAGTTTGAAGTCTAAGGTGAGCCTGATTCAGGCCATAGTCGTTCTGATTACTAGCTATGCATCCTTGAGCTGGACAATGTATAAGAATGACAGAAAAGAATTGACTCCTTTGAGCTGTGGTGTTAGAGGAGAGCACCTGCACATCCCATGGACATCCAAGAGACAAACAGATATGGTTTGGAGAGGGTGTAGTTGGATTCCTCTTTGGAGGCAAGAATGATGAAGCTTCACATTATATACTTTGGATAGGTTGCTAGTAAGTGCTATTTCTTGGAGAAGGACATGATGCTGGGAAGGGCAAAAGGTCAGCAAATGAGAGGAAGACCATCAACGAGGTGGATTGATATGGTGACTGCTACAATAAGCTCTTGTGTATAAGGGAGTGTGAGGATGGCACAGATAGAACAGGGTTCAGATCTTTCGTTCATAGGGTCGCTATGAGATGTGCTTGACTTGACCACATCTAACACCCAGTAATAGAGGTTGTGAAAGGTCAAAACAGAGGCTCGGCTCTGACTGGCTGAAGTTGGGCACCTCACAGGACAGCCACCAGAACCCGCAGACCCACCCTATCTTCCCAGGTAATCAGAGACACCAAAAGCACGCTACATCCGTTCTGGCCCGAGGGCCGCAGGCCCTCTGGCCAAGAAAAACCTATCTACATAGCAATTCTACAGGATGCATCACCTTTGACCGATAAACTTCAGACACACTGATCCCAACATAAGGAACTACCATCAGCTGATGTGTTTTTAATCACAGAAGCCATGGAAGCTTCATATATAAGTTATTAGATGGAGGGCTGGT
>NW_006399753.1:31199649-31207535 GCF_000299155.1 Elephantulus edwardii | reverse complement strand
TCTGCGTGTGTTCTGTTGTGCATAGGGTTTTCAGGGGCCTGCTATTTCAGAAGTGGGTGGCCAATCCTTCTCCCTAGTCTGTCTTAATCTGAATGTTCAGATTTAGAGGAGTATATTTTACATATGTTGTTGTTATGTGCCATTGAGTCACCTGCTACTCATAGAGACCCTATGTACAAAAGTTCTAATCCTGCCCTATACTGAGCCTATCTCAGTGACTCTGACCCACCTTGCCCCATTGCCCCAATTATTGTACTGATCTATCTCATCTGGTGTCATAATCTCAATCTCTCTCTCATCTATCTCTATATCTCTATCTCTATCTCTATCTATATCTATAACTATATATCTCATCTATATCTTTACATCTTTGCAATTACTTGCTAAGTATCAGAGAGCTGGACAATGACTAGGGATGAAAGAAGGAGAATTGATGTCTTTGAGCCGTGGTGTTGGAGAAGAGTGTGGACTATATCATGATTGCTAAGAGAACAATCAGCTTTGTCCTAGAGAGAATGAAGCCAGGCTGCTTCTTGGAGGAAAAGATTCTGAAGCTCTGCCTGACATACTCTGGACATGTTGCAGCAAAGAGGGACCAGTCCTTGGTGAAGGACATCATGCTGGGGAGGGCGGAAGGACAGCACATGAGAGGAAGACCCTTGATGAGATGGATTGACTCAGTGGCTGGGGTAATGGGGATAAGTGTGTCAGAGACAATAAGAGTGGCTCAAGATAGAGCAGGGATTAGGGGTGTTGTACATAGGGTTGCTAAGAGTCACAGGCGACTCCATGGCACATAACAACAACATGTACATGTGACAATTGAGGTGTTATTGTTATCTGCACTTAGTCAACCTCCAATTTACAGTAATCCCATTTAGAACCAAATGATTCTGTTCCACCCTCAGAATTTGCTCTGTATTGGGCTCTTATAATTCATTACCTTTTTGTTTTTTAATTTATTACCTTTTTATTGACTGATTTGTAATAGTATATTGCCAGGCTTTCTTGCTAGTCTATTTTATCTGGGAACTCCTAATAAAACTTACCCAGAATCATAACAACTTGGAAGTCTCTTGTCATATGGATGTAAATGAATTGCACTAAATAGGAATCAAATTTACTTTCTTGTCTCATAGGTAAGCATTCTACCATCAAACCACTAGTGTCTCACTGAAGTGTTATTGTATGTCAAGTAAGAGCAGTGGGTTTTCAGAGGCAGTGAATTGTATGGGAGGCGATTGCTCATTCTTCTGTCACAGAACAACTAGGAGATTCAAACCACAGACCTTTAATATTGAAGTCGAGCTTTTTACCACCAGATCATCAGAGCTCAAAATATTCACAATAGTTCTAGGTAAGTGAGGGTAAATTGAATGGACTTTCAATATGAAACAGTCAAGGAGACCCAGGGTTATTCTTATTTTGTTGTTGTTGTTAAACATAAGATATTCTGGAAAAGTTTTGTTGTGTATCAGAAAATACTAAGTAATATAATTCCATTGTGTCTCCAGCAAAAGTTTAAATAAAGTTGCAGAATAATATCAAAGAATTATAAGGTATATGTTAGACCAAAATAATGTTTGTTTAATTGAGTAGTTGAGATAAAAGAGAACAGCAATGACAAATAATTAGATCATATAGGACAGAAATCCTTTTTGAGTCTGAAAGATACGTGCTTTCTCTGTTAAGTTTTCCATCACAGCAATAATCCTTCTAATCTCAGCTAACAATCCAGTAAATGGGTGGCACAAGAGATTGTGTGTTTTGTTATTTGTGTATATTTTGTGTATGTCTAAAAGTAAGGTGATAGTTGGTGAGTAAGCATTAATAATAACAAATTATTTTCTTCTTCTCTTTTAAATATTTTCAAGTATAAAAACAGTAGGGAAATAATAAAACAGACTCAAGTTACTGGCTTGAACAGTATGTGACTGAATTCTAAGGTAATGACAGGCTATAGATGACTATAGAATACACAGTGTGTCTACAATGCACTTACTGCTAAAGACACTATTATTTCTTTTCCTTAGTGGTGAGATAAGTTGCTTTCAAAGATGACTAGGTCTTTTGTGTTAAACTGTTGTTTCCTAATCAATCTGATTTCTTTGTAGTCCATTAGTGATTTCCATGTGTCAAGTTGCCATTTATATTTTTTAAGACAAAGTATTGCAATGAACAAATTACTGACAGCACAAAGTTTGTCAGTAAGTCTGTACTTTTCGATTACCCTTCCTTCTTCTTTGTTTCCAACTTTGAATTCTAGTCACTAATTATCATTAATGCATCTTGATTGCATTTTTTGATCAATTTCAGACTGCAAGATTTGATAAAAATCTTCCCTTTCCTCCTCTTTGGCTTTGACTACTATTGTGTATATTTGAATAATTAGTGAGATTATCAGATGTTCCTTATATGAGTATGGATAATAGCCTGTCACTCAAAACATTATACTTAAGGATAGAACTTGAAACCGTCTTTTTAACTATTAATGCTACACCATTCTTCTTTGGTTTTTCATTCCTGGCATAGTATACAATGTAATAATCTGATGCAAATTGGCCAAACCCAGTCCATTACAACTCATTAATGCATAGAATGTAGATGTTCATGCATGCCATTTCATTTTTCACAATTTCTAGTTTTCCAACATTCATACTTAGTGCATTCCATGTTCCAACTATTAAATTATGTTTGCAACTGTTTCTGCTTATTTTGATTAACTTTCAACCTGGGCTTTACCTGTTGTTTGCTGTTGTTCATAGGTTTTTCAGAGGCCGGCTATTTCAGAAGTGGATAGTCAATCTTTCTTCCTACTCTATTTTAATCTGGGAGCTCTGCTAAAACCAGTCCACCATGAGTGACCCCTCTTGCATTTGACATGTTTGAGAAGCTCAACATCAACAGTCAAAACCAGATCAGGCGTCAACTGTGAAATAGATCAGCAATAACTCATGTGTAAGCCCAAAATTGAGGCTGAAGAAAATGAAAATAAATCCACAAGAACCTATAGTCTTGAGTCTATTGTACCTAAATTTATAAAGTATATTAAGAATTGGTTTGCAACATTGTACACCAATTTTAGAACATCAGATGAGCTGTGGGGTGAGATCAAGGATATCATTCATGAAAGAGTAAAATTCATTACAAAGACAGAGGAAGAAGAAAAGCCCAACATGGATGTCAGAAGAGACCCTATGACATCTAAAGACATTTTAACATCTCTATAGAAAAGCTAAAAAGAAAGATAAGAGATGCTGAATGAAAAAGCCAAAGAGAAGATTTCAAAGGGCACTTGGAGAAGACAAAGTAAACTATTATAATGGAATATACAGAGATCTAGAATTGGACAATAAAAAATGAAAAATTCACTCAGCATTTCTAAAGCTGAAAGGACTGAAAAACAAATTCAGACCTCGAGTTATAATACTTAAAGATGCTAAGGGCAAAATCTTGGTTGATACAGGAAGCACCAAGAGAAGATGGAAAGAAAACACAGAATCATTGTACCAAAAGAGAACTGGCCAACACTGAAATACTTCAGAAAATACCATATGATAAAAAGCTTAATGGTAAAGAAAAAGAAGTGCATGCTGCAATGAAGGCATTAGCAAAAATAAGGCCCCAGGCCAGAGGGATATAAATTGACATGTTTCAAATGGTAGATGCAGCCCTGGATGTGCTCACCAGGCTGTGTCAGGAAATTTGGAGGACAGCTGCTGGCCAATTGACTGGAAGAGATTCATATTTGTTCCCATTCCCAAGAAAGGTGATCCAACAGAAAATGGAATTTTTTGAACAGTATAATTAATGTTACATGCAAGCAAAATACTGCTAAAGATCATTAAACAATGGCTAGAACAGTACATAGAAAACTGGATATTCAAGCTGGATTTAGAACAGGCCATAGCATTGTTGATGTAAGATGGATCCTGGCTGAAAGCAAAGAATACCAGACGAATGTCTATTTGTGGTTTATTGACTATGCAAGTGCATTTGACTTTGTGGATCATACATATTATGGCTAACATTGCAAAGAATCCCAGAACACTTAATTGTGTTCATGTAAAATCTATACCTAGACCAAGAAGCTGTCATGCAAATAGAGGAATGGAACACTACGTAGTTTAAAATTAAGAAAGCTGTGCATCAGGTTGTATCTTTTTACTATATCTATTCAGTCTGTATGCTAAGCAAATTATTTTAGAAGCTGAAATCTATGGAGAGGACTGTGGCATCAGGATTTAACACAATCTTGCTTGTTAAAAGTGAGGAAGACTTGAAACATTTTCTGTAGATGATCAAACACTGCAACCGTTGGTACAAATTGTATCTCAACATAAAAAAAAAAATCTCACTGGTAGACTGATAGACAACATCATAATAAATGGTGAAAAGATTGAAAATGTCAATGCCTTCATCTTACTTGGACCCACAATCAGTGCACTTGTGACCAGCAGTCAGGAGATCAAGAGACATATTGCTTTGGGAAAGCCTGTAGTCCAGGACCTCTCCAACCTATTGAGGATCAATGATGTTCTTTTGAGGACTAAGGTACAATTTATTCAGACCATAATCTTTTCAATCACTTGCTGTGCTACTGAGAGCTTGACAATGAATAAAGATGACAAGAAAAACTGATCCCTTTGGACTGTGATGTTGGAGAAGAGTACTGAAAAACTCATGAACTGCCAAAAGAATAAATAGATATGTGGAGGAGAAGGTACAACCAGTGTTTCATGGAGGCTAGGATAGTGGAGCTTTATCTTGCATACTTTGGACATGTTTCTAAGAAGGCAATTCCTTAGAGAAGACATCCCTCAACCAGGTGGGTAGACAGAGTGACTATAGCAATGAGCTTTAGTTTGTTGGCTAGGACATGGTTCTGATCTGCTGTTTGTAGGGCTGCTGAGCTGTACTCAACTCAACAGGACCTAACAACAGCATTGTTTATTAATGATCAAATTTACCATATGGAATAAAATTAAATGATTAATACATTTTTACTGAATCTGAGAAGAATGGAAGGAAACCATAAAGGAAGGAAGAAAAAGTCAAAGATTAGGATATTACACATTTTTAAAAAGAATTCTTTAGAAACTTAATGTTTACTATAGGTTGCATCGAGTCGTAGATGACTCATAGCCACCCTATGAAAGAAAGACCTGAACACTTTATAACTTTCATACTTTCTCCGTATTAATAGAATTTCCAGAGGCAAGCTATTTTAGAAGCAGATGCCACTCCTTCTTCAAAGCTTGTTTTAATCAGGAAGCCCACCAAACACTATCCACCATGAGTAACCATTATCACATTTGACACATCAGTGTCACAATGTTTAGCATTACAGCAAACACGAGTTACCTCTGTACAGCAAATGGACAGACCAGTGCTATACCACTTAGAAGAAGGTTTGACCAAAATCAATTAAAACCAGCCTTGAGGGCTGCAGATTAAAATCACCCACCTCTGTAGAATCTGGCAGCTGCTGCTGACTTCCAACCTGGATTCAAGCCCCATACTGCTGATAAAATGCATTTTTAAATAGGAGACCAAATCAAATCAACTCACACCCATTGCCTGCAACTCACAAAAATACACTATGCAAAATAGCTCTGAACTATGTTGTACTCTGAGCCAATCTCACTGTCTCTAACACGCCTACCCCCATTATGCTGTTACTGTGTCAATCCATCTCATCCAGGGTCTTCCTCTCCTGCATTGTCCCTCCATCCTTCCACGTATGAGTCAATAAATATTCAACTCAATGTTTCCTACCGCTTTATTCTTCATTGTTAGAATGAAGATCCCTGAGGCATTTTAAGGTCTAAATAGTCCTGAGCACCTGTGGTGTTGGAGAAGTGTACTGAATATCCCATGGGCAGCCAAAAGAACAGACAGTTATGTCTTGGAGAAGGTGCAGCCAGGAGTGCTCTTTGGAGGCAAGGCTGTTGAGGCATCACCTCATATACTTTGGGCATGTTGCTAGAAGGGGCTATTCCTTTGGGAAGGACATGATGCTTGGAAGGGTGGAGGATAGATAAATGAGAGAAAGATCCTCAACTAGGTAGATTGACATGGTGACAGCCACAATGGGCTCTAATGTGTCAGGAATTAAAAGGCTGGCACAGAATATTCGGGGTTCAGATCTGTTGTTCACAGGGTTGATATGAGTTATATTCAACTCCATGGCACATAACAACAAGAAAATGCACAAAGATATACTTAAAACACTCTAAAAGCTTTTGCCAACTCTACAACAAGAAGTATGCTAAAGTACAACAGAATAGCTCAATTCTCAAGCAGAATGGTTAGTCATTTTTTTCTGTCATTACATATAAAAATTAGTATATGCTTTGGGAAAGAACGCCAATATTTTGTCATATTATATATTCATTTCATTTTTTAATTATTTTTATTTAGCAATTGAAATATTTTCTTTATAGTTTTAAAGCTATAAAAAGACAAAATTAGTGTAAATTTAACAATCTCTTAAGAATAATTACATTTTGTCTGAATAGTTATTTCCATTAATCTACTGAGCTAAAATGGGGATATTTATATTATTGTACTTTATATAATAATGATTCATTTATTGAGTAAAGGAATGTTACTTTTCAAATATCAAGAAAAATACTCCTTGAGTTTGGTCTAGTTACTTAAACACTATTAATATACCTCAAACATGTATTCTCTTCCATGGAAACAAAGAATTCACTACTAACTATAGATTCCATTCTACTCCCAGCTGCTGATGTGCTTTGGTTATAGTGTTTTGTCATCCCCTTTCCACTTCTGACTTGTCTCTTTTTTAAGTCTGGGCTGCCAGAAGAGACAGGTGGTGCATGAAGGTTACTTAAAACAGTGCCAATTTTAGCTCCACAGCAACATGGGTCAAATCAAGTGGAAAATGTTGGTAGGGTGGGAGAAAAGAGAGTTTGAAATGGGAATGATCTTTTTCCATCCTTCATGTGTATTTTAGGATTTTATCTAGTTATGCCTGGATAAATAATAGAGACTCCTGAAATTTCAATTAATAAATGAAATTACTTATATATTCTGTCCCAGGAACCAAAATGTTGCATCTTATTTTGTCTGCATAACAATCTTGTGAAGTAGCTATTTTTCACATGTATTTTATACCTCTAGTATCTGAGGTTTAGAGTGGAACAGTGGCAGTCCCAAGCAAAGTATAGATAGATAGATAGATAGATAGATAGATAGATAGATAGATAGATAGATAGATACAATAAAGCATAGATATTGTTTGAGTATGCAATTGTGTCTCATAAGGGACATTTAACAATTTCTGCAGATACTTGTAGTTGTAGCTGAAATAGTGGTGCTGTTAGCATTTGGTATCTGTAGGCAAATTGTTGTTGTTAAGTGCTATTGAGTTGAGTATGACTCATAGCAACTACATGAAGAACAAAGCTGAACCTTGTCCTATCCTATACTATTGTGATAATATCTGACATACTTGAGCCCAGTGCTGTATTACTGTGTCATTCCATCTCATTGAAGGTCTTCTTCTCTTTTGCTAACCCTCCACCTTTCCAAGTTTGATGTTCTTTTCCAAAGAATAGCCTCTCCTAACTATGCCCGATGTATGTAGGATGAAGTTTTGTACTCTGGCTGTAATTTCTTCAATACATATGCTATTCCATGGACATTCAGTACTCTTAACAAACATCACAACTCAAATACAAAATTCTTTTTCAGTCTTCTTTCTTATTCATTGTTCAGCTCCCAAATGCATGCTATTGTTGTTATATGCCATCATGTCTCTTTCAACTCACTGTGATACTACAGAAAACAGCTCTGAACCTTGTTCTATCCTGAGCCAACCTTATTGTCTCTGACACACCTATCCCCATCACCTTAGT
>NW_006399753.1:31192750-31193934 GCF_000299155.1 Elephantulus edwardii | reverse complement strand
CAACTCCATTTTCCCTCACCTTTTCATCTCCAGAATAATATATCATGTGATCATCTGACTCGAAATGCCCCATGCCAATCCATCTCATCTCTCCAATGCCTAGTATGTCAATATTTATGCTTCCCATTTCTTTCTTAACAATTTTTAATTTTCCTACATTCATGGTTCTCACATTCCATGTTCCAATTAGTGTCTTCTTACAACTGTTCTCTTCCTTTGTATTTCCATGCTTGAGAGTTCTACCTAAGTTGACCTTTCTGTTCATCTACGTGTGTTGTGTTGTACATAGGGTTTTCAGAGGCCTGCCATTTCAGAAGTGGATGGCCAATCCTTTTTCCTATGTTCATCTTAGAGATGGTAAAACCAGGCTGCCTCTTGGAAGCAAGGACTCTGAAGTTTCCTCTGACATATACTTGAGAGGGTGGAGGGAAAGTGCGATAGAGGAATACCATCGATGAGATGGATTGATTTATTCAGTGACTGGGGTAATGGGGGAGGTGTGTCAGAAATAGTAAGATTAGCACAGGATAGACCAGGGTTGTACAGAGGGTTACCGTAATTCTCAAGTGACTGGACAGCACATAACAACATACATAGTACTACAAATTCGGTGATTTAAAACAGTGAAAATGTGTTGTCTTATAATGTGAATTCAGTGTCAGCAATAAGGCATACTTTCTCAAGGGAGCAAAGAAAGAGCTTATTTATTTTTTTTTGTCTTTATTTGCAGAAGCACAGTGATTCCTAGGCTAGTAGCTGCCTAACTCCAAAGTCAGCCTCTGTTTTCACATGGTCATCTTTACTCTATATGCCTATATCACTTCTTTTTTTATTAAGACATTATTCATATTGGATTAAAGACTATACCTTCATTTTAATTTTCTTTATTTTCTCACTTTTTATTGTGTTTTGAAAGTTTAAGAGCATATTGGTATTCCATTCAACCACACAGATTTATTTTATGCCATTGCTCACAATTCCCACATGAACTTCTCTTAACTAATTATATATGTAAACATTTTATTTACAATTAGATCACATTTGTCAGTCTTAAGAGTTAGAATTTCAAGATATCTTTTTGGAGAACTTAAATTTAACCATAATCATCTGCATTTCAGTCAAGTCTCTAGGTTAGAGAGAATGGTACAGCAATGAAGGAATGAAAACCCAAAATCCCTGTAAAT
>NW_006399753.1:31189795-31192650 GCF_000299155.1 Elephantulus edwardii | reverse complement strand
AAAAAAAGAGGATAACACTAATTTATGCTTCAGAGGGAAGCCAGAGTGCTCCTTACAAACAAGAATGGTAAGATTTTATCTTACATAACTTGAGTATGTTATCAGGTGAGGTTCCTAATTAATAACAGCAACAGCATTTTTAAAGGTAAATAGCTTTAAATATTAGCTCATGTTAGGCAGTACATTGCCAGCAAAGAGTTAGTGCTTTTTAAGATTAAATTATGTTGTTTAGTGTATAGTATTGCTGTATATCATCAGACTACACACTTGTGGGCTGGCAGCCCAGATCCTTACCACTATGCTACCAGAGCTCCTTGTTTGATTGGTTCTAATCATGTCCAGAGAGATTGGGATGTCAGTGAAGGAAGTAGAGTTTCGGAGCTAACAGCGTCACCATATAATTGCAACTGTGTGAGCAGATGGGCTCTCTAAGGGAAGCTTGATAGAAGGATATTATTTGTCAAAAATCAAGGGCTAGGTAGATGAGGGAAGTAAGTTCAAGATGTGATTAGAAAGTCACCAGGAGAACAGGAAATTAAAGAGTCTCTAATATTTGATGGAATGAATAGAAATGAAGAAAGAGAGAAAAGCAGACAACCTATAAAATACAACAACAACAAAGAAAAAAACCAACAAAGTATAAAGGAAAATGTCAATGTTAAAGACAGGCAGAAAAAAGGATTTTCAGTTTTTTTGTTTGTTTTTTTTAAAAAAAAACAACTCTTAAAATAATCTCTCTTTGACAAATTGCTTTGTTTCTATATGTAATGCCTTTCAAGGAAAGGGAAAAAAACAAAAAACCACGACGCAAAAAAAACCCCACAACTGTTTGTCAAGCAACACTATAAGTTTGAAACCATAGTGATTCTATTTTGCTGACCTTCTGACCCTACCCAAACACATCTTTGTGTTCCAAGATATATTAAATAATCTGATTAATGTTTACCCCTAGATATTGTTTACAACCCACCTCAGGAGATTAAACAATGAGGGCTGAAAAAATGGAAAATGGCCCTGGTCTTTGAAACTGCTACTCCAACCAACGTAGAATGAATGATTCTGCTCTATCATTTACACCAATTGAGTCTCTGTGCGCTTTCACCAAAGCCCACATTTGAAATAAAGCATATTGCTATGCAGTCAACTAGTGTTGATTCTGGACTTTGTGTGAATTTGGACCTTTCAAACTCCTTTCTACCAGTCCCATTCTCGTGATTTTCTCTTTAACACATTTAGTACCAGTGAAGTAAGTATTATTATCCCCACTAAGACTGATAAAATAAAATACCTAACACTTAAATGCAATATCTAATTATTGATAGAGCTAAGATTCAAACATAGGATTAGCTAGTTTACATCTACTTAATTACCTTTTAGCATTAGTGGCCTCCTACTGGTAAGAAACTGTGCTACTGTCTCAAAGTCACATAGTTCAAATCCACCAGGTGCTGGAGAAGAGTATTGAATGTACCATGGACTGCCAAGAAAACAAACAGATTCATCGTAGAGAGGATTAAACCAGGCTGCTCCTTGGAGGCAAGGATTCTGGGGCTTCGTCTGACATACTTTGGACATGTTGCCAGGAGGGACGGGTCCTTGGAGAGGGACATCATGCTTGGGAGGGTGGAGGGACAGCGCAGGAGGGGAAGACCCTCTATGAGGTGGATTGATTCAGTGACTGGGGCACTCAGGATGGGTGTGTCAGAGGCAATGAGATTGGCACAGGATAGAGCACGGTTTAGGGCTGTTGTACATAGGGTCACTATGAGTCGCAAACGACTCGATGGCACATAACAACAAACAACAACTTCCAAGGAAGAAATATGGACATTCTTCTCCCATAGGATTAACTGCCTCTGAAAACCCACTGGAGGGCCAGCTATGAGTCAGTTCTGACTTGACAGTACATAACAGCAACATATTATAAAAGGAACAGAACAAAGGAAACAAACAATCTTCCACTGTGTTCCAGGAGTACAAAAAAAAAAAAAAAGAAAAGAATTATGTGTCAGCCATGATAATTTTTTATTTATCTATCTTTCCTTTGGAGAGGGACATCATGCTGGGTAGAGTAGAGGGACAGCGCAGGAGGGGAAGACCCTCTATGAGGTGGATTGATTCAGTGACTGGGGTAATCGGGATGGCGTGTCAGAGGCAATGAGATTGGCACAGGATATAGCACGGTTTAGGGCTGTTGTGCATAGGGTCACTATGAGTCGCAAACGACTCGACGGCACATAGCAATCTTTCCTTTCCTGGAATTACTCCTCAGAGAGTTTTATCTATTGCCCCATAATCCTTGCCTCTATTTACTCTTCAGAATACTCTACTTTACTTAAGCTTCTACTAAAAGGACACCTCTGAACTATTCTTGATAGGATCTTCTACATGTACAACTGCAATAGATACTACTAAGACCTAAATAGTATTATTATATCAGCAGTAGATATCTTAGTTAACTATTTCCATTTCTTTGCATGTGTGATTTCAGTGTTCTCGTAGATTTTTACGTGTGCCTTCTCATTTTCAATTGTTTTCATTTCCTGTAGCCAGGCTTTAAAGATTGGGTTCCTATGGGCAGAGCTGTAGAACTTCTTTAATTCTCATTGTTCATTTATCACCTTGAATAATAACCACTTATCCCCTTGGCAACAATTACTACTTATTAGCCCTTAGAAAATTTCTTTAGTCCAGATTTCCAACTATGAATTGAATATTTCCCTTCAGATGTATTATAAACGACTTAAACTCCACCTATGAAATATAAAATTTACTATTGTCTTCCTAACCCTACTCCTCCTCATTTTTTAGCACTTGCTGCGAAGGGTCAAGGACTGCAGCCTTCAGTATGGACT
>NW_006399753.1:31187516-31189320 GCF_000299155.1 Elephantulus edwardii | reverse complement strand
TTTTTTTTTTCTTTGATGTTGAAATGTAGTCCTTCTTGAAGGCTGTAATCTGGTATCTTCTGGTGCAAGTGCTTCAAGCCCTCCTCACTTTCAGCAAGTAAGATTATGTAATTTGCATAACACAGGTTGTTGATGAGTCTTCCTCTCATCTTGATAACATATTCTTCTTCCTAATGTCCAGATGATTGAATTGTAGGATATTTAACAGTATCTCTTTCCTATACATTCCTTTGCTATACCTATTCAATCTGTATGTATAGGCAAGATACACTGCTAAATAGCCTATAATATACAAACAGTCCCTGCAATAAATAATAATCTCATTTAAAATACAAATAGCACTGTGCATGAAGAATCTGGAAATATATGTTTTCTACTTCTAAGTTCAGTGTTCTCTTTTTCATGGCATAGTTTTCTTCAGACATTAATAATGAAAACTTCAAAGCAACAAATTAGAACATAGTTCTTGAGTTATTGTATGTTGTTGCTATTGTTATTAGGTTCCATTGAGTCACCTGCTACTCATAGTAACCCTATATACAATATCTCTGAATTGTGCCCTATACTGAGACAGCTCATTGACTCTGACACACCTACTCCCATTACCACAATTACTGTGTCAATCCATCTCATCCAGGGTCTTCCTTTCCTGCGCTGTCCCTCCACCCTTCCAAGCATACACTAAAAGTGATGATCTGGTCCATACTTCCATAAAGAAAACAAAGACAGAGAAACATTTATGATTTTTCAGCATGTTGTTTGAAGACAAAGATAAGGAACTTAGATCTAATCCTTATAATTACAATAAAATTAAAATCAAATGCATATGCATATATACATAACGTGTAGATGGAAAATAGATAGGTGGTATATACAAATTCTCATATGGAGTAGGAATGAATAAAGCCTAGCTACCTTTGGGGCCTGAAACCAAACTCATCCCTATGACCTAATTTACAGGCAAGCAATAGACAGATCTAAAAGGTGAACAGTAACACCAGGGAAACAATCTTAATAAAATCAACTATACAAGATCAAAAAGATGTGATTAAACTTGAGGAGACAGTAGAAGCATGATGAATGGAAACAAAAACCAATAGAGAGGGACTGGGAAGAGAGTTTTACATTGTGGGGACTATAATCAATGTCCTGAAACAAAATATACATAAATGGTTGAATGACTTGCCAAATTGCTCTTTAAACCTCTTATTAAATATAATAAAGATTAGTGCTTTTTCTAACAATAAAATGATACATGCTTTTAAACACTTAGAAAATTGGAAAACAGGGGTTTGGGGTATTTTTGGGTTTTGTTTTTTTTTTTTTGGTAGTCACTTGCCAGTAAGACAGAGGGATTGCTGTGTCCAAATCACTTTAATGCAGGCCTGGGAGAACAGAGAGAGTTCTCTGAGAACCCCGCAACATTACACACTGCTTTTCTGTCTAAAAAATGTTATTGGTTTAAAAGTAGATAATTTATTCACCATATTGCTACCTTTAGTTCAAAGTTACAGAATTCTTGCTCTGAAAGGGGTAGTTTTCAGAGTTTCAAATATTTAGAAGAGAAATTGAGACTATGGAGAGAGTGATTCCATCACTTGCTAATTATCATAGATATTTAGGATTGCCATACACAAAAGGTCAAGGGCTGCAGCCTTAAATATCAACATCAAGAAAACAAAGATTGTCAACATTGGACCGATTGACAGGCTCATGATAGATGATAAAGAGATTATTAACAGTTTCAGTTTCTGTGGTTCCATGATCAAAACTCTTGGTACCAGCAGCCACGAAATTAAAAGAC
>NW_006399753.1:31181985-31184316 GCF_000299155.1 Elephantulus edwardii | reverse complement strand
GATCCATCTCATCGAGGGTCTTCCTTTCCTGAACCATCTTCTCACTCTCCCAAACATGATGTCCCTCTCCAAGGACTGGATCCTCTGTGCAACGTGCCCAAAATATGTCAAATAAAGCTTCAGAATCCTTGACTCCTAGAAGCAGCCTGGCTTCACCCTTTCCAGGACAAACATGTTTGTTCTTTTTGTAGTCCATGGTATATTCAACACTCTACTCCAGCACCACAGCTCAAAGGCATCAGTTCTCTGTCATCCCTAGTTATTGTCCAGCTCTCCCATGCATAGCACGCAATTGTGAAGACTATAGCCCAGATCAGATGCACCTTAGTATCCAGTCTGAAGTCATTGCTCTTCAGTACTCTGGAGAGGTCCTTAACATCTGACTTTCCCAATACAACTACTCTCTTGATTTCCTGGCTGCTGTTACCAAGAGTGTTGACTGTGGAGCCAAGCAAACTAAAACTGTGAACTATCTCAATTTCCTCACCATCCGTACTGATGCTACCAATTGACCCAGTAGTGAGAATCTGTTTTCTTGATGTTGAGCTTCAATCCATAGAGGAGGCTGCAGTCTTTGACCTTCTGTAGAAAGTGCCTCAGGTGCTCCTCAGTTTCAGCAAGCAGGGTTGTGTCATCTGCATAACACAGGTTGTTGATGAATCTTCCTCCAATCCTGATGCCACATTCCTCCTCATACAGCCCAGTGTCCTAGATAATGTGTTCTGCATACAGATTGAAAAGGTATGGAGACAAAATTCATCCCTGATGGACCCCTTCCCAATTTGAACCATGCAGTGTCCCCTGGCTCTTTTCTGACGACGACTGTCTCTTGGTACAAGAATAGGTTTAGTCTAAACACAATGTTCTGGGATTCCCATTCTTCTCAGAGTCAGCCACAGCTTATTGTGATCCACACAGTCGAAAGATAATCTGAATCAAAGTTAAAACTAAAGTAACTAGAATAATAAAAGAAAATAAAACAACTTCTATCATTTTGTGTTTCCCCATTCACCAAAAATAAAACCCGCAATATACTCTAAGACATAAAGAGCTAGATACAATGTTTCTCATTCTTTTTATAGTTTCTATAATTTTGTGTATGTAAAATAGGCAAATTATAAGGTGTAAGTTTATCCACTTAAAAATATATATATTGGTTAAACACCATATTCAGAGTCTTGTGCGAGGTGCAGAGGATACAATGGTGAACATGACAAATATTCTCTACCTTCACGAAGCTTAAGTTTTGGAGGGCAAATAGAAAATTAATAAAACAACATGTGGAACACTAGAAAGACCAAATAAAAGCTGATGTCATTAAGTTAGGTGAAGGATATTGAACATATCATGGACTCTACAATATAACAAATCTGTCATAGAATAAGTCCAGCCCATAAAGTTCACCAGAGACAAACTGGGATCAAGCTTAGAAGATCTAGTTTACGGTATAAAGAGATTGCCAAATATAGCCAGAAATGCACAATCTGAAGAGGATAAAAAATTGATGAATTAGACCTTCTAACAGTTAAATCCCTATGAACTTCACAAACTTTTTTTCCAAAAGCATGGAAAAAAAATATCCTGGGACTCTACAAAAAAAGGATCCAATTACAAAATGGGCAAAAGACATGGAAAAAAAAATTCACAGAGGAGGACATTCAAATGGCCAACAGAGACATGATCCAAATCACTGGCAATAAGAGAGATGCAAATTAAAAACACAGTGAGATACTATCTCACTCCAGTAGCAGAGGCAAAGTTTAATATGGGAAGCCAATACTAAATATATGTAATAAACTGAATGCTGTCTCAAGATGTGAGGGAGGTGCTGTTCAAGCTAGAATTCACCCATATACACCCAGAGGCACCAAAGCAATCCTGAAGGGTTTACAGGATTCTTGCATTTGTATTTGCTGACCCCTCCCTCCTTAGTCAGGAGGAAGATTTTCAACAGAAAGAGCTTGGCTTAATTTGCATTGAATTCTCTTTGTGATTTACTTCCTGATAATTTTGAATAAAGACAAAGACACAGGGAAGCTGGACTAGGGGTCTTCAGTGGAGAACAGCTGGCCCCTGTTTTTCATGTGCTTTGCTCTATCTCATTCCTGGCTGTCTCATTATTAATAATTATAAAAATACCCTCAGTCTGCAACAGTTTAACAAGACAGCAAGTAATAAATGTAGGAAAGGGTGTGGCGAGATAGGAACCCTTACATATTGTTGATGGGTATAATGATACAACCTCTCTGGAAGGCAGTTCGGTGCTTCCTCAAAAAGATGAACATAGAAATTCTATATGACCCAGCTATTCCACTGCTTGAAATATACCCC
>NW_006399753.1:31179596-31180135 GCF_000299155.1 Elephantulus edwardii | reverse complement strand
TCACCTCCTTGTACCCCCAATATGTTTTTCCCAATTAAAAAATATTTTTTAAAAAGTGTATCTTTCACCACAAAACAAAATATTTTAAATTGTCAAGGATTTATTCATAGAGACTTATAGTAAATAATTTATAATCTCCTCCTATGTGATTAGCTGCCTCTGAAAACCCACTGGAGGGTCAGCTATGGGTCAGTTCTGACTCTATAGTATATTTGAAAATATTTTGTAAGTGAAAATGATAATATGTTACTATTGTTGTTAACATTGTATACCATTGAATCAGAAGCAAGCCATAACTAAACCTCCAGTGAGTTTTTATAGGTAGTGAATCTTACAGGAGTAGATTGCCTATAGTACTATTAATTCAATTTTTGTAATAATTAAGAAAGTTTGATAAAAATTGTTGTTGTTAGGTGTTGTCAAATTAGTTCTGGCTCAATCTGACCCTGTGTAGAACAGAAAGAAACATTGCTTGGTGGTACAAATCTTAGGGACCAGTCTTTGGAGAAAGACATTATGCTTGAAAGAGTGGAGGGACA
>NW_006399753.1:31171722-31177071 GCF_000299155.1 Elephantulus edwardii | reverse complement strand
GATTGTAAAAGTTGGTAAAAATCTTCTATCTCCTCTTCCTTGGCTCTGGTTGTTGGTGCATATATTTGAATGATAGTGGTATTCACTGGACCAACAGAAAAAGGCATAAAAATACAACTAAAACTCCCTTGAATTGTCATAGATGAATTAAACCATAAATGGAAGGAACAGTAAACAGTGAACAACCATGAACAAAGTTATTGAGACTAGTGTAAAGACAACAGAAGGAAGAGGCTGGTTCAATGTAAAGTGAGTTTGAATGGAAAGCGAAAACTATTCTTGATTGGAAAAAGAACTAAACAGATTTTGATCCTTCATGGTAATTAATCATACGGAGGATTTGTGTTATATGCCTCAAAGGTATTGACAGGAAATCCTGATGGTCGAGTATCTCGAGTTGTGTTGCTAACACAAAAACTGCTTTTCTGGAAGTCTGAGTGCAAGGGTGAATGATGAGCAGTCTCCTCCTTATCAACAGCATTCAAGTTACAGTCTCATAACCCTCCTAGAGGGTCAGTTATGAGTCAGAATGGACTTGGTGATAATGAGTAAATGAAAGAGGAAGGCCATTAACATATGAGTATTCAGATTGGAAAAAAAAGCAAACCCAAACAGAACAATGATGGGGTTTTGTTTCATTTTGTTTAAGTTGGGTTTTGTTTTGTATTCCTCCCCCCCCTCCCCAGTTGAATTTCTCTGAAACATTCCAAGAGCAAGTTTGGGTACTCTTTTTATTTAAATAAAATTTCTTTTTATACTGGTATATTTACAAAGTTTATGTACATTATTTTTCACACCAATTGTTTCCATTTCCTTTACCCACCTCCTTCTTTCACTCATCTTATTGTGAGAACCTATTATTAACCACCCATCCTGTCTCCTTCCCCCCTTAAATCCTCAATTCACATTCTACAGTAATGGTCTTATACAGTATTTGTCCCTTTGGGACTGTTACTCATACTTTTGATATAAAGAAACATACACACTAACATGTCAAAATACACTTAACTAGTTGGTGACTTTTCACTCTCAGAAACAAAATATATCTCTGCAAAATCAACAAATTTTTATAGCATAGAACCTCTCTGTCTAATAATATTTTGTCAGTCCATATGCTAAAAAAGATTATTTTCTATACTACTAGAATGTCAAAAACTAGTTTTGATAAGTAGAAGGTGTGAAATTGAAAAAAAAATGATCAAAATTCTGCATGCAGTTGGCTAAAATATAATTTCTCTGACAGTTAAACTATTAATATAAAAGCAGACGTGGGATAGGATGAAACACAAGAATGAGAGGCAAAGCACATGAATAGCTTTAAACTAAAAAAAACTAAACTCATTGCTGTTAATTCCAAGTATAGGAACCCTCATTGTGTTTCTGAGACTATAAATAAGGAAGAGACTGTTTATCTTTCTCCTACAGAACTTCCGGCAGATTTGAGTCACCAAGACCACTTTACCTTTGGTTACCAGCACAACATTCTAGGATTACAGTACAACTATCTCAGGTAGAGTAATAATTTAACAGCCCTTCAAATTGGTTGAGGCCAGAATGAACATCTGTGAGAAGTGGTTTATTTCTTTTCTACTTGAAAACTCTCTAACTGCTTTCCAGTCTGAACCAACTCACAGCTGACCTTCTAGTAGGTTTCATAGGCTGTAAATTGAGCAGGAGTAAGTTGCCATCTTTCTCTCACAAATAGTCACTAAAGGATATGAATCACTGAAGAGGCAAGATCTTTGTGTTAACAGTACAACTCACTATGGATGCTCTAGAGAAACTAAGTTGATTATAGGGGTAGTTGTCATTGTTGTTATGTGCCATTGAGCTGCTTGCACCTCCTTTGAAGCCTGCTCTATCCTGTGCCAAATTTACTGTCTCTGATATGCCCATCCTCATTAACCCAGTCACTGAATCAATCCATCTTATTGAGGGTCTTCCTCTTTTGTTCTGTCCCTCCACCTCTCCAAACATGATGTCCCTTTCTGAGGACTGGTCCCTCCTTACAAAATGCCTAAAGTATGTCAGACGAAGCTTCAGAATCCTTGCCTCCAAGGAGCAGTCTGGCTTCACCTTCTCTAGAATGAACCTCTTTGTTTTCCTGGCAGTCCATGGTATATTCAATACTCTTCTTCAGCACCATAGCTCAAAGGCATCAATGCTCTGTCTATCATCCCTAGTCCATGCCCAACTCCCTGACAAATAACAAGGAATTGAAAAGACTATGGCCTGGATCAGGAGTACCTTACACCAGATATCTTTTTTTTCTTTTATGTGAGCCATCATGCTCCAGTGCAAGATCTATGTTAAACAAATAAAACAAGTTGAAAGCAGAATGTAAATGAATGAAACATAATGTAAATAAATTATTGTATGCAAACCAGTAAGAAAAATGTAAAAAACACATAACCCAAGTTGTAGAGAACACAGTCAGCTCTCTGAGGCTGCTTTCAATGGTAATTGGCAATGGTAAGAATACTAGAAACAGCAATTTTTGCCTGATAAAATGCTTCTCTAGGGTAACTTTTACTGATTGCTTCTCATAATGTTGGCCTAGATTTTCAACCATACTTGAGTTTGAAGCTCTTTCTACTCAGTCTTTTTATTCTTTCTCTATTCATAGTGTTAAACCTGTAGTCAAAAGTTCCATCCAATGGCTCAGAATCATAGTAACTTTATGCACAAATTATGTGTCATCCTCACAAGTCTGCACTGTGCCTAAGTCCATTTTTGGGTCACTGTGTTAATCTACCTCAAGATAATCTTAAATTATTTACTTTTACTTTTTAATACTATGTTTAAAAAAATCAACGAACATTTTGCTTTGGGCCTACTGTCTACAACCTCTTCAAGATGTTAAAGAGCAAGGATATTTTAAAGACTATAGTGGGCATGACCCAAGCCAGGATATTTTCAACTGTTTCATATGCATATGAAAGTTGGACAATGAATAAGCAAGACGTAAGAAGAAGTAATGTCTTTGAACTATGATGTTGGAACAAAAATCATGATACAAAATATATATCAAAAGAACAAACAAATCTGGCCTAGAGGAGATACTGCCAAGATAGTCCTTAGAAGGAAGAAAGGATGACAAAACTTGGTCTCATATATTTTGGGTGTGTTACAGAAGGAGCCAGTCCCTGGAGAAAAATGCCGTGTTTGGTAGAGTCTGAGGCCAGAGATAAAGGATACCCTCAATGAGATACAGTGACATAATGGCTGTAATGATAGGTGGTTGTAAGCTGCAAATGAATAATGATGTATTATAACCATACTGAGGAGTGACCTAAAAAGAAAATGAAGAGAGAATATCTTTGCAGAGGATAAAGCTGAAAGTAGTGTTTCACATGGAAGTAGAAGTCATGCACTGCAGTTGCTGTCTAATGCCCTACCCAGCCTAATCTAGTTGGCAACCCGAATGAAATGACACTGGAAGAGCTGACACAGGAATTGTAAGACGATCATTTGAGAGTAAGCACAAAGTGTGAAGATTGTTTGTATCCTTTATTAATACCTACCATAAACACTTAGTACATAAGAAAACAAATTACTTGGTTGATCAGTTTTAGACAGTCTTCATCATTGGATGCTCCAGTATTGGTGAGTACCAATAAATAGAGTGACCATCGTGGCCACATATAGAGATTACTGATGGGCTTGATAATAGAGACATCCATTTGTCAAAACCAAATTAGGTACTACTGCCTCTAAATATCCAATCTGCTGACCACAAAGCCAAATGCTGAGCCATTGACATGACATTATACTTCAAGGAGACCAACACATGACTTAATGGAAAACTATGTCACAATCTATTCTAAAAAATACTAACAATTTATCCTCACAATGACAGGGACTTTTTAAACATATAGAATTAACTCCCAAACCTTAAAAAGCCTCAACCTGTTGTACTACCCAGGAATCAAGAGAATATACTTGGATAATAAATTTCATACAATTTAATATTTGACCAAATGACCTATTTCCTAGCAAAAGATTTGAGGCCATCATAGTGATATTCACTCATTATATCTCATAATATACTACCCAGAAGGAGCTGACCCTCTGTAACATTGAGATGGCTTACTGAAAATACTTCAGAAGTACCTTCTTGGAAGCAATACCTTCTATGAATGTGTTGCCAACACTCAGGATTTAGTTTATATACTAAATCAGAGATCTCTCTACGGCACTGTTTTAACATTAAGAATGCATGGATCTCAAAATTCTTTGAGTGGTGCTGGCAAGAATGATTCCTTTTACCGGCACTCCCAATCACTTACTTTAAAAATGTATGCTCTCCATTCCTGAAGCTCTGGTTTCAAAAGCTTTAAGGACATAGTTCCCACAAAAGGTATACTCAAGGAAACATTGAATTACAAGTTATTGCTGCCACCAGAACATTTTAAATTAATTTCTCATGACATAGGGTAACCAGGCAAGGATAGGTATCATATTGACAGGAGTCATTGACTCTAATTAAAAAGAGACCACATTGCTTTTACATAAAAAAAAGAGGGGGGAAAAATAAAACCTTCTAGTGGATTTAGGTGTATTTTGGCACTTACTACGTGGCCAGAAGAGACCTTCCCTAAGACCCCAGATGAAATTGATACAGTCGTAGGGTAGGTGTGTGGGAGTCAGTGAGACTGGCTTAGGACGAGGCAGGTTTCAGAGTTGTTATACGTAGGGTCGCTATGAATCGCAGGCGACTTGACCACACATAACAACAACATAACTAAAATGGACACAGATAGCCCAAGAAGTTAAAAAGGCTTAATTTTTCAAACAAATACTTCTGATATAGAAAAATATGCAAACAGATGAATGATTTCTAAAATATTAATTTTTGGAGTAACACACAGTGAGAATATACTTTTCTTCTCTTTTCTACTTATGACTTGATTAGTGTTTTAATTGTATAAAGAATTTCTAATTATTTTATGTCTACTTATTTATTATTATACTAGTTTATTTACAAAATTTGAATACATTTTTTCCCAGAACAGATTCTTCCAATTTCCTTCACCCTCACACCCATCAAATTGTATAACCCCCTCCCTCTGCACATCCTCATCCCTCTGCTTCCATCCTCCTCCACTCCTCTTGGATCCTCATACTCATTCTACAATAATGGTTTCATACAATATTTGTCCTTGTGGGACTGAGTTAGTTCACTCAGCATAATGGTCTCCAGTCTCTCCCAAGTTAGTTAATTTACAAAATCATTGCTCCTGTGTGTTGCATAGTATTCCACTGTGTGAATGTACCATAATTTCTCAATCCATTCATTTGTGGTTGGACATTTGGGCTGTTTACCTGTTCTAGTAATGGTGAATAATG
>NW_006399753.1:31162357-31171622 GCF_000299155.1 Elephantulus edwardii | reverse complement strand
TAATTACAAAATCATTGCTCCTTCATGCTGCATAGTAGTTCATTGTGTGAATATACCAGAATTTCTCCATCCATACCATTGTGGTTGGACATTTGGGCTGTTTTCTTTCATGTTCTTGCTACTGTGAATAATGCTACTATAAACATTAGTGTACAATTTCCATTTGAGCCTCAGTTCTTATTTTCTCGGGGTATATTCCAAGCAGTAGGATAGTTGAATCATATGGAATGTCTAAGTTCAACTTCTTGATTAAATGTCAAACTGCCTTCCAGAGTGGTTATATCATTTTCCAATCCCACCAACAATGTTCCTGTCTCACCACATCCTCCCCAAAATGTATTATTTGCTGCCCTGCTAAACTTTGTCACTGCTACTGGAGTAAGATATATCATTGTGGTTTTGACTTGCATCTCTCTTATTGCCAGAGATTTAGAGCATTTTTTCATGTGTCTGTTGGTCATTCAAATGTACTTCTCTGTGAAAACTCTTTCTATGCTTTTTGCTCATTTTGTAATTGCATTATCCGTCTTTTTCTTCTGGGGGCTGGAGTGTGCAGGGGCCATGCTAATCTTCTCTGTATCTATCCAAATTTAGCTTATAGACTGCCGAAGTGAGCACCATTATTTCCTTTTAATTCAATTGACTTCAGTAGAGACAATGGAGGGCTACCATCTCATCCACCACTGAGGAAGTAAAACTCAATAATTTCTGAAGGATTTAATTTTTTTATTTCTAAGAGCACATAAAATTCAGTACTTCTCTACTGATAATATCTCTTGTAAATACAAAATCAGTCTACCAATCATCTTCAACATTTGATCTTATAATCTTTTCATTTAGGCCTTTTGCAGATGCCTCTCTGACAGGCAGTATGCTCCAGTAGGGGCCACAGAGTAGCCATGCACAACTGAAATTGAGACCTCAGTTTTGAATGCATAGATTTATAAAAAAGAATAATGTTGGTAAAATAGTGTGGTCAGTCAAGTTGTATCATAAAGGCAAAAATAAAACCAATACAATTATGAGTCTTCCCACAGATCTCTATAACCTATCTTAAGCACAATAGCATTCTTTCTCACTGGAGTTTGGCCAGTATTGATTTTTTTTCTTCTAAAATGTTTATTGATTTAGATATTTTGCACAGCATAAAGCATTAATGTGTGGGTTGGGAAAGTCTTCTCTCTAAAATACTCAGATTTTTAAAAGCCACAACTGTTAAAAATATAAAAACAGCAAATACAATAACACTTGTCATATCATATGATGACGGAGAAACTAAAGGATATTTTGACTGTAATAAATTGCAGAAATTTGGTTTTCTTTAGAGGAATAAGCAATTGTTACAGTCTAAGCAAAGCACGTGAGGCTCAAATTTCTATGGATTGCACTTTGAGGGGGATAGATATATTTTAAAGGAAAACTATCAATTTCTAAATTTATTCTGTTAGTTGTTGTGAACATTACACAGTCACTAGATATTCTGAAACTTGTGGGAGAGAAACAATATTAGACAGCTGGTATGAATCACTGTCTATATATTAAAGTTTGCAAAAATGTTGTATTATTTTTTCTAATCTAATTAAACTCAATAGAGATCTCATATATTGACTTGCTGAGAAAAAATAACTCCATTATTTTATATGCTCCCTCTGCTTCTGAAACCCATTGTAAATTATTGCCATCAAGTCAATTCTAACTCATAGTGACCTTGTTGTACAGTGTAGAACTGTCAATAGGTTCCAAGATGTAAATCCTTACAGAACACACTGCCTCATCTTCCTGCTATGAACAACTGATCTGAATTACTGATCTTTGTTTGCAGATGAATATTTTAACTCCTATACCACCAGATTTTTTTCTCTATTTCTCACTTATGCTAAATACCAGGAGTCTCATAGAGTGACAAACAATTAGGAGTGACCCTTCTGTTTTTCTTTTCAAGCTGGTTAACATAAGGATCCCCATTTATTGGATCCTGTGAGGTTTCTTAGTCTTTAGCATTCAATGTCTGAATAGAAAGTGTGATTGGACGTGCATGCCCGTTTTAAGATTAGTGATATAGAAATTTTGCATACAATATTCCCATAGGATGACAGCAAAAAGAGAAGCATGTGGAGAGTATAGAAAAATCAGAAAGGCAGGTCCTTGCTTTCCATTTTTCAAGGTTAGGAAAATTGAATGGGTGAAGTAACCTGAAATATATGGAGGAATGACTTCTATTGATACTGACTAGTGAAGTATAATATAGAGCTCTTTGAATGTAGTCTAAAAGGAGCTGCACTGCTAACCGACAGGTTGCACTTCTCTGAAAATTCAAATTTACTAAATGCTCTGTGGAGGAAAAATAAGCAAACTATGCAATGTATAATTTCAGGAAATCTCCAGAAGGGTCACCTATGAGTTGGTTCTAACGCAACAGCAATGGGCTTATTTTGAGTGCTGTTGTTTTGTTTTCTACTACCATATTTTCTTGGGAAAGTAGCAAACCTCCAGGTGAAACTCACTATAGTCACATCTATCATCAAAGGGAACATACTGACTTTACCATGCACTGCTAAAAGAATGAAAAAGACCGTCTTGGATGAAATGTAGCCAGTAAAACTGGGAAGGTAGATTTAAATCTGTCTTGTTAATATTAGCCAGTGATTGATCTTTTATATTTCCCCCCTCAGCTTCTGTTTGTAAGTCTAATTTTACCTAAGTCCTTAGAGACTATTTCTTTTTCTGGAGCCAAAATTATCTCCCTATATTCATGCTCAGGGTAAACCTTATGCTAAAATTTCAGTGGTTTTGATCTTTTGTAATAATTTCAATTTTCAATAAGATAAATATCAATAGCGATACCCCACAAAGAAAACTCTTTAGCGTATTCAATAAACTTGATGAATAAAAAGGAGTTTGGAGACTCAAAGCAAAACAACCACCCATTAATTATAATATTTAACCAAAATAACACAAGCAAAACTAAGAGGGAGAAGTATAAATATGCAGTAAAATTGATATTTTGTAAAAAATCAGCAAAGCTAATGAATATATATGAGAGCTCTCCCTGTAAATAACATCTCAAAGTGAAAAAGATATATTAACAAAAGTAGACAGATAGCCATTCTGTATTAGATAAAAATAAGAAGCAAAACCAAAGAACATATATACTCAAGTTATATTTAGTTATCAGTTTTCCAGAATTCTAGCATACTTCTATATTGTGTATAGGTCTAATGCACTTCAATTAAAGCAATTTCATTTCATTCCTAGAGTTAAGCTGTCTCAAGGTCTGTGTTGCCTTGTGAATTACTGTGATATTGGGCATATACCACTTGTATTTCAAATACCAACAGGCTTACAACTGGTAGACAGGTTTAAGTGGAGCTTCCAATATTAATTAGGAAGAATAGCCTGACTTGATAGTGCACTTTCAAAAATCAATCCAATGAAACTTTATGGATAAGATTATGACAAAAATGGTACAGTCCAGTATCATTATGAGTGGTAATGATGAGATTTCAAAGAACAACAATAACAAAGATTTTGAAACCTATCTTCAGAACAGCAATAACAAAGATTTTGAAACCTATCTTCAAGCTTACTTACTTCTATTTAAACCACTGACCTTTTAATTAGCAGCTGTGCACTTAATTACTATGCTACCAGGGCTCCTTCTATTATAGCAAAGCTTTTCAAAAATAGGACTCAATTTGTTAAATACAAAATTATATTTTTTATAATAATTAGCATTTAGTAGTGGTAATGCTAGTTTAAATGATTAGTAATCTTGAATACATTAGGATGAACATATGTAGAATAAAAATGTACTCTTTTACAAAATTACATATTTTTTCACTATAATTAGTGTTTAATAGAGGTAATGCTGGTTTGAGCGATTAGTAATCCTGAATAAATTTGAGAAGAACATAAGTGAAGAATAAAAATGTACCTAAAGCAGGATCCCTGATGGCACAGCACTTGAGTATTCAGTAGCTAATAGTAGTCCAATAGTTTGAATGCACTTGCTCTCTCTGTTTCTCAACAACTTTTTTGTTACAAAACTTGTAGTTTGTCATAGTGACCCTGAAGGCAGACAGAATTGCCTCAAAGAGTTGACAAAGGTAGGTAAACACTTAAGAGTTTCAGAATTAGCAAGACTGGAACTATTTTTTTTTAAACCAAGGACTCATCAGCAAAAATCAATAATAAAAGGACAGAGAAAATTTACGTGAGAAAGGCAGATGTGGTCTTTCAGGTTCAGGACAGTCAATTAATGGAACACAAGAGTTAAGAGGTTTTGAAAAACAAAAGAGTTGTGGATTTCTGAGGGCACAGCTGCTGATTGAAAGGTTGGCAGTTTGAATTCATCAGCCTTTCTGCAGGAGAAATATTGACAGTCTGCTCTTGAAAAGATTTGCAGTCTCAGAAGCTCAATTAAAAGTCTCTGAGCTGGAACAGATGCAATGATAGTGGGCAATATTTTGCAGAAGCACTTGGCTCACATAAACTTTGCACTGCTGCTTCCTTCTTACCATGAAATAAAGCTATGTTGCTGTTGTGTACCACTGAGCTGGAACCGACCCATAGTTGACTCTCTAGAGGGTTTCCAGAGGGAATATATTTCATGGGAAGAGATCATCCATCCTTCTCCCACAGAACAGCTGGTGGATTGAATGGTAGCTTCTTACCATTAGGCCACTAGAGCTCCGAAATAAAGCTATAGGAAAAAATAATAGTATAGTTTATGATTGTAATAACTCCCTCTCCCAGTTTAATAAAATTTTCATATAAGTCAGCCTGACACTAATAATGTGACTTTTTCTTCCAATCAAAATATTAAACAAACAAACAAAAACAAACACTATTATAAAACAAACACATTGTTTTGAGTTAGTTCTTACTTGCAGCAACCTTACAGGACAGAGTAGAACTTTCCCAGGAGTTTTCCGAGACTGTTAATGGCTATGGAAGCTGGCAGCCATGTCTTTCTCCTAAAGAATGGCTGATGGGTTTAAACAGTTGGCTTTTTGGTTAGGAGCTTTTACCACTGTATCATGAGGGTTTAGTTTATAATACAGAGAACCTTAATGTTAACTCAAGAAAGATGTGCACCAAGGCTGTATCCTTTTGCTATACCTATTGAATCTGTACGATGAGTTAGAAGTTGAGACTCAAGATGAGAAGTCGGACTCAATGAAAAAAAATGTGGCATCAGGATCAGATAAAGACTTAACAACAACCTGTGCTATAGAGATGGCACAGCCTTGTTTGCTGAAAGTGAGGGGGAATTCAATTGCTTGCTGCAGAATATCAAAGACTATAGCCTTCTATGTGGATTATATTTCAATATCAAAAGGACAAAAATCTTCATCACTGGACCAACAGGCTCCATCATGACTGATGGAAAAAATATTTACATTGTCAATGATTTCATATTACTTGGATACACAACTGTTTTGGTACCAACATTCAAGAAATCAGAAGACATATTGTATTTGGAAAGTCTGCTGTCGGTGATTTTGCCAAAATACTCAGAAGCAATAATATCTGTTTAAAGACTAAGGAGCTTCTGATTCAAGTCATGGTCTTTTCCACCCTTTCCTGTGCATCTGAGAGTTGGACAATGAATAAAGAGGACAGAAGAAGAATTAATGCCTTTGAATTATGATGTTTGTGAACTAGAGAAGAATACTGAATAGCCCATGAAATTCCAAAAGAAAAAAATAGTCTCACACACTTTAGGCATGTTTTAAGAGGAGGTTATTCCTTAGAAAGTTATATCATGCTTAGAAAGGTGGAGGGTTGCTAACAAAAGAGAGAAAGACCTCCAATGAAATTGACTGACATATTGACTGAAGCAAGGGGCTCAAGTATTTCAGAGATGATGAAGATAACACAGGATAGGGCAGAGTTTATATCTGTCGTGCTCTAAGTAATACTCAACTCAACAGCACCTAACAACAGTGTTAGTTTTACAACTAAGAAAAAAAAGTTAGTAAGGGAGTATTGTTCTTAACGTTAGAATCCATCATGTTGGTTTTGACACATAGTTAACCTATGTATGAGAGAATGAAACACTCTCTTCTCCTGATAACAAGCCAAATGTACATGAGATACAATCTCCCCGTATTTACTGCTAAGATTGATTACACTTCTTCCAAAAGTCATTTGCTCATTCTTCTTGCAGTCCACAATATATTCAATCTTTTTTACCAACAGCATAATATAAAGGCATCAATTCTTCAGTCTTCATTATTCATTGAATACATATGAGGCAATTGAAAAATAAATTAGTCCTGTGTGAGAGTTTAAAATAAGAGGCACTTTCTTTGTGTATAAATAAGGTAATCAAAAAGCAGACCTTAAATCCATTTTAAAATTTTGACATAACTCTAAAATCTGTGGTGTATTTTCCCTCCCAGACTTGGTAAGCATTATGTTTTTAATATAAAAACTATTATGCGGTAGCTACAGAGTCTGAATTCTCTACATAAAGACTGTGGGTTTTTATGGTCTGGTCAATGAATTCTTGCTGAGGACAGTTGGTGAACATGGTATTTTTTCCAGAGATTTGTGGATCAGATAACTAGTTCTTGGAGATCGTATCAAAGGTGGCTTTGGAGAAGTTGCACTGACAGGGGAGCAGTGCAATCCTTGGCCGAGGCCTCATGGCTGTTATCAGTCATCACCAGCACCTTCTTATCACAAAGCTGAGACTGTAACTGGTATCTCTGTTCCACTGCCTCTTTATCCATGTATAGATTCTATGTGAGTACAACTAAGTAAACTGTCATTCACCTTCTTCAAAATATTATCTATCATTTGGTATGATCCATAATCTAATTACTTTTTGCAGTGGATAAAATGAAAACAACTCCACAAGACACCCAAAAGGCAACTCTGAATCTATCCCACATGCATATAAAAATCATACCAAGAATGGATTTGAAACATTGAACATCAGTGTTAGAAGACCAGATGAGTCACGGTGTGACATTAACAATATCCTCCATGAAGAAAGCAAAACATCATAACATAAAGAGAGGAGAAAGTAAAAACCAGAATAGATAACAAAAGAGACTCTAAAAATTGCATTAGAGTGGTGTGACCAAACCAAAGGGAACAAATGCTAAACTAAAAGATGAAACTAAGGTTTCTGTGGTGGGTTTATTTCTGGGTTTATTGTTCAAAACGGGTTTCCTAGTCATTGAATTTGATTTTGCCATTTGGATGGGCGAGGAGTACATGAACATAGGATGCTAGCCTATCCGTAGGAGGATTGAGTTGTCTTGCCAATACACAAGTAGATAGGCTGGTAGTCTTGCTAATAATTGAGTGACTCCAGCAGCAGAAAAAGAGGGTCTCTCCACCAGGAAAGAAGAAGCAAGAAAATGTAGTGTATCTTTCAGAGCCAGAGATTCTTTTCTTTTCGAGCCAGAGATTCTTGATCCAGACACACTAGGGCTGATGGAAGCAACAGCCATAGCAGTCACAGCAGAGAAGCAGAGATCTGATGTGAGATGGGAGATCCAGAATGAGAGCTCTCAGCCTTTGTCTAAATTTGTTGGAGAACTTGGGGTCATTGAATAGCCATAATTGGCAGGACTGAGAGCTTTCTAAAACTGGCCTGAAGCTGAGGGTCAAGGCTGAAGTACCTGTGAGCATATTTCTGAAGCTGTCCTGACTGTATTCTGTTACTAACCTGCTTTATAGCATTTTTACTATCCCAATATGGTTCTGTGTGGTCTGTGAGCTATCACATTGGACTATGGATCCAGTAGAGGACTGCTTCCTGATCAAAGTATAGGTTTCACATAAGCACAATTAAGTTTCTGGATTTCCCATTTTTCTCAGTTAGCCACAATTTGTTGTGATCCACACAATCAAATGCCTTTGCATAGTCAATGAAACACAGATAGACATTACTCTGGTATGCAGCACTTTCTGCAGAAGGTCAAGGACTGTAGTCTTCAATATGGATTGAAGCTCAGCATCTAGAAGACAAAGGTTCTCCTCTTCGGGCCAATTTGGGAGCACCATGATAGATGGAGAAGAGATTGAAATTGTCAACAATTAGAGTGTTCTCAGTTCCACAATCAATGCTCTTGGTACCAGTAGTCAAGAAATCAAAGACTAACTGCATTAAGAATATCTGCTATCAGGGACCTCTCAAGAGTACCAAAAATCAATGATAACAGTCTAGAGATTAAGATGTGCTTAATCCAGGCCATGGTTTATGCAGTTACTTGCTATGCATCAGAGAGCTGGACAATGATGGAGGGTGACAGAAGAATCAATGTCTTGGAATTGTAGTGCTGAAGAAGAGTCTTAAACATACCATAAACTGCCACAAAAATAAATAAGTCTTTCTTGGAGATGATGGATCGATGTTTCTCCTTGAAGGCTAGGATTTTTAAACTCCATTTTACATGCTTTGGGCCCATGGCCAGGAGAGACCAGTCTGTGGAGAAGGACACTGTGCTTGGACAGCGTAGGTGAGGAAGAACCCAATGAGATGCATTGATAGTAACTCAGGCCATTGGATTTGATGTGTCAGAATTAGTGAGATTGGCTCAGGACAGGGAAGGGTTCAAAGCTGTTGTACATAGGGTCACTATGGGTCGCAGGTGACTTAGTGGCATGTAACAACAACAGGATTAACTCAAACCCCACTCTGCTTTCACCCTACCCTCCGGAGGATCCTCATATGTTGTTGTGTTGTTGTTGATTGCTTTTGAGTCGAGCACAACTCATAGCGACCCTATGAACAAAAGACCTAAAGCCCCTCTACAACTATCAGCATTTATTAAAGTTCATAGAGTTTCTGGAGGCAAGTTGTTTAGGAAGTGGATGTCACTCCTGCTTCCAAACCTGTCATAATACGTTATTGGCTGAGTCGCCTGCAATGCATAGTGACCCTATGTACATGAGCTCTGAACCCTGCCCTATTCTGAGCCAGTCTTTCTAATTCTGATAAACCAGTCTCCATTGCTCCAGTTACTGTATCAATCCTTCTCATGCTGGGTCTTCCTCTCCTATGCTGTCCATCCACCCTTCTGAGTATGATGTCCTTCTCTAAGGACTGACCTCCCCTGGCCACGTGCCCAAAGTAAGTGAGATGGAGCTTCAAAATCCTAGCCTCCAAGGAGAGACTTGGTTTTATCCTCTCCAAGACAGGCTTATTTGTTTTGTTGGTGGTCCACGGTATATACAAGACTCTTCTACAGCACCACAATTCAAAGGCATCTATTCTTCTTCTGTCATCCTTAGTCATTGTCCA
>NW_006399753.1:31154102-31161032 GCF_000299155.1 Elephantulus edwardii | reverse complement strand
GATATCTCATAGTTGTTTTAATTTACATTTTGTATATTTAAAATATACTCTTTTGGACAGCAAAAAAGAAAGCAGAGATAGTATTTGTATCTCATGCTATTTTAGTACTAAAAAACCCAGCCAAAACAAACAAACCAAGAAGCTGAAAGTCACTGCAGTGTAGTATAGATGTTTATCTACTTTTAAAAGTTTTAGTACAAAATTTTTAGGATAATATTCTAATCTGCATAGGTTTTTCAGAGGCCTACTATTTTGGAAGTGGGTAGCCAATCCTTCTTCTGAGTCTGTCTTAATCTGAATGCTCAGATATAGAGAAGTATCTGATAGACAAGCATTTTACAGAACAAATTGAAAGGTATATCCCTAACTGTGGAATTAACCATTAGTTTCAGTGTTGTCTCTGCCCTTGGCACAGATGTCTTGACCCATTTATTTCCCTGCTGCACCATCCACCAGAATACCCATCCTCTTTTACCCACTCCCTTCAACATCTCTCTCCCATTGTCCAGTCCTTGATCTGATAGCTTACATCTCAAGCTTTCTTGGCTTCTGTGATTCTAAATATGTCAGCTGCTGACAATTTTTTATGCTGTGACCAGTGTCTCTTAAGTTTAGTGGTAGTGTTTACCAAGGGAAGGTGATGTCCTGTAGAACTGGTGTATAGATTGTTTTCTTGGCCCGAGGGCCGCAGGTTGAGGTGGACCAGAAGAGCTTGCTGCAGAGGATCAAGGACTGCAGCTTTCAATATGGATTGAAGATCAACATCAAGAAAACAAAGATTCTCACCACTGGGCCAATTAATAGCATCAAGATGGATGGTGAAGAGATTGAGACTGTTCACAGCTTTAGTTTGCTTGGCTCCACAGTCAACACTCTTGGTACCAGCAGCCAGAAAATTAAAAGATGTACTCCAATGGGAAAGTCTGATATTAGGAACCTCTCCAAAGTACTGAAGAACAATGAGGTCACTCTGGAGACTAAGGTGTTTCTGATACAGGCCATGGTCTTTGCAATCACTTCTTATGCATCAGAGAGTTGGACAATGACTAGGGAGGATAGAAGAAAAATTGGTGCTGGAGAAGAGTATCGAATATACCATGGACTTCTAACAAAATGAATAGGTTTGTCCTGGAGAGGGTTAAACCAGGCTGCTCCTTGGGGGCAAGGATTCTGAAGCTTCATCTGACATACTCTGAACATGTGGCAAAGAGGGACCAGTCCTTGGAGAGGGATGTCATGCTTGGGAGGGTAGAGGCACAGTGCAGAAGAGGACGACCCTCTATGAGGCGGATTGATTCAGTGACTGGGTAATCAGGGTGTGTGTGTCAGAGACGATACAATTGGCACTGGACAGAGCAGGCAGGGTTTAGGGATGTTGTCCATAGGGTTGCTGTGAGTTGCAAGGTGACTCCATGGCACATAACAACAACAGCATTCTAATCTGCCTCTTACTTCTCCAAATGCAAACATTTGCCATTCTACTGAGGCTAATTAGCAATTGGTGAAACAACTAGTCTGGCTTTCTTACTGTGTTCATAAAGTTCTTCAAAATCAGCACAAATGTTTAATTACTGATAATGAACCCAATACTGTACAATTTAATGAAGACGATGATCAACAATTAGTTCATTACTAAATTCAATAAGATATTTGAATAAAGAAACATGTTCCACATCAGCCTTTTCTGTCTTCCCTCTTTCCTTTTTTTTTTTAATAAAGTCTTAAACTCAGGGGATAGTGTTTGCCTTTTGTCATATTTTTCCTTCTCTTTAAAACTCTCCATACCTGTTCAGCCTTACTATTGACTTGATTTTTGTTTTTGTTTTTTTCTTTGATATCATGAAATTAATTGTATTTTGGTTTAAATGGATTGTGTGAATTTAGGCACACTGCAGGACCTTTCCAAGATTCAGTTTTATTGTTTGTAAATTGGAAAAACTACTAACTACAACAAATGGTTATTATACAGATGAGTAAGATAGCATATTGGAAGCAGGAGTGGCATCCACTTCCTAAGCAGCAAGCCTCTGGAAACTCTGTCAACTTAGATAAATGGCGATGTTTGTGGAAGAACTTCAGGCCTTTTGTTCATGGGTTTGCAATGAGCCATGCTTGACTCGATGGCAATCAACAACAACCACAAGAAGAAAGAATAAAATACACAAAGGGCACCGACATGTTAACACTGCTCAATGGCTTCTCTTGACCCATTCTTTTTCTTCTCCTTTTCTTTCCTACTGGTAATATACATTGTGTTTTGAAAGTCTCTGTGTGACATAAGGTATTAAGCTCTCAACAACTAGCAGAAAGGTTGGTTATATGAATTGCTTCACAGGGATTTCCAGGACACAATCTTTCAGAATCAAATTGCCAGAACTTTCTTCCAAAATCTCTTTGGGTGGGTTCAAATAACCAATCTTTCAGTTATCTTTGGCACAAAATGTTTCCTATTCATTCACTATTAGTAAGTAACATCTCTGAATGATTAGTTGTAATGTTCTTTAAACAGAGGTAGCAATTGATACCCCAAGAGAAAATAGTTATAATTGGAATTTTTGTCTTAAAGAGGTATTTCATGGCAAAGAGAAAAAAAAAATAACCTACAACACAAAAATGGGTGGAGAATAATCTCTGAAAGCAAAACAGTCTTAATATTAGGAGCTATCAGAACAATTTTATTAACTCAAATAAAAAGAATTCAATAAACACTTTGTAAACTGGGGTAATAGGGTTATATGTGTCAGAGACAGTGACATTGGCTCAGGGTTGCAACCAACTTGCACCCAATCACAACTAAACCTTGAATTTAGCAGACTATTGACTAATCACTAGTCATTACTGATACTTATTCTCTACAATCTTTATTTTCTCTCCCTCAAATTATTAATATCCAACTAGAGAACTTGGAGAAAAGTAATTTGGAAATTTATAATTATTTTTGTATTATTTTCTTCATAACAGCTTTCACCAAGGGATTATACAAAAAAGAAGCATTTACTCTGAAACAAAGCTTGATTTGAGTGAAGAAAATGCAGCCATTAAAATAAAAAAAAAATTTCTGTCTCTAATAAGCCTTCTAGGTAGATATAACATCTCATCACATGATATTGTTCAAGGATATACTAAAATTTATAAAAGCTATTTCCCAACCTTTAGACTAAAGTTCATGTCATTACAGGCAGTAAGTGAAAAGTAGTAGGACTTAATTATTTATAATAAGATGAAAACCTCTTCCAGGATCTCTAATTGAGTATTTTCTACCAGGCAAAAGGGGGGGGGGGAATACTAGTTAAGACTAAAACATGAATAATAACTATTGTTCAGTAGGCCTAAGGCAGAGTTCCCAAACTAATTAACAGTGTGTAAAGAACAGCCACTTCAGTAGGTAATCTTTGGTGTAGTTTGACAAGCTTAGCATTTGCGGGACTCTCTAGGGGGCTCTGGTGGCCTAGTGGTAAGAAGCTGTATTGCAATACAAAGGTGGTGGTGGTTGTTATGTGCCGCCCAGTGGCTGCGACTCATAGCGACCCTATGTACAACAGCCCTAAACTCTGCTCTATCCTGTGCCAATCTTACTGTCTCTGATTCACCCATCCTGATTACCCCAGTCACCTCATAGAGGACCTTCCCTTCCTGTGCTGTCCCTCCACCCTACCAAGCATGATGTCCCTCTCCAAGGACCTGTCCCTCCTTACAGCATGCCTAAAGTATGCTAGTCAGAGCCTCAGAATCCTTGCCTCCAAGGATTCTCCAGGATAAATCTGTTTGTTTTCCTAGCAGTCCATGGTACCCTCAATACTCTTCTCCAGCACCACAGCTCAAAGGCATCAATTCTCCTTCTATCCTCCTTAGTCACTGTCCAACTCTCTGACGCATAACAAGTGATAGCAAAGACCATGGCATCTTAATCTCCAGAGAGACACCATTGCTCTTCAGTACTTTGGAGAGATCCTAACAGCAGACTTTCCCATGGCAATATGCCTTTTAATTTCCTGGCTACTGGTACCAGGACTGTTGACTGTGAAGCCAAGCAAACTAAAGCTGTGAACAATCTCAATCTCTTCACCATCCGTCCTGATATTGCCAATTGGGCCAGTGATGAAAATCTTTGTCTTCTTGACATTGCACCTCAATCCATATTGAAGGCTGCAGTCCTTGACCTTGTGCAGCAAGCGCTTCAGGTCCTCCTCAGTTTCAGCAAGCAGGGTTGTATCATCTGCATAAAACAGATTGTTGATAAATCTTCTGCCAATCTTGACCCCACATTTCTCCTCATAGAGCCCAGCCTCCCGGATAATCTGTTCTGCATACACGTTGAAAAGTTATGGAGACAGGACACATCCCTGGTGTACGCCCTTCCCAGTTTTGAACCATGCAGTGTTTCCTTGCTCTTTTCTGACGAATGACTCTTGGTCCAAGTATACGTTTCTCAATACAAAGGCACACAGTTCAAGTCCACCAGCTGTTCAGAGGGAGACAAAACAGCAACCTCCACTCATGTGACTAAATGCCCCTGAAAATCCAGTGGAGGGTCAGTAATAGGTCTGTTCTTACTCAATGATACAGAACAACAATAAGAATAGTATTGATAGAAAACTTTTATAATAAGTTGACAATAGCCTCTGAATGGTCCTGGTGACAACAAAAGAAATAAATGCATGACTAATACAGGTTAGACATAGAAAGGGTCCTCTCAAAGTTTTTTATGGAAGACAAAAGTAAACTCTTGAGATCAAAATGTTCTAAATTGGGTAAAAAAGAAGCAGGAGAACTCATTTTTACTTTGTAAATTGTGCAGAGAAGTACTATTGTCTTTCATATTCTGCTCTTGTCTAAGCCGGTATCGTTTTTATAGCTATTGAGTTTCTGTTGCATTATTTTATTCCACCACTATGTGTTTTTGAGGTGGGCAGTTCACGTGCCTGAGAACAATGTACTTGCCATTAGTATCCCAGTTTTGGATCACAGTACAGCCACTTGCTGTGATTTCCTCTCGTTCTTGTCTATCAAGAAAATAAACATTCTATTATAACATCAAGAGATAGAAATAGAAGTATTATTATTGGTAAGAATTTTAAATTTTCATTATTTTAAAATGTACAATATTATAAAATTTGTTATTTTAACCATTTAAAAGTGTACTCAACACATTTAAAATATTGTACAACCATTATTCCTGTTTATATTCATAACATTTCTGTACCAAAATAGAAATCCCATACTGGGGTGCAATAGATTAAGTAGCTTTCCTCACCTCTGTCCTTTAATTTATTGCCATATGGTGGGGTAGGATTATACCAATAATCCTAATGAAGAAAACAAACCTTTTGTGTGAGAATATGTAAGCAGGATGTGTAGACTGCTAACAAAACAATTGATCAATTTTTCCATCCCATCAGGGTGAAACTGAATAAATTTAGAAGCAGAAAATGGGAATTTCAATCCCATGAAGAAAGAAGTAGAGAGTGAAACACATTTTTCTGAAAAAGAGATTCCTTCACAAGACAGACCGAAACCACCATCATTACCACGAGTAGATGTTATGGAACCAGAGTTCAATGTGTGTGTGTGATGAGGGAAAGAGCTGAACTGGAGCTGACACCCCACAGAGACAGAGGAGAAGGGCTTCAACCAGGCTTATTAGAAGCCTCAATGAATATGTCATAATTGCTAAAACTAAAAGGGTTGTGTAACACTGTTCCACATCAGAAAAACTAATAATCAAAGAGTCTGTGAACACATAAGAGAAACTGTCCTGACTGAAAATTGTTTTCTTTATTATTTCAAACCTGAATTAGAACCTGTTATTTCCCCATTAAACCCCCTAAACATGAGTGTGACATATGAGTTCTGTGTGACCATTGCAATGGATAATAGGATTCATAGTAGAACAGTGAGAGCTCTTGAAGGAGTAGCTGGTGTTAGAACTAATAAAAGGAGGTAAGGAGAGTACATGATGCATGTATAACCTTACAAGAATCTGTTCTGGGCTGCTGATGTTGTAGACAGGTGCTCTGGTGTAAAGAATTTAATGTTAAAAATGGCTTTCCTAGTCATTGAATTTTACATTGCTAAATGTACATGTGGGATATGGATAGGATGTGTTAGTTTATTCGCAAGGGGATTAGCTAGTCTCACCAATCCACAATAGGGAAAGTTAACTAGTCTCTCTGTTACATTTAGTAGTTCTAATAGCTGGAGTCTCTAATCACCACAAAAGAAGTAAGCATGCAGTGGGCACCCTTCAGTAGCAGAAATTCTTAGGCCACCTAGACTTACATTAGTAGGGCCAGCTACACTGATAGCAACAATGGCTGATATAGAGCCAAGAGATGCAATATGAGACAGAGCTGACTTTGGAACTACTACCCCACATGGAACCAGAGCTAAAAGCCTTTGCACAAGTTTGTGGACAACTGGTAGGAGCAAGGGGAAGGACAGAGCCATAATTGGCAAGACTGAGAGCTTTGCAACACTGACCTAAAGATACAAACCCAAAGTTGAGATGTCTGAGAGCATGTTTCAGAAGCTATCATGATTGTATTCTGTGACTAATTTGAACTATAGACTTTTGACTCCCCCAAAATGGTTCCGTCTCTTATGTGAGCTATCACATAAGATTTTGGACCCAGTAAAGCAATAAGATTAGTGCTAGGATGAGTAAAAAGGGGTGTGATAGTATGCAGGACATGACTAACCTCAAAAAAATTGGTTTGTGTTGTTGTTATTGTTGACAAGGACAGTTGCCCTTTGTAAATTTGGTTGTTGTGTTGTTGTAGTAGTCGTGTGCTGTCAAGTCATTTGCGACTCATAGTGAGTGATTCTATGTACAACAGCCTTAAACCCTGCTCTATCCCTTGCCAAACTTATTGTCTTCAACACACCTATTCCCATTATCCCAGTGACTGAATCAATCCATCTATTTGAGGG
>NW_006399753.1:31131430-31153397 GCF_000299155.1 Elephantulus edwardii | reverse complement strand
GTGTCAGAGGCGGTGCGGTTGGCGCAGGATAGAGCAGGGTTTAGGGCTGTAGTGCATAGGGTCACTATGAGTCGTAAACGACTTGATGGCACATAACAACAACAACAAAGTACCAAAAGTGTTGATTATAAAGCCAAGCAAACTAAAGCTGTCAACAATCTCAATCTCTTCACTATTTATCATGATGCTGCCATTTGGCCCAGTTGTGAGAATCTCTGTTTTCTTGATGTTGAGCTTCAATCCATATTGAAGGCTACAGTCCTTGACCTTCTGCAGCAAGCGTTTCAGGTCTTCCTCAGTTTCAGCATGTAGGGTTGTGTCATCTGCATAATGCGGATCGTTGATGACTCTACCTCCAATCCTGATCCACACTTCTCCTTATAGAGCCCAGATTCCCAGACAATTTGTTCAGCATATAGATTGAAAAGATATGGAGATAGGACACATTCTTGACACACAACCTTCCCAATTTTGGACCATGCAGTGTGTCCTTGCTCTGTTTGACTGCCTCCTTGTTCAAGTATAGATTGCACAGAAGCACAATCACATGTTCTGAAATTCCTATTCTTTTCAGAGTCAGCCACAGTTTGTCGTGATCTACACAGGTCAGATAATGGCCATCCACTACTGGCACTTGCTCTTTTTACAATTGATGTCAGAAAAGGGATTAATAATGATGGCTCTAGCTTCATGGAAGTGTGGGATTAGTGAGAATAAGAAGCTAATGGTTTTGGAGGTGCAGTCAAAATGGTTATTTTGCTGCTACTAAAATGGAAAGAAAAAATTAAGCATCATTTATCCTGAGGCAAAGGGCAGAGACCCCAGGCTATATTCATATTAATGAAATAAGTTAAGAGTGGAGAATGAGTTTGAAACTTTGAATTGCTTGAAAGTTTTATGTACTAAGGTTTTTGTTGATTTTATTTCATGAATATTGTTTCGATTTCTTTGATTTGGTAATGTTAAGATATATTGCATAAATAATTAAGGTTTTTTGGTTAATTTAAGGTTAATAAGTATGATATAAATAATTACTATATATTATAAATCTTGACAGCATCTAAGTTTACCCAAAGGCCAGGATTATTAGATATACTAAAAGGGGAAGATTTACTCTGGAGATATGCTTATTGAAAGTAGTAGAAGTAGAGGGCATGGAGCTTAGTCTGTGGGAGTATTGAGCTCCCTCCCCCAAGTACCAGAAAAAAGTCTATTTGTGCTTTATTGATTATGCAAATGAATTTGACTGTGTGGATCATAACAAGTTGTGAATGGTATTGAGAAGGATGGGACTCACAGAGCACTTAATTGTGCTCATGCAAAACCTAAACATCGTGGTTTAAAACTAATCTGTATGCTGAGCAAATTATTCGAGAAGCCAGACTCAATGGAGAGGAATGTGACATCAGAATTAGAAGGAGACTCATCAATAACCTGCGTTATCCAGATGACACAACCTTGTTTGCTGAAAATGAGGAGGACTTGAAGTACTTCTTGCAGAAGATCAAAAAAAATGCATCCTTCAGGATGAATTGCATCTCAATGTCAAGAAAACAAAAATTCATACCACTGGATCGATAGGCAAAATTATGATGGATAAAGAAGAGATTAAAACTGTCAACAGCTTCACCTTGCTTGGGTGCACAAGTAATACCCCTGGTACCAGTAATCAGGAAATAAGGAGATGCATTGTACTGGGAAAATCTGTAGTTAAGGACTTCTCAAAATGGTTAGAAACTGGCTATCTAAAATTGAGGTATTAAAGGATGATGCATAAATTTGCTAGCTTATATGTTGTTGTTGTTGTTTTTTTTATGTGCCGTTGAGTCGCTTGCTACTCATAGCGACCCTATGTACAATAGCCCTAAACTCTGCTCTGTCCTGTGCCAATTGCACTGTCTGACACACCCATCCTGATTATCCCAGTCACTGAATCAATCCACCTCATAGAGGGCCTTCCTCTCCTGCACCGTCCCTCCACCCTCCCAAGCATGATGTCCCTCTCCAAGGACCGGTCTCTCCTTACAACATGTCCAAAGTATGTTAGACGGAGCCTCAGAATCCTTGCCTCCAAGGAGCCACCCGGTTTACCCTTTCCAGGATGAATCTGTTTGTTTTCCTAGCAGTCCATGGTACTCTCAATACTCTTCTCCAGCACCACAGCTCAAAGGCATCAATTCTCCTGCTATCCTCTTTGGTCATTGTCCAACTCTCTGATGCATAACAAGTGATTGCAACGACTATGGTCTGTACAAGACGCACCTTAGTCTCCAGAGACACACTGTTGTTCTCCAGTACTTTGGAGAGGTCCCTAACAGCAGACTTTCCCATGGCAATACATCTTTTAATTTCCTGGCTACTGGTGCCAAGAGTGTTGACTGTGGAGCCAAGCAGACTAAAGTTGTTAACAATCTCAATCTCTTCACCATCCATCCTGATGCTGTCAATTGGTCCAGTGTGGAGAATCTTTGTCTTCTTGACATTGAGCCTCAATTATATATTTTCATAAATATAGTTTGGATATTTTAAGTTTGGATAATTAATTTTTCAAATATGAAAGATAATCTCTAGGAGATACATAAGGTGATCTGTGGTATAAAGAGTATTAGTGTTTAAAATAGTTTAGTTCCTAGTCATTGAATATGACTTTGCCATGTGGATGGGCAGGAATATGGGAATATGATGTTTTACAAGGGGATTGACTTCTCTGTCAACTATATTGAACAGATCCAGCAGAAGAAGAAGGGTATTTCACTATCAGCAAAGGAGAAGCAAGCATGAAGTGGACACCCTTCGTGGACAGCTCGACTCTCAGCAGCAGAAGCAGTGACCAAAAAAGAGGACCAAAGACCCAACTGACTTTGGGACTTCTAAACCAAATGGATAAAGAGCTAAGAATCCGTGTCAGTTTGTGGAGGTGAGGTGAGTGGATAAGTGGGAGTAGAGCCATAATTGGCAGGGTTGAGAACTGTGTAGAGCTGACCTAAACCTTCAAGGCTCACGGCTGAGGCTCTTGTGAGCACATTTTGGTTGCTGTCACAACTATATTCTGCTACTAATTTGGATTATAACCCTTTGATTTTCCCAATATGGTTTATGTGGTTTGTGAACTATTGCATAGAATTTTAGGCCCAATAAAGCAGTAAGATTGGTGTTGGGAAGACTAGAAAGATATGTGGGTGTATGGTAGACATATCTGACCTCTTAAGAGTTGGTTTTGTGTTGTTAATGGGGATATTTCTCTTTTATAAAGTTAGTAAAGTTTAAATATTACCATCACCATGTGGCTCTTGTTCTTTCTACAGATACAGTTATCCCTAATAGAATTAGGGGATGTCAGACACAGCTGCCCCACAACACCTGCAATGTTTTACACAAATTCATTATTCATTTATTTATAAGTCTCTCTGCCCTCTAGCCCCTGGCAACCACTAATCTGCTTTCTGTCACTAGAGATTTGCCTCTTCTGGATATTTGATAATTGCTTTTTATTGGATTATTTTCCCACAAGACCCATTAAGAGAAGAAAAATGGAATTCAATAAAATACTAAAAATTATGCTAGAGCTCACTGACCAATACAAAACAATTAGGTCCATCAAACTTATCTAATACTTGAAACAAAAGAGATTGCATATGGAACTACTTCTTTTCTTTGTCCAGTATCATTATTAAAAAATTATGAACATCCCCACACCCAAGCTAATGCTTGTTTTGTTTCATTATTCTTAGGAAAGGTCATCAATTAAACAACTTACAAGACTCTGATTCCTGCTCATGACATGGGAAGAGTAGGAGAAGGATTCTTGCTCAGTTGAGTTCCATTTGAGACTACAGCTCTAATATCCTGAGAGAACTCAGAGCAGAGGCACCAGCTGAAGCCTAGCTTCCTGCTTGTGAACTATTCAAACTTTATTGTGAGTTATTAGGTGGTGTGTCACAGAACAAGTTATAACTTATCCAGTTAATTAGACTAAGATCTAGGACTGCCCTCATCCAAACCTTCTTCTATCTTCCTCTCTTCAGACTCATTGGCTGCTGGATAATCAGTCCTTTGGATAAACTCAAGTCTTACTCCTTGTCTCTACTCCATCTGTTCCTTATTCCTGGAACATTATACCCAAACTTGTGCAAGACTGGTTTCTTGTCATTCTTGTAGCTTCTGTAAAGCACTCACCCTGGATCACAAGCCCATCCTTTCAGTACACAACTTTGTTTTTATAGAATTTGTCTTCTTGAGCATCTATGTGTTTTCACGTTTGCCCATCTTCATTATAGATTGTGAGCTTCTGAGGACAGAGATGCCACGGGGACTTTCAGCATCCATCCAAAACAACAGAGCCACTGCATAGGATGAGTACTTATTGTATATAGCTGAATGGTTGTTGTGTGCCATAGAGTCAGAACTGGACCACGACTGACCCTTCAGCAAGTTTTCAGAGGCAATTAATCACACAGAAGAAGAATGTCTATTCCCCCCATCCCCAGAGCTTCTGATGGATTAGAACAATTCTCTAGGGCCTTGAAAAGCGGTGGGTCGCAAACGGGTAAGTGAAACGAGCAAACATTTCTCCAAACTTGAGAACCCTAGAGATCACCCATCCCACTTACCCCAATTTACAGAAAAAGAAAAGCGTAGCCCTTATCTTATATAGCCCTCCTTTGTACTAGGAAGGGTTTGTTTGTTTATTTTTGGTTTTTTGTTGTTTTTTTTGTTTGTTTGTTTGTTTTTTTATTTCTAGTTCTCGAGTATCTGAATGAATGGTGAATAAGAACCAAGCTAGCCATGGGGATAGAAGGGCCCAGGCAGACATGTGGAAATCTTGGATATTGCCTATCTTTCATCTTAACATTTCTCTCCTCTCCATGCAGTAGTTATGTCAGTATATGACTCAAAGACTAGAAAACACTGTCTCAAGAGAGAACTAACTTTATTCTTTCTCTTCTTTCCTTAATCCTCACCTCAAAGTCTTTGTCTCTTTTTATCCCATCCTCTGGCTATACATTCAAAGTCAGTGTATGCGTGTGTATGTCAATGTGATGATGTCAGTGCAATTTACTGTCTCTGAAAATGCACTGGAGGGTCTGTTGTGGGTTGATTCCAACTCAGCAGTACACAAAACATCAACATAAGTCATGACAACATCTTTGCTAAGCAAAAAAGGAAGTGTGTAAAAACATGGATTTCCATTTAGATAAGAAACCCAGAGTAGGTAAAATTACAAACACTGAAAGTCTATCGCTGGTTTTCAAGAGCATGAGGAGAATGGGACAAGGTTCATATTAGTTGTTCATAAGATCTCTGTGAGTCATAGGTGATTTGATGGCATCTAATAACATGAACAGATAAGGCAGGAACATGAAGAGTGACTCTGTTATGGGTAAACAGGTTCTGAGCATGATGATAAAAACATTCCACAAGTAGTAACCATGGTTGAGTTATTCTGTGAAAGTACACAAAGAAATGCATAGAAAGCAAATCTGACCTTACAACAACCTCTAATTCCAGTACTCACAATAGACCTGATGATGGAAGAACTAATGATATATTGAGCTGAATTGTTGGTGCAAAATCAGAATCCATCTCTGCAGACAGTCCCAGATCTAGTTCTACAGGAAGCTTACTTTAAGAATATTGCCCTATATTAGTGTACCACTTACAGCCAGCACTTCATCCAGTGATAGAATAACTGGTGTTCTAATGATCTGCTGTGTTGGTGCAAAAAGAGTACATAACTCAGAAGACAGTCAAGAATATAGTTCTGGAGGTAGCACAAGATGCTGTTCTGGTCCAATAGTAGAATCTCCATCTGTTGCCTGTGCTATATATACATCTCATGATGAAGTAGCTGGTACTCTATAAACATCTCTCTTGATTCAAAAGCAAAAATCTACAGGAGCAGGTGGTACTAGAGTCACTTCTGAAGGTGGCAATGGAAGAGCTTCTAGTCCTACAACAGACTCTGTGTGTGAGATAGCCCTGCTGGTCCTGCTGTACAGTATCTATGTCAGCAGGTGGTAAAGGTGTAAGTTCTGGAAGTGTGAAGGATGAGAATCTAGCTCTATGGCTGACTCTATGTTTGAAGTTGGAAATAGTGCCAGACTAAATGGTGCTCTGCCAAGCTCTTGTATTGGTACAGAAGCTACAGCAAATTAGATTGGAACGTATCACAATAGAAGCATCCTTTAAATGTCTGAAGACTATTGGTTTTCTCCACATATAGAATCTCCCTATAATGGGAAGGCCTTGTGGCCAGCTAGAGTTTTCTAGATGATGACTTGAGTTTGAAAATCAAATGCATCTAATATGAAAGATAATGACCAGAAGTAATATTAAATATTAGTTTATGGAACACAACAACAATGTAGACAAGAGTATTTCTAAAAAAGGGTTTTAGTTATTAAACTTTGGATAAATACTAGTTTCAGGATTCAACTACAATGAAAATATTTCTTCAGAAACAAAATTAGCAGAAGTAAAATGACACAAATTGTGGCTTGACACTAAAATTGAGACTCTTGTCTAGAAAAACTAATACTAAGAGAAAACAACTTTCAGAATGGAAAAGATAAAGTAAGGTAAACAGATGTTGGGGGTTTTTAATGGCTTATTTGAAAAACAAAACAAAAAATCTAGAAATAAACAACATCTAAATTACTGGAAACCAAAAAATGAATGATATCAAATGAAAAGACACTGTTATCGAAGAATAATTTTCAAGAAAAAAATCTGAAAGTGCAAGATATAAATATTAAAAATGATAAACTTATATCAAGCTATGATCAAATTAAGATCTAATATTATGTACAGCTTTAACATTTGGGGAAAACAGAAAGGTTGAGGTTATTTGACATTAGCCTCTTATATGAATCTTTTCTAGTCTGACCAGCTCCAACTCACTAGTTCAACAATTTGAGTATGACTTGAATATCTCAGATTAAGCCAATCAATTCCCCCAAGAGTTATTTCTACAGAATCAAAGCCAAGGTCATTATACTTTAAGGTAAGCCTTGTATCTCACAACTACATTGTTGTGGGAAGAGATTTAAAAAAAACATTTATATAAAGTATTTAAATATTGCAAATGTATTCCTCTTGGTAAAGGAAATAACAGTAGAAGTAGTGGCAAGATCTAGTTTTATTCTCTTGTAATATTGTTTGACTTTTTATTACATGCAAAATTAAATTTAAATGAAAAAATACAGAAAAAGACAAACTGCCATGAATGGCTAAAAAATTATTCTAAAAGTAATGTAATGATGGGAGACTTACCCAACTGAATTAAAGTACAAAGATGTGCTATTTTACTAGAGGGAGATTTTGGTTAGAAGTTTTTTTAAAAAATCACGTAAGAAAAATAACAATGTAGTTCAAACACAGGTACAAATATGAACATATATATGTGACACATAATGTCGCATATCAAACAGTAAAGCAATGACTGGTAAATCACACGTTTTGAAGAAGAAATTTAAACAAAGTAATGAGCTGTGTTGAGTTGTGGCACACTACTAATCGAAGGGCGCTAGAGGGGTTTATAAGAGGCAGGTTTTGAAGATTCATTTTGTATTCAGGAACCAAATACTAAATGCATGCTACAAGTCCAGTATAACTTTAATCAGAAAATGGAAACTTAAGTCTGAAGCTAACAGAATATTGCAGGTGTTAACGAGTCCTAAGGGGAATGAGATTGACCCAGGTCCCTTTACAAAGGACTCTGACTCACATGTGTGAATAGAGAGTGATTAAAGATTCTAAAACGGTGCATCAAAATAAAATAAAATAAGATTTGGATATGGTAAAGACTGTGCTAGAGGTTTTTGAATGATCTTCAGTATTTAGCTTGCCTGTGACATTAATAATACTGTCCAATAGTTTCCACATTCAGTTGGAAATGGGAACAAATATGGACTTCTTCCAAGCCTTTGGCCAGACAACTATCCTCCAAATTTCCTGGCATAGACTGGTGGGCACAACCAGGGCTGCATCTGTTAATTGAAAGAGTCAATTAATATTCCATCAATTTCCAAGGGCCTATTTTTCGCTAAAGTCTTCAGTGCAGCTTTAACATCCTTCAATATTACTATTGGTTCTTGCACATATGGTATTTCCTGAAACTTTTCAGTATCAATGACTTCTTTCCTCTACAGTTACTCTGTGTATTTCTTCTACTTTTGATGCTTCCTAGGTCATTCAATATATTGACCATATTCAATATCACATCTAGAGACTTAAATTTGTTTTTCAGTTCTCTCAGCTTGAAAATGCAATGCAAGTTCTTCCCTTTTTATTCTCCAATAAAAAGTCTGCACATTCCATTACAATCCTTTGCATTATCTTCTCGAGATGCCCTGTGAAATCCTCTGTTCAGCTCTTTTACTTCAGCATGTTTTATCTTTTATTTTGGCTGTTTGATGTTTTAGGGCAGTTTTTAGAGTTTCTTCTGACATCCATTTCAGTTTGTAATGACCTTTCGCTCTCTTCATGAATGATATCGTTAATAGCATCCCACAACTCATTTGGTCTTCAATCACTGGTGTTCAATGCTTCAAATCTATTCTTAAGATGATTTTTTTTAAATTCACATGGAATAGATTAAAGATAATATTTCGTTTCTAGTGGACTTCTTTTCCTTTCCTTCAGCCTGTTTTTGAACTAGCACATAAGTCTGATCCACAGTCCACCCCAGGCCTATGTTTAACTGTTGATAGTGGGTTGTCCAATGATTCCTTCCACAGGTGTAGTCAATGTGATACCTGTGCAGCCCATCAGATGAGATTCATATGTAAAGTCAATGGTGTATTTTTTTTTAATCTATTTATTGATCCTCTATGAGGAGAAGTATGGCGTCAGCACTGGCGGAAGTTCTATCAACAATCTGCGTTATGCACATGACACAACCCTGCTTGCTGAAACTGAGGAGGACCTGAAGTGCTTGCTGCAGCTTTCAATATGGATTGAGGCTCAATGTCAAGAAGACAAAGATTCTCATCACTCGGCCAATTGGCAGCATCAGGATGGATGGTGAAGAGATTGAGATTGTTAACAACTTTAGTCTTCTTGGCTCCACAATCAACACTCTTGGCATCAGCAGCCAGGAAATTAGAAAGACTGCTGTTAGGGACCTCTCCAAAGTACTGAAGAGCAATGGTGTGTCTCTGGAGACTAAGGTGCGTCTGATACAGGTCATGGTCTTCACAATCACTTGTTTTGCATCAGAGAGTTGGACAATGACTAGGGAGGATAGAAGGAAAATTGATGCCTTTGATCTGCGGTGCTGGAGAAGAGTATTGAACATACCATGGACTGCTAAGAAAACAAACAGATTCATCCTGGAGAGGGTTAAACTGGGTGGTTCCTTGGAGGCAAGGATCCTGGGACTTCATCTGACATATTTTGGACATGTTGTCAGGAGGGATCGGTCCTTGGAGAGGGACATCATGCTTGGTAGGGTGGAGTGACAGTGCAGGCGGGGAAGATCCTCTATGAGGTGGATTGATTCAGTGACTGGGATAATCAAGATGGGTGTATTGGAGGCAGTGTGATTGGCACAGGATACTGCAGGGTTTAGGCTATTGTACACAGGGTCGCTATGAGTCGCAAGCGACTCGATGGCACATAACAAAATTTATTTTAGTAAATTAATCATTGAAAATACAAAACTTGATCATTCTATTCCCAGTCTCATTTCTATCACCAAGCCCATATTTTCTGATTGTTATTCCTGCTTTACTCTTTCCAACTTTTGCCTTTCCGTTACCAATTATTATGAATGCATTTTGATTTTACATTCAATGTTGAATTGCAAAATTTCTCTATTTGGCATATTTTAAAAACATGAAATACAGATGATAATTTGTAACCAATATGTCAAAGGTTAGTTACCATGGAGTATTCAAATACTTGTAAATGATTCATATTCACAGAGAATTCTAAATAGTCTTAGGAACACCGGTGATATTTATAAGCAAGATAAGGCACACAAAAGAATAGTAGGTATGCTCACACATTGACATTGGTTATTAAACGTGTATGGCCACTTTAGACAATATTTTTGCAATTTTAAGTAAGTAAAACACAGAAATGCTATCTAAACCTATAACCATCACCATTTAATTACTTCTGACCAATTGTGGTATTAGAATTGTCCCAGAGAGTTTCCAAAGTTATCAATCCTTATGTAAGAATTGCTACACCTTCTTCTCTTAGAAAGAGCTCCTTACAATTGCCACATGATCCAATAATTTCATTAAAAAATAAATCTCAAAAGAATTAAAAACCATTGTTAGCATACAAATCTTTACAAGATAATACATACTGAGAAGGTAGGAATAGGGAATGATTGATTATTAATAGGTATAGAGTTTCTTTCACAAGAGAAGGATGGAAAATTTGTAGTTGCTACGTGTCTTTCAATCAGAACCAACTCAAAGCTGACCCGTTGTCTTCAGCAAGTTGTCAGGGGCTGGTAACAGTATTGAAGGAGACTGTTCATATTTCTCCTGCAGCAGCTGGTAGATTCTAACTATATTCCTTTGGATTGGCAGTTCAACTCCTTGCCACTAGGCCACCAGAGCTCCCTGGATTACTTGGAGGGGATGATTGTCCTGTTTACACACAAACCAAGTGTCTCTGATTTTACTCTCATACACTAAGAATTTCTCTTGTTCTATGGTTCTATAGTTTTAAAGAAATCTTCATGTAAACATTTTATAAACTTATAAAATGACATTTTTTTAAAAACCTGGACATTTAAAAAATGGCTTAATATGAAGTAATGAGCAAAGTAATTAATTATTTAGTAATGGTTGTAACACATAGATGTTGAAGGAAAAGCTGTAGACATGGATATTATGAAGTAAGGAAAATTGGAAGAAGTGGAACATTCTCATCTTGGTCAATCCTAATTCTCATAGAACTCCAATAAACCTGTTTCTGGTAATTTCTACAGACCAGCACTATTTAACAGCGTGGGCAATAACGTTGATAGAACCAGCTTATATGTGCTTGAATTTAAATAAATGAATCTAACCCTGATTGTTTCAGATGCTAGGTGCTCTTTTTTTGGATGTAAATGTGACATTAAAGAACCAAACCAGTTTGGGCATCTCAGGATCAATGCTATTCATCCAACACATCGGTGCATCATAAGTGAGGATTTCAACTTCTGTGGCTTGCTACGTGAACTACACATTTTATCACTGCCTCAGACTTGAATTGTTATTGTATTCCTAGTCCTTCGATCATTAGGTAGCTTTTTGGCCTACTTAAAAGGTTTGGGACTTTGACTCAGACTTCCAGAAAATGAAGCCAAGAATACCCTGTTTTAGGGTTCAGTTGCTGCCATTCACCTGGTAGAGTCAAGATCCAGCTACATCTCTATGAGTAAAAAAAAGTGTTTTCTTTTCAGCTCACAGTAGAAAGAAGTGACTACTGTTCACATGAAGCCTTCTTTCGTTGGTACAGCTCACATGCTGTTTCTAATGCTACTAGTGGATCAGAAACCAGAAATGGGATATACGTCTGAGTTAGAATCATAATAAGGGCCATCATATCTCATGTGCTCTTGGAGCTTATCAGCAATGCTGGCCAGCTAATTAATGCTATTAGTCAAGACATCAGCCAGTATATCATCAAGGTGATTTGAGAGTCACCTATCCATTTAATACAAGATACTATGAGAACATGAAGAGTCTACACTATCAGCTTTAGGGTATTCCATATATAGATGTTTCCCTATGTGGTCATCTTTCTCAAATCCTTTTCTGCTGCCCTGAGGGAGAAAAAATCAGAGGAGAACAGAATGATGGCAGGGTGCCTGACAAATTACTCTCAGGACTCACTTATCTTTGAGGTTTGGAATGCGGACTTCACTCCAGAATAAAGACTTTGTTGGGACAAATTCAGAGAATGTTCAGAGATATGATGTTAAAGAACTATGAGAATCTGGTGCAGTAAAAAATGATGCTCATCTTATGAATGGTTAGCATCTCAGAGAATATTTCATGAAGAAAAACATTAAAGGCTGTGAAAAAAAAAGTAACTACATCATTACAAAGAAACTCTCCAACTGCAATTAATACGATAAAGTTTTAAGTGAGCACTACTGTGTTAAGACACACAAGAAAATGTTCATTAGGGAATAAAGAGCGAACAGCTATCAGAAAGAATTCTGCCTTTATTCTACATGAGAAAATTTGTACTAGAAACTAGAGCATTAAGAAGCCAAAGCAAAGGGAAGAGATACTGAAGTGAAAGAGATGAACAAAAGATTTTAAAGGGAAGTTCAAGAAAACAAAGAATTACAACATAGAATGTGTAAAAAGCTGGTGCTGGAGAATAAAAAGAATTCACTTGGGATTTCTCAAGCTAAATAAGTGAGAAGTATGTTTGAGCCCTGGGTTTCAATACTGATATGATGGCAAAATCTTGAATGATTCAGGATGCATCAAAGGTTTTTATACCAAAAGCTTGACAGAGTCACTAAGTCATACAAAATCCGTGAGTCACATAGAGTCACTGTACCAAAAAAAGTTGGTTGACACTGAAATATTTCTGAAAGTACTATATGATCAAGAGACAATAGTAATGAAGAAAGTTCAAGCTGCACTAAAGGCATTGGGGGGAAAGTAACATTCCAAGAAGCTATGGAATATTAATAGATGTATTTCAACTAACAAATACAGCTCTAGATATGCTCACCAGTCTATGTCAAGATATCTGGAAGATAGCTACATTTCCAACTGATTGGAAGAGATCCATATTTGTTTCCATCTTCAAGAAAGGTGATATAAAAGAATGTGGAAATTATCAAACAATATCATTAATCTAAAATGGGAGGAAAATATTGCTGAAGATAATAAAAAAATGGCTACAACAGTACATTGATAGAAAACTGCCAGAAGTTCAAGCTAAGAATTTAAGAACCTAAGAGGCTATAGCACTGGAGATACCATTGCTAATGTCAGAATAATTGACATAAAGCAGAAAATACCAGAAGACTATCTATTTGTGTTTTATTGACTGTGTAAAGGCATTTGACTGCATGGATAATAAAAAATTATGGCTGGCTAACTTTGAGAAGAATGGAAATTCCAGAGCATTTAAGGATGCTCACATGAGGCAATCATCAGAACAGAGCAAGGAATGGTTCAAAATCAAAAAGGTACATGCAAGGTGTGTCCTGTATCCATACCTTTTCAATCTATATGCACAACAGACCATCCAGGAGTCAGGGCTCTGTGAGGAAGAATGTGGCATCAGGATTGGAGGAAGACTCTTCAATAACCTACGTTATACACATGACACAATCTTGCTTGCTGAAACTGAAGAGGACCTGAAGCGCTTGCTGCTGAAGGCCAAGGACTGCAGCCATAAATACAGTTTGAAGCTCAACATCAAGGAAACAAAATTCTCACCACTGGGCCAATTGGCAGCATCATGATAGACAATGAGGAGATTGAGTTTATTAAAAGCTTCGGTGTTCTTGACTCCATAATTAACACTCTTAGTATCAGCAGCCAGAAAATCAAAAGACACACTGGGGAAAGTCTGTTGTCAGGGACCTCTCCAGAGTACCAAAGAGCAAAGATATCAGTCTGGAGACTAAGGTGCACCTGATTCATGCCATAGTCTTTTCAATTACTTGCTATGTGTCAGAAAGCTGGACAATGACTAGGGAAGATATAGGGAAAATTGATGCCTTTGAACTGTGATGCTGGAGAAGGTATTTAATATACCATGGACTGCTAGAACAAACAGATTTGTCCTACAGAGGGTGAAATCAGGCTGCTCTTTGGAGGCAAGGAATCTGAAGCTTGGTCTGATATACTTTGGGCATGTTGCAAGGAGAAACTAGTCCCTAGAGAGAAGTATGAAGAGAAGTCATCAAGAGAGCTCAAGAAAGGAAAATCTTCAATGAGATGGATTGTTTCAGTGACTGGGGTGATGAAGATAGATGTGTCAAAGACAATAAGATTGGCACAGGATAGAGCAGGGTTCAAAGCTGTTGTACATAGGGTCAATATGAGCCACAAGTGACTCAACAGCACATGACACTAACAACATATGAAACTTATACCTGGACTAAGAAGCTACTATCCAAACAGAGCCAAGAACACTACTGCATCATTTACAATTATGAAAAGTATAAATCAGGATGTATTCTCCCTCAATACCTATTGAATCTCTGTACTGAGCAAATAAGTCAAGAAGTTGAACATTATGAAGGACATGAGATCAGGATAGAAAGAAGATGCATCAAGCTGTGTAATACAGATACTACAACCTTGCTCGCTAAAAGTGAGGAGGAATTGAAGTACTTGCTTCAGAAGATCAGACTACAGACTTCAATATGGATTATATCTCAACATTAAGACAAAAATCCTTACCACTAAACTAATAGACAACATGATAGCTGGAGAAAATATTGAAATTGTCAATGATTTTATCTTACTTAGATAAACAACTAATACCCTTGGTACCAGCAGTTAAGAAATTAAAAGACATACTGAGTTTGAAAAATCTGCTCTCAGGGACCTCTTCAAAGTAATGAGAAGCAAAGATGTCAGTTTGAAGAGTAATATGCCCCTGATTAAAGCCATAATCTTTTCAATCACTTACTATGTGTCTGACAGCCGACAATGAATATGAGTGACAGAATAAAAATCAATGCCTTTGAACTGTGGTGTTGGAGAAGAGTACTGAATATCTTATGGACTGGAAAAAGAACAAATATGTCTTGGAGAAGGTGCAGCCATAGAACTCCTTAGAGACAAGGTTAGTGAAGCATCATCTCAAATACTTTGAACATGTTGCTAGAAGATGGTGTTCCTTAGGAAGGGACATCATACTAAGAAGGTCAAACATCAGCAAAAGAGGAACATCTTCAATGAGATGGATTAACACAGTAGCTGCAGCAATGGGCTCAAGTATATCAGAGATAATGAAGATGGCTAATGATAGGACAGGGTTCAAAAATGTTATTCATAAGTTCTCTAAGTCATACTTGAGTCATAACAACAACAGTTATGACCTTGCAGTCCCATATAGTTTCATGAGTAAACAAATTGTGGAAGTCAACAGTGCTTTGGTCTACACCAACAAGGGAAATTTACAGAAAAATTGCTTGTATTCTTATTCTCTTAACCACTAATTTTCTTCTCCGTACTTTTAAAACAAAGTAGGCCCTTAGCATCCTGCTTAACAGAGGACAGGGGAAATCAATGCCAACAGAGTCAATTTGGCACATAATCAAATGATGAAACCTAATTGCAATCTAGAGTTCACATCATGCCAAACATCTAGGTAGTGTAATTTTTGTAATTGAGCCATTATTGACACTGCTGCTATCATGTAGCCTCTCTGATGTTTTAACAAATTTAGAGAATTTGCACAAGATAATGGATGTAATGCTGGCTCTGACAAGCAACACTTTGGCAAGGAGATTACAACAAATGGCAAGCACCTGTGGATATTGAAGAACAGTGAATTAAATAGATATTACAGTCTTAAATCCAGAGAAACTGGGGTAAAAAAATATATTGCATGTTGTGTTTGCATAGAAAATGTTCAGTCGCATTATGGTAATGCCACTCAGGAGCCCTATGGCTGCCAGTAGGTCAAACTAGCTCTGGGTTTTGTTTCCTTTCACATTTATTTATTTACTTTATAAATATCTTATTGTGTGTTCAGTGAAGTTTTATATAGCAATTCATGTTCCAGTCTACAGTTTCTACACAAGTTGTTGAACGTATTAGTTGTATTATTCACAATTTGTGAACATGTATAGTATTTCTATTTTGATCTTGCCTCTTAACGTGTCATATTTGCTGAAGTAATTGTTGATTGTTTGGTGGCACATAGGTAATTTTTCAAATGTGAATAATAGTCTCTCAGTTTGTTCTGGCTTCTGTATTGCAGTGAGACTGAAAACTATGCTACTACTAATTCAAATCTTGTCATGGTCAACCTTGGTAGACATGTTTCATTAGACTTTCCAAACTGAAACTATTTATGAAGGATGATTAGACAGTCTACTTCTCAAAAAGTTGCCCAGTGAAACCCTTATGAATAGACATAAAATAATGCCTTATACAGTTTGAGAAAATAAGGCTCTAAGATTGCAAAAGAATAAAAATACATCTAAGGAAGGGCTGTCTCCACAATTAGTCTACCTTTTTGATGGGGATGGAGTGAAGCTTTTCAGAACCTTCATTTGCTGACATAGCGTAACAAAAAATGAGAAGAAACAGTTGAAGATATAAAATAATTAGAATGTGAAATGAAAGATGTATGAAACTAGGAAAATTGGAAGTAGTCAAAAATAAAATGGCACCTGAGAATACCATGGACTGCTAGGAAAACAAATAGATTTGTCCTGGAGAGGGTTAAACCGGGTGGCTCCTTGGAGGCAAGGATTCTGAGGCTCCGTCTAACATACTTTGGACATGTTGTGAGGAGAGACCGGTCCTTAGAGAGGGACATCATGCTTCGGAGGGTGGAGGGACGGCGCAGGAGAGGAAGGCCCTCTATGAGGTGGATTGATTCAGTGACTGGGATAATTGGGATGGGAGTGTCAGAGACAGTGCAATTGGCACAGGACAGAGCGGAGTTTAGGGCTGTTGTACATAGGGTAGCTATGAGTCGCAGGCGACTCGACGGCACATAACAACAACAAACAACAACACGAAGATTTGTGCCCTAGGCATTAATGACCTGCAATAGTCTGGCATTGGTCATTTTGGATTGGAAAATCACCAGTCTTCTATGCCAACAATGACAAGTAAGAATCTCATTTTTAAATTACAATATTGCCAGTGATACAATAATACCCATAGCTAAAGAAAAAAACCAAGTAGTATATTATGTATGTATGTATGTATGTATGTATGTATGTATGTATGTATGTATACTGTCTTAGCTATTTAGTACAGTTCTAATTTAGACGCCACAGTGGATAACAGACAAAAATGTATTATGTTTCAATTAGGTGGCTAAAAGTTCACACTTTGGGTGCTGGCTCTAGGAAAGACTTTCTCTCTGCTTCTCTGGAGGAAAGTCCTTTTGACCTTCAGCATCTGTAGACTCAGAGTTCCTTGATTCCTTGAAGCCTGGCCTCTATTCTGCTCCTGGAAATTTACAAAATTGTTTAGTTCTACAGGTAAATGTTCAGAGGCATTCTACTCTACCAAGAAGCCTCTACCCAAAGGCATCCAGCTTTCTAACTTCATTGACAAGTGCTTAAAATCACTCCATTATCCTCAAGGAAGCCTTCTGCCGAAACACTCATTTATTTTGCTCCTTAGGCTCCCGTGCTGTCTTGTGTTGATCTCCAGATCTGGACCTGTGTCTGGGTTCTGTTCTCTTTTCTCTCCTTTTACCTCTTATAAAACAAATATGGGACTCATTGCATCCTAAATCCTTTTAAAACGTTTAAATTTACAAATCTTGTGGAATCATTACATAACTTCTTCTAAACCTGCTTCCTTAGCATTATACAGGTTAGAATTGACAGTTCATAAGATAACTATACTAAAATCATGATCAAGTTTATGCAAGGTATTATCTATCACCCATATACCTGTACATACACTTACACATACAAAACTATACACATGGAGTAAAATCTATGAGGTTTGAAACTTGACAGAACTTCTTTGGTTTCTCAGGCCTCACATGTTTTCTGCTTTGGTAATGTGCATTATTCCTATTGTTCTATCACTCATTTTGTGGAAAATACTGGAGTTTCCTCCTCTGGTAGATTTCCACTTTAAATGGGTTCTGGCTTTCATAGATTTTACTGTATGCTCCATACATCCATACATACTCACACATCAACAATTTTTTTCTTTTTAAAATTTATTTTCAAAATTTTACACATAATATCAATTGTCAACAGATTCCTTTTTACCAATATATATTTTATTGGTAAAGTTTACCTTCCTCAAGCTATACACAATTGACCCTCATTCAATGACTGTTGTTGTTGTTAGATGTCATTGAGTTGAGTACAAGTCCTAGTGGTCCTATGAATAGTCAGCTTGAACCTTGCCCTATCTTGTGCCACCCTTACAATCTCTGACGCACTAGAGGCCATTGCTGAAGTCATCATATCAATCCATCTCAGTGGGGGGGGGGTCTTCTTCGCTTTCACTAACTCTCCATCTTTCAAAGCTTACTGTCTCTTGCTAAGGAACAACCTTGCCTAGGTAAGTATCTGATTTTTAGAAAGTGAATCCTGTCTTTCCACATTTATTTCAATCCCTGGTAACCACTAGTCAACATTAGTTTCTGTATATTTACCTAAACATTTAATTTCACAAAAGTGAGAATATTCTTCTCTTTAATTTGTAATTTACTTACTTTGCTCAACATAAAGTTTATAGGCAACATAATGATAGACGGAGAAAAGATAGAAAGTGTGAACAAATTCATCTTACTTGGATCCACAATTAACATCATGAGTATCAGCAGTCGGAAATTCAGGAGACATTGCATTGTCTGCAGTTAGAACCCTTGTCAAATTATTGAGGAGCAATGCTATCAGTTTGAGGACCCGTGATCAGGTAGACTGACACATTGACTGCTGCAATGGGCTAGAGTATGTCAGGAAGTGTGAGCACAGGCCAGGACAGGGTTCAGATTCCTGTTCATAAGGTCATTATGGGTAGCACTTAACTTGACAGCACCTAACAACAAGGTTCATCAAGTTTCAAGAAAATTTAGAAATTAATTTTTCTTAATCACAGAATAGTATTCTAACATATGTGCATATTATATTTATTCATTTATCTGTTTATGGACTTGTAAGTTGCTTTCCTTTTGTTTACTATTGTGAACCTTTCTGTCATGAACATAGATATGCATGTCTGCACTTGCCACTTCTGTTAGATTCCTAGGGTATATTCCTAGAGTTAACTCTAGTTTTTTGAAGAAGCACTACACAGTTTTCCACAATGATCATACTAATTTGCCAATGGCATCCACTTCCTAAACTCTATAACTTTGATAACTCTATAGACTTTGATAAATTACAATAGTTATAGAAAGGCTTCAGAAGGCCTTTTGTTCATAGGGACACTATGAGTCATGCTCAACTCAACAACAATCAACAACAACAGTAACAGCAATAGATGAAGGGTCCAATTTTTCCATATCTGCTGGAAGACTTGCTATTTTCTACTTGTTTTTATTTTCTTTTTTATTCTTTCATTTTCCTTTTCTTTCTATGTTGGCCATGTTGTTGTTAGGCTGTCATCAAGGTGCCAATGACTCGTATGAAAAACATATTTGAACTTTGCCTTATCCTGTGTCATCTTCAAGATCTCTTATATGTTCAAGTCTGTTATTTAAGTCACTGTGCCAATCCATCTTCTTGACGGTCTTCCTCTCTTTCACTTTCTCTACTTTTCCAAATATTATGTCTCCTTCTGAGGATTTCCTTCTCCTGACAACATGCCCAAAACATGTGAGACAAAATTTCACCATCCTTGTTGCTAAAGAGCACTCTGGTTGTACTCATTCCAAGACATATATTTTGTTCTTTGAATTACACTTTCCTTCACTAATCTTCTGTCTTTCTTAGCACAATGTCCCTATCCAGGGAATAGTCCCTTCTAGCAACATGCCCAAAATATGTAAAGAGAAGCTTTTTTCTTTGCCTCCAAAGAGCCCTCTGGCTGCACTTTCTCCAACACAACCAATAGGATGTCCAATACTCTTCTCTAACACCACATGAAAGGCATCAGTTCTTCTGTCATCCTTATTGATTATCCAGCTTTCAGATGAAGCAAATGATTAGAAAGGCCATGGCCTAATTACACTTTTGGAAAATTGTGATTTTTTTTTTAATGAAAGTTTACAGAAATTTGTTTTGTTTGTTTATCCATACAGATTTTCCTCCCTCCCCTTCCCCCAATTCACTTTGTATTGTTTGTCCTATTCCAGATGATTAATTCTTATCGTGGCATATTTATATCTTGGAGAAATTTACAGTAGGCTAATTGTAGTTTTGGTGGTATAGTCTGTTGTGGTGAGACACAAAGGCTGTACTCAAAGGCTGTACACTTCATGCACTGACTTCAATGCACCCCAGAAACCAATGGAAGATAACTACGAGTCAGAACCTACTAACAGCAATGAGTTTGAGTTAGTTCAAACTGTTGAGTTGATTTTGATTCCTACAGATCCTGTACGGCAGAGGAGATGGTCCCATAAGATTTCCTAGGCTATATACTATTAAAGGAAGCCTATTACAAAATCTTTTCTGCCATGGAGCTACAATCAATCCATCTAACCATAACTGTAGCTGAGTGCTTAACTGTTGTTCTATGAGGACGCCTTTTGAAGTTTACAACCATTTTGATTTTGAGCTAATGTTACTATATTAGCTATAGTAAATCTCGGCGTTTAGTTAAAATCCTGGATGATTAAATACTATCTAAATATTTCAAGGAAGTGTACTTTAAAATGTTAAGAACAAGCATACATATAAAAAGGAAATAAACACAAATATTTAAAAGTATTAATAAATTAATAATACAGATGCTTTTTTTTCTTATAGCTAACAGTCATTTCAAAGCGCTTTCTCCTAATAGTTGACATTGTATAATATTTCTGGAACGGCTTATAAACAATGTTGGGTTAAAAATAAAGTGTAACTGCAGATTGAGTCCTGGGGTTTAGTAACTTTAGGGACTATCATTGTGCCCATAAAACATAGTGTTTATCTTTAAAGGAGTGCTTAATTGTGAAAAGCATTTTCCCAGAAAAAATCAGTTTTAATCCTTCCTTAGAAACAACCATCCATTAATTACAAGCACAATACAAAAAAAAGGTTCAAGAACAAAGAATCAAACTTATATAATAGAAAGAGTAGGACACAATGTGAGTATATTTGGGAAATTCATTGTTTAGACTGAGATGCTTCTCTGAACATAATTACATTCCATTTAACTCATTTTGATAGAAAAAATTTTATAGGTATATCTCTAAGAAAGACTTCATTTTAATTTCTGCATTGTATGGAAATTATGTATGGAAACAAATACATAAAAATTGTCCTAATATCATAAAGAAACAAATTAGCTTTATGAAACTGAGTTTCCCCAGGCAAAGCGAACTGGATGATCATTTTGTTCTCTGATGGTTACAGCTTCCTGCAATAATTTTGCAGTTTAATGAGGATTTTGAACAAGATAAAGTAATGACCTCTTTAGGCACCAATAGTTCCTCATGAATATCACTACACACATTTTTATTATATGCTTAGCAAGTGCAGCTGCACACAATGATCACTGTCTGGCATTTTATTTTCAACAGAAAAATTCTGTCAGTGTTAAGATGAAAATTTTATTATTCAGAGAACGTGATAAAACATTTGAAAGTTCTTTATTATTTATTTCTTCTTTGAAGTTTTAGATAAAGTAACTGAGATTGTCTCAGGTGGCAGTAGGCTGGCAAATTTGAACTGAGGCTCAGTCTAGAAAATGAAATTTCACAAAAGTATAGTAAAGCAAAATTCTGGACTTACTTGATTCTTTGTAATGTTATCAAAAGCTAATTGTTTTTAGTTGATTGTAGCATCCATTTCTTAAACAACGTGCCTCTGGAAACTATGAACTTTGATAAATGGCAATAATTATTGAAAGGTTTCAGGCCTTTTGTTCATAGCGTTGCTATGAGTCATGCTTGACTCAATGGCAATCAACAACAACTATTTAATATTGTTAATCTATCACCTGTCTGAGTTTGTTATACTGTGGTGACCTGTATCTTGCTGTGATCTTAGAAGCTATGCCATCAGTATTTAAAATCCAGCAGGGTATAGACAAAACTACTATAGTGCTGGGAGACTTCAATACACCCCTCTCAAGAAAAGATAGAACTACCAGAAAAAACTCAACAGAGATACTGAAGAATTAAATCACACAATAAACCAACCTGACCTCATAGATATCTATAGACT
>NW_006399753.1:31107316-31127791 GCF_000299155.1 Elephantulus edwardii | reverse complement strand
ATCCCTGTAAATGTTCATTAAAACTAATAAAATTTAATAAAAAAAAATAAATAAAAGAAGATGGAAAGAAAAAAAAAGAATACACTGGAATTTCTCAAGCTAAAAGAACTGAAGACCCATTTGAAACCTAGAATCACAACACAAGGATTCCTTGGGCAAAATATTGAATGATGCAAGAAGATGGAAGGAATACAAAGCTGCTGCACCAAAAAGAATTGATCAGTATTGAAGTATTTTAGGAAGCAGCATGTGATTCATGTGATTAAGAACCAGCAGTGCTGAAGGAAGAAGTCCAAGCTGCACAGAAGGCACTGGCAAAAAATCCGTTTCTAGGAATTGACACAATATCAACTGACGTGTTTCAACAAACAGATGAAGCCCTGGACATGTTAACTTGTCTCTGCCAAGAAATATGGATGATAATTATCTGGCCAACAGACTGAAAGAGATCCAAATTTATGCCCATAAAAAAAGGTGATCTAACATAAGGTATAAACTAGTGAATATCATTAATATTATACACAAGATCTTGTTGAAGATTATTAAGAAATGACTGGAGCAGTACAGTGATAGAGAACTGCTAGAAATTAAAGTTGGATTCAGTTAAAAGACTGTGGACCAAGAGATGTCACTGCTGATGTGAGATGGATCTAGGCCAAAAGCTGGTTGATAGTGATGTTTAAATCCTCTCTGTTTAAACTGAAAAAAAAAATCCAGAAGGGTTACTCATGAAAAATTATTTTTCCCCTTTAATAGCATGTAAAACTTATTTACATTACATACAAATATAATTCCATATATGAATATATTTATATATACACATCATATACACAAAGAGGTACAACATGAATTCTGTATTAATAATGCTACATCAACACATCTTTAGCAATTCCCAGAGCTATGGTATTCACTATGACACATAGATACTACACATAAGTACATTCATTGTTTCTAATTGAGTAAAAGAAAATAACACTACTGTGCTTAATATTTACAAGTACCTGTATAGATTTTTTAAATCATCTAGTAGGCATTACTGCTCTGTAGATGACATTAACAAAAAAGAAAATAAATATAGCTTAAAATCAGTATAAAATAAAAATCCTCACAACTAGATCAATGAACAACAGCATGGCAAATGGAGAAATGATTGATGTTCTCAATGATTTCATTTTATTTGGATACATAATCAACTATGGAAAGTTGCAGTTACAAAAATAAAACCAATTGTAAAATATCTCTTTAAAGATGTAAAGAATTAAGTTACTTATATATTATTGCTATGGCAGGAGTCCAGAACAAAGGTAGCATAGTGGAGCGGACTTTGGGAGAGGGATTGAGTAACAATGAAAGAATTTTTTTCTTTTACTTTTCAAAAAGAAAAACGAACTGGGGGAGGGATGCGCAGGGAGAAAAGTGCAATAATGAATGAATGGAAATCCAAAGTCTCTGTAAACTTTCATTAAAATCAATTTAAAATAAAAACGAAATGAAGGAGTTTTTCTTTTGCTTTTCAAGGAGAGCAGGGAAAGGGGGAGTGCGGGTGGGGTGGGCGGGGAGAAGAGTGGAACAAGGAATGAATGGAATTCCAAAATCTCTGTAGATGTTCATTGAAATAAAAAAATTAAATAAAAAATTAAAACGAAAAATAATTAAGTAGACATTTGGAAACCAAAGGTGTGCCTGATCTGAGCCATTGTATTTTCAATTCTTGATATGCATGTGAAAGCTAAATAAGGACGACCATAGAAGAACTGATGCCTCTGAATTCTGTTATTGGCAAGGAATACTGACTATAGTATAGACTATCTCAATTGATTACTTTGAGTAGTGAAGCTGGAGAAGAGTATTGAACATACCACAGACTGCTAAGAGAACAGGTTTATCCTGGAAAGGGTGAAACCAGGCTACTCCTTGGAGGCAAGAATTTTTGAAGCTCCATCTCACATGCTTTGGGCATGTGGCCAGAAAGGTACAGCCATTGAAAAAGGACATCATTCTTGGAAGGGAGGAGAGACAGTGCAGCAGAGAAGAATCCCAGATGAGATGGATTGATACAGTAACTTTGGTAATAGGAGTAGATGTGTCAGAGAAAATGATATGGCTCAGGATAGGGTAGGCTTCAGAGCTGTTGCATATAGGGTTGCTATGAGTCACAGGTGACTTCATGGCACATAACAACAACACCAACAGTCATTGAATTATACAGCTATATAGGAAGTAATTGTAAAACCATGATCTGAATCAGGCATACTTTCATCTTCAAAATGATAAGATTGCTCCTCAGTATTCTGGAGAGGTCTCATACAGCAGACTTTTCCAATGCGCTACGCCTTTTGATTCTCTCACTGCTGATGTCAAGGGTTTGATTGTGGAACCCAGTATGATGAAATTGCTAAAAAGTTCGATCTTTTATCCATCTATTTATCATGATGTTACCTATAGGCCCAGATGCAATGTGATGCTATAGGTACAATGTTAAATAATTCTGGGAGCATGAATAAAGATGGAATGAATTCACAGAGTCAGTGAACAAAAAAACTTGGTTGACATTGAAAGACTTCAGGAAGCAGCATATGATCAAAAGCCAATGGTAAAGAATGAAGGCAAGTTCCATTGAAGGTATTGGCAAAAAATTAGTCCCTAGGAATTGATAGGATACCAATTGATATTTTTTCAACTAACAGATGCAGCTTTGAATCCACTTAGTAATCTATACTAAGAAATCTGTAGGACACCTGCCTGGCCAACGGACTGGAAGAAATCCATATTCTCGTTTCCCAGAAAAGTGATCAGAATGTGTAAATGATCAAACAATAACATTAATGTCACACACAAGAAAAATATTGCTGAATATAACTAAAAAATGATGAGAATAATACATTGAGAAAGAACTACCAGAAGTTCAAGTCAGATTGACAGTAGGATGTGGCACTAGAGAGATCCTTGCTAATGTCAGATGGACCATGGCTGAAAGCAAAGAATGCCAGAAGAATGTCTATTTGTGCGGTCTTGGCTATGCAAAGGTATTTGACTGTGTGGATCATAATATATACATATATATAATATGGATAACATTGAGAAGAATGGGAATCGCAGAACACTTAATTGTGTTCATATGAAACTTATACCTAGAGCAAGAGGTTGTTGTGTATGTAGAGACAGAGAAGAACAACACTACATGGTTTAAAACTAAAAAAATTATGTGTCAGTGTTGTATCCTTTCTTCATATCTATTACGAATCTGTGTTGTATGCTCTGCTGGAAAAGGAGGGACAATCTCCTCCTGCACCAGTCAGAACACACACACACAAATAATTTAAAAAAATAAAAAAAAAAGAATCTATGTTCTCAACCAATTATTTGAGAAACTGGTCTCTGAAGAATGCGGCAGCAGGATCAGAGCAAGATTCATCAACAAACTATGTTATGCAGATGACACAGGTTTGCTGGCTGAAAATGAGGAAGACTGAAAGCACATGCTGAAGAGAATCAAAGAATATAGCCTTCAATATTAATTGTTTCTCAAAATCAAGAAAGCAAAACTTCTCACCACTGGACCAATAGGCAAAATCGTGATTGTTGTTGTTATGTGCCATCGAGTCACCTGCAACCCTTAGTGACTTTATGCACAACAGCCCTAAACCTTGCTCTATCCTGTGCCAATCTTATTGTCTCTGACATACCTATGCCCATTACCCTAGTCACTGAATCAATCCATCTAATCAAGGGTCTTCCTCTTTTACGCTGTCCTTTCACCCTCCGCAGCATGACATCTTTCTTAGGATTGGTCCTTCCTCACAACATGTCCAAAGTATGTCAGATAAAGCTTCAGAATCCCTGCCTCCAAGGAGCAGCCTGGTCTCACCCTCTCTAGGAAAAGACTCTTTGTTCTTTCTCCTAGTAGTTCATGGTATACTCCAGCACTACAGTTCAAAGGCATTAATTCTCCTTTCATCCCTAGTCATTGTTCAGCTTTTTGATGCATAGTAAGTAATTGCAAAGACTATGGCCTGGATCAAGTGTATCTTAGTATCCAGACTGACATCCTTGCACTTCAGTACTTTGGCGAGGTCTCTGAGAGCAGACTTTGCCAGTGCAATTCATCATTTAATTTCCTGGCTGTTGGTACAAAGAGTGTTGATTTTGGAGCACAGCAAACTAAAGTTGTTAACAATATCAGTCTCTTTAGCATCTATCATGATGCTGCCAATCGGTCCAGTGATGAGAATCCTTTTTTTATTTTTTTCCCTTGATGTTGAGCTTCAATCATATTGAATACTGCAGTTCTTGACCTTCTTCAGTAAGTGCTTCAGGTCCTCCTCAGTTTTAGCAAGTAAGGTTATATCATCACCATAACACAGATTGTTGATAAGTCTTCCTCCAATCCTGATGCCACACTTCTCCTCATAGACCCTAGCCTCCCAGAAAATCTGTTCTGAATAAAGATTGAAAAGGTATTGAGATAGGACAGATCCCTGGCATACACCATTCCCAGATTGAGCTATGCAAGCGTTTTCTTACTCCGATGTTCTGATGACTGCCCCCTGGTCCAAGTATAGGTTTTGCATAAACACAATCAAGTGTTCTGGGATTCCCATTCTTCTCAGAGTCAGCCAGTTTGTTATGATCCACACAGTCAAATGCCTTTGCATAGTCAATGAAACCCAAATAGACATTTCTCTGGTACTCCCTACTCTCAGCCAAAATGCATCTAATATTAGATATAATAACCCTAGTACCATGTCCTCTACTAACCCCAGGCTGCACTTCAAGAAGTTCTCTGTTGATGTGTTGTTCTGGTCGGTTTTGGATAATCTCCAGCAGAATCTCTCGTGCATGTGATGTTAACGATATTGTTTGATAATCTCCACACTCTATTGGGTCACTTTACTTTGGAATGGGAACAAATATAGATCTCTTCCAGTCAGTTGACCAAGTGGTTGTTCTCCAGATTTCTTGGCACAACTTGATAAGTACATCCAGGATAGCATCTGTTTGTTGAAATATGCCAACTGATATTACATCAATTCCTGGGGCCTTGTTATTTACCAATTAGAGCATGTTGAACTTCTTCCTTCATCACCACAGGCTCTTGCTCATATGGTGTTTCCTGAAATTCTTCTGTGTCCACCAACTCCTTTTGGTACAATGACTCTATATACTCCTTCTATCTTCTTTTAATGCTTCCTGGATCATTTAATATTCTTCACAGAGCATACTGCAATGCAAAGCTTGAAATTTTTTTTTTCAGTTCCTTCAGCTTCAGAAATGCTGAGCGAGTTTGGCCCTTTTGATTTTCTGACTCCAGCTCTTTGCATGTTTAATTATAATACTTTGTCTTCCCATGCTGCCCTTTGATATCTTCTATTCAACTCCTTGCTTTCTTGATTTCTTCCCTTTGCTCTGGCTTCTCAGTGCTCTACTGCAATATTCAGAGTGTCTTCTGACATCAGCTTGGTTTTTTCTTTCTCCCATGTCTTTGTAATGACTTTTGCATTCTTCTGGATGATATTCTTGATATCCTCCCACAACTCATCTGGTCTTCGCTCATTAGTGTTCAAGGCCTCAAATGTTTTCCTGCGATGGTTTTGAAATTCAGATGGGAGAGATTCAAGGCCAAATTTTGGGTGCCGTGGATTAGATTTAATTTTCCTTAGCTTCAGCTAGAACTTGCATATGAGTAGTTGGCGGTCTCTTCCACAATCAACACCTGGCCTAGTTTTCACAGCTGATATTGAGCTTCTCCACCAGTTCTTTCCACAGATTTAGTTAATCTGATTTGCATGCATACCATATCGTGATGTTTGTTGTTGTTAAGTGCCATCAAGTCACAAGCGACTCATAGCGACCCTATGAAGGAGAGTCCTATATCTTGATAGACGGGGGGGGAAAATTTAAATTTTCAGTTTCTTCATCTTTCTTGGATCCACAATCAATATCCTTAGTACTAGCAGTCAAAAGATCAAGAGATAGATGTATTGCACCAGGAAAGTCTATAATCGGGGAACACTCCATATTATTCAGTAGCAATGTTGTCAGTTTGAGACTCAGGTGCACCTGATTCAGACCATGACCTTTTCAATCATTACTACGCATCTAAGAGTTGGACAAAGATGACAAGAAATATTTACGTCTTTGAGCTGTGATCTTAGCAGAGAGTACTGAATATCCCATGGACTTCCCAAAGAACAAACAGATAGGTTTTAGAGCAGGTGTACTTAGATTTCTCCGTGAAGGCAAATAACATGAAGCTTCATCTCACATAGTTTGGGCATGTTGCTAGGAGAGGCTATTCCTTAGAAAGAGATATTGATCTTGGAGGTTCAGTGAAAGAATGGAAAGCCCTCAGTTACATGGATTGACATTAACGGCAGCAATGGCTTTGAATAAGTCAGAGATTGAGAGGATGGCACAGGATAGGACAGGATTCAGATCTGTTAATTATAAGGTTCCCATAAGTAGTATGCAACTCGATGACACATAACAATAACAACATAATTTAATATACCTATTAAGAACCCATATAGAGTTCTGATGGCTTCGTGTTGAGGAATTGCATTGCTAACACAAAAGTACATTGTTTTAATCCACTAGCTGCTCTGCAGGAAAAAGATGGACGTTCTCTACTCACATGATTTACCGCCTCTGAAAACCCCCTCGAGGGTCATTTATAGTTAGTTCTGACTCTATGATACACAACAGCAACACATAATATTATATTGGACAAATAAAGTCAGTTACAAAAGAATAAACACCCATCTATACCCAAGAATAGGTTAATACTCTACAGTAGTAGTAATAAGAATGTTAATAAATAATAAGATAACATGATAACATCTATAGGAAAGGATAGGGAGCCCTGTAGCATAGTGGGTAAGTAGTTATCAACAAAAAGGCGATTCAAATTCATCAGCGGTTCTTCAGGAGAAAGATAAGCCATTTCCTCTCATGCGCTTTATAGCATCTGAAATTCTGCTGTAGAATCAGCCATGAGTCCATTCTAGCTCAACAGCACATAACAATAGCACCAAAATGCATAGGCTAAATTCCTAAATCAGAGCATTTTCTAAGATGATGGAAATGTTCTATAAATGTACTCTATTAAATAAATATATATAATCTCTGATGTATATACATGTATCAAAACTTATCTAAATGCAAAGGGTCCCCTCTCCCCCATTTTACTGCATCTAAAGTGTACTCAATAAAAAGATTATTCTTTGTTTGGAATCGAACTGAAATCTACAACTCACAAATTCCTTATTTTTATCTTCAAAGTAAAATTTAATTGTTATAATGCCTCTTTAAATTTTCTGACCTCAGTAGCCTCTTTTGAGATGTTAGGTGTTGTTAGGGACCATCAAGTTAACTATGACTCATAGTAACAAGATGAACAATAGATCTGACCCCTGCCGTATATGGCACCATCCTCACATCTCTGTCATACTCAAGCTCATTATGGCAGTCATGGTGTCAATTCATCCTGAGAGTCTCCCTCGCTTTCTCTGAAGTACAATAGAGTGCTTCATAAAGGCAAGGATGGTGAGATTTCATTTCACTTTTAGCATACTCTCAGGGAGAAACAATCCTGAGATTTACACATACTTTTTTTTAAAGGCAACATAAATTTGCAGAGATGTTTCTCTGCTAGTTTTTGAAGGGGCTAAAGTATCAGAACATTTGTCATGAGAATTTTGTTGTTGGTATGTGTCGTTGAGTTGCTTGCGACTCATAGTGACCCTATGTACAACAGCCCTAAACCCTACACTGTCTCTGATACACCCATTCTGATTACCCCAGTCACTGAATCAATCCACCTCATAGAGGAACTTCCTCTCCTGCACTGTCCCTCCACCCTCCCAAGCATGATGTCCCTCTCCAATGACCGGTCCCTCCTTACAATATATCCAAAGTATGTTAGATGGAGCCTCAGAATCCTTGCCTCCAAGGAGCCGCCTGGTTTAATCCTTTCCAGGTTGAATCTGTTTGTTTTCCTAGCAGTCCATGGTACCCTCAAAACTCTTCTCCAGCACCACAGCTCAAAGGCATCAATTTTCCTTCTATCCTCCCTAGTCATTGTCCAACTCTCTGGTGTATAACAAGTGATTGCAAAGACCATGGCCTGTATCAGATGCACCTTAGTTTCCAGAGAGACATCATTGCTCTTCAAAACTTTGGAAAGGTCCCTAACAGCAGACTTTCCCATGACAATACGTCTTTTAATTTCCTGGCTACTGGTGCCAAGAATGTTGACTGTAGAGCCAAGTAAACTAAAGCTGTGAACAATCTCACTCTCTTCACCATCCATCCTGATGCTGCCAATTGGGCCAGTGGTGAGAATCTTTGTCTTCTTGACATTGAGCCTCAATCCATATTGAAGGCTGCAGTCCTTGATCCTGTGCAGCAAGCACTTTAGGTCCTCCTCAGTTTGAGCAAGCAGGGTTGTGTCATCTGCATAACACAGAGTGCTGATAGATCTTCCACCAATCCTGATGCTGCATTTCTCCTCACAGAGCACAGCCTCCCAGAGGCTGTCATGAGAGAGACTCTCTCTGTCTTGAGAATAGGGCTATGACAGTTAAATTGAGCCACCTCTTTAGAAAATTACTCATACGAACTCTGTCAGGTGTAAGTTGGCACATTCTGTATTATTTTTAAATTATTTAATAGTTTATTTTAGTGTGTTTGTATAAACTTATTAACACTCATAACTGTGTTAATCCAAATGGATTTAAAAAGAAAAAAATATTGTCTTACTTAATTAAAAAGGACATAATTAACAAACAGCACCTACTCAGCTATCATGAAGATCTGATTTCCCCTCAGAAACAGATAGCTATATAGTTGTATCCAACATAATGACAGTTTACTGTTTCAGTAAAATTTCTTACAAATTGGTTATTGACAGATTTTAGGAACAATTTCTGTGGCGGGGGTGGGGTGGAGTAGAAATCACTTATTTTTTGCCAGTGAGGATAGTCATGTGTTTGTTATTAGACCTGAGTATGGCCTTCCAACCAAAGAGACTGCATATTAGGAAGCAGGGATTTTACAAAATCAGCTCTGGTAGTGTGGGTCATAGGAAATTGTGCTACTAATTCAAAGACCTTCTCTCTCTGGTAGTTCAAAGCCACCCACAGCTCTGCCGGAGATAGATGAGCAGTGTCCTACTGTGTGATTTACAGCCTTAAAAACTCAATGTATGGCAAGCTATGAGTCAGTTCTGACTCAAAGGCAATATAAGATTTTTTTAAAAGAAAATCAATATCCTGCTTAGAAAACTTGAGAGTAAGGGTTAATCAAGTCATGTCAAGCTAATCAAAACAGAAAACCAACAAAATATATCCTTTGCCATTATTGAACAATACACTTAAATACCTATTTATGCAGTTGTTAATTAAGAAACAAATGAAGGAGTTCGTCTTTTGCTTTTCAAGGAGATGAGTGAACTGGGGGTGGGGATAGGGGTGGAGTGGGTGGGGAGAAAAGTGCAACAATGAATAAGTGGAATTCCAAAATCTCTGTAGATGTCCATTGAAATTAATAATAATAATAATATAAGAAATATTTATTCATAGAATTATAGTTTTCTTTTTGGCACTTAATGACCACAGTGTTATTTACTTTGTGTAAAGTTGTATTGCTCTTAAAATTGAAAGAGTTTCTTAAGATGATCTTATCTTTCTAGTTATGAAAAATCTGTTTTTGCATGAGAGATTTCTATGTAAGGGAAAATTGGAGAAATTCGCCTTCTAATTTGTTTTGGGCATCCATATTTATTCTGTCAGTAATACATTTACACTGTTGTTGTTTTGTACCATGGTGTCGGAACAGACCCATAGCTGACCCTGGGGGTGGGGGTAGGTGTGAGAACGGTTTTTAGAGGCTTAATCACATGAGAGGAGATTGCCCATCCTTCTCCCATGGAGCAGCTGGTGGCCTCCAACTGCATGGCTTTCGGATTGCAGTGCAGTTTCTTGCCACTAGCCTACCAGAGCTCACTATATTTTATATTATATGTTTAATAATTAGTATTCCTACTTTTTTTTGTAATGTCTAATTTTCTGTATCCTATTAAAGCTTTGGGAGGGACGACTAAAATAAAGCTATAGAAAACATTCATCCTGTCTTCAAACACAAGAGATCACAGCTTAACTGTACAGTGGGAACTGTAGGGTTTTGGTTTGGTTTGGTTTGGTTTTACAGTAGTGGAAAAATAAATTAGACTGGTCTACTTATAGTCACTCTTCTGGTCCCTTTGTGATCAAAAATAAAGCTCCACCAGAATGCCAACCAGTACTAGAATACAAAGGACCTAATCTTTTTTATTTTTCTCTCTCTCTCTATGAAGTTAAGTCCAGGTCATTTGGGATGCAATTCTTATTTTCATTATCACAGCCTCCAACCTAGCCAGGTGAATATTTTTAATGCTAATCATAAAAAAAAAATAAGTTACAACAGAAACTAGCCAATAAAAGTTATTCTCAGCCCCAGGAAGCTCTTTCCCATGCATTGTTGTTGCTTCTAGGTGCCTTTGGATTCTAGTGACTTTATTTTTATTTTTTTTTTTTTTAGAACATAATTCACTTTATTTGTTATAGAAAATCCACTAGGTGGTGGCCACAGCTGGAGCCTAAGTCCTCTGCACGGAAACTCTGGTGTGAGTCTTTACAAGATGATCTGTGAATTCCTGGTAGGGAGACTTCGTGATTCTAGTGACTTTATATACAACAGAAAATATAACCCTACCAAGATCTGAAACACCCTTTTAATAATTGTTGTCTGGGCCTATTTGTTGCTGTAATTGTGTCAATCCACCTTTTTAAGAGTCTTTCTCTTTTATACTGATGCTTTGTTTTACCAAACAAGCTGTTCTTTTCCAGGGATGGACCTTGTTGATAGCATGATTAAATTAAGTGTCATAAATCTCACTGTCCTTACTTCTGAGGCATGCCCTGGCTGTGTACTACTTCTAAAACAGATGCATGCCTTCTTGTTATGCATTCAATTTTTTTTTTGTTACACCATAATTCAAACACATCAATTCTTTATTGTCTGTCTTTGTCTCTTGCACATAAGGTAACTGAAACTCTAAAACCCTGGTTTGAATTCAACATACTTTCGGTCTTAAAGTGATATCTTTGTCTTTTAACACTTGAAAGAAATCTTGTGCAGGAGATTTGTCCAATGCAACATGTCATTTGATTTCATTATTGCTATTGATTGTGGCTCCAGGTAAAATGATGATTGTCAATTTCAATCTTTTCTCTGTTTATCATGGTTTTTTTGATTGATTCAGTTGTGAGAATTCTTTTGTTCTCTTTATGTTGAGGTAACCTTCATTAAGTACTATAATTACTTTTAACTTTCAGCAAGCAAGGTTGTACTACATGTATATTGCACATTGTTAACAAGTCTTTCTCTAATCCTGATTCTCTTCCTCATGTTGTTCAGCTTCTCAGAATTGGTGAAAAAAATGCAATGCTGACACGCATTTATTTGATTTTAAACTATGAAAGATCTCTTTGTTCTGTTTGAAAGAACATTTTTTTAGTTTATGCGTTAGTATTGATTCTACATAAACATACTTCTTTGGAATGGTCCTACTTCACAATGCCATCCATAATTTGCTGTGGTCCACACAGTTGAATGATTTGCATAGTCCATAAAATGCAAGTAAAGGGGCTTTGTTTTTAATTCTGTGCTTTCTGCCAAGATCAATCTAGCCTCAGCAATGATATTCCTTATCCCATGGCTTCTTCTGAGACTAGCTTGAATTTCTGGCAGTTCTTTGGAGGTATATGTCTTCTATCACATTTGGGATGATAGAGAATTGATGATGCCTTTGAGCTGTGTGGTGCTGGAGAAGAGTGTTGAATATACCATGACTGGTAGCAGAACAAACAGGTTTGTCCCGGAGAGAGTGAAGCCGACTGCTCCTTGGAGTTAATCAAGGATTCTGAAGCTTTGTCTGACATATTTTGGGCATGTTTCAAGAAGGGACCAGTCCTTGGAGAGGGATATCATGTTTGGGAGCGTGGAGGAACAGTGCAGGAGAGGAAGACCCTCAATGAGACGGAACAATTCTGTGATTGGGGTGGTGGGAGTTAGTGTGTCGGAGATGGTAAGGTTGGCACAGGATAGAGCAGGGTTTAGGGCTCTTATATATAGGGTTACTATGAGTTGCAAACAACTCAACGGCACATAACAACAACAACAAAAACAACAACCGCATTTGGGTTTTTTTTCAGCAAAATTTCATTTAAATGTGATATTAATGACCTCTCATTTCATACCGAACAATCGTTCAGTAACTTGCACACTCATCTTTCTTTGATATGGCCACATGGATCTGCTCCAAATTATTGGCTTGGTCATTGTCTTCTGAATTTCTTGGAAAAGATTAAAGAGTGTTTTTAGTGTTGCTTAGTTTATTGAAACATTTCAACTGGTATTCTTTTAATTACTGGAGCCATATTTTCTCTAACATTTTTTGGGTCAATTGGACTTCTTCCTTCAGTATAATTGGTTCTTCATCTGTGTAATCTCATAAACTTGTTTAATATCAACTAATTATTTTTGGCACGGTGACTCTGTATTTTTTTTCTTTCCATTTTCTTTGGATGATTCTGGGTTTCAGTAATTTGCCGACAGAATCGTTTGTATTGAGATTTGAAGCTCAATTTTTCCCCTTATATACCATTGGTTTTTGAGATGTGTCCTCGAACTGACATTATTACTTCTCAATAATTTGAAGAGGTCCCTAACTGCAGAGTTTCCCGATACCCTTATTTTCTGGCTGCTCATACTAGTGATGTTAACTGTGGATCCAAATAAGATGAATTTGTTGACAATGTCAGTTTTTTTCTCTATACATGATCATTTTGTCTGTTAATCAAGTGGTAAGAATCTTTGTTTTTTTTGACATTGAGATGCAATCCATACTGTAGGCTGAATTCTTTGATCTTCTGGATCAGGCCCTTCAAGTCCTCCTCACTTTTAGCAAACAAGAGTGTGTCATGTGCATAATGCATGTTATTGACATTTTCCTCCAATTCTGATGTCACATTCCTCTTGATAGAGTCCAGTTCCTTTAATAGTTTGCTCAGCAAACAGACTAAATGAGTATGGAGAAAGAATACAACCTTAATGCACTCTCTTTTTAATTGTAAAACATGCAGTGTTCTCCTGCTTTCTTCAAACAACAGCCCCTTGGTCCAGGTATAGGTTTTGTATGAACACAATTAAGTTCCCTGAGATTCCCATTCTTCTCCATTTCAGCCACAACTAGTTATGATCTACACAGTCAAATGTCTTTGCATAGTCAATAAAATACAAATAGAAATTTTTCTGGTATACTTTATTTTCAGTCAGAATCCATCTGACACACCACAATATCCCTGGTGCCATAGCCTCTTCTAAATCCTGCTTGAATTTTGGGCAATTCTCTATGTATTGTTCCAGCTGGTTTTGTTTGTTTGTTTTGTTGTTTTTTAATGATCTTCAGCAGTATTTTGCGCACATGTTATTTTAACGATATTGTTTGATAGTTTCCCACATTTAATTGGCTTACCTTTCTTGGGAATGGGAACAAATGTTGACCTGTTCTAATCCATTGACCAGACAACTTTCCTCTAAATTTCTTGGCATAGACTGGTGAGTGTATCCAAGGCTGCCTCTGTTAGTTGAAACAAGTTCAATTGGTATTCCATTGACTCCTGGGTCCTTATTTTTTTTGCTAATGCCTCAATGCAGCTTCTATTTCCCCCTTCATTACCATTAGCTCCTGTTCATATGGGACTTCCTGAAATTTTTCAGTGTCAATCAGCTTTTACTGGTACAGTGATTCTGGGTAGTTCCTCCATCTTCATGATCTGAATTAGGTTGATTTTAGCCCAAGTATTGACAGGAAAAAAGACAAGGAATTTTCTCTGTCTTACTGGTTAAGAACAAAAGTTTTACAACTCTTCATAAATATTATACTTCCAAATGAGGAGAACAATAGTAAATGTATGTTGAAGTATAGAGTACAAGATCAGACCCCAATGTAATCATTAAGACAAAGCCTCAACTGAAGCAATGTTAGTTATTAAGTCTTTTGCTTACAAGAGTCAAGAAACTGTTTTTGAAATAGGCCAGACAGAGATGATTTCATGATTTACAATTACAAATACCCTAAGAAGTTCAAGATTCATTTATAAAGGTGGCCTATTGACAAGAAGGGCACTGCATGAAAGACATGGTTTGATTCCATCTGCTTCATAGGAGAAGGATAGGCAATCTCCTCCCATGTGATTAACTGCCTCTGAACACCTGATACGGTGGTATTAATAAATTTAAGATTATTAAAATATATAATATAGCTGTAAAACTGATATCAGTTGCCTCCAGCCTCTAAAACGAATTGTTTTTATCTAGAATTTCATTTGTCTTTCATCAGTCATGTATAGTACTTTAACTGCTTGTTTACCAGGAAGGAAATACATCTTTCCTAGATTAGCATTTACCTCTTTGAAGATGTTTTTCTTAGTTATATGTAATTGAATTAACATTTATCTTTTAAAAGATATTTTCCTAAGTCAAATGTAAACTACATCACAAGCTGTTTATTTACTAGTAACTGTTAACATCTGACCCAAGTGGAAAATCCAGTTACCACACTTAGATGGGGAGGGAGTCTTTGAGATGACCCCAGATATGCAATAAAGTGTGCTGGATATTTCAGTTCATCTAGCTTATTGGCAACTGACTACGGAAAGAATCCCTTTAGCTCAGTAACAAACCTGCTGAAGAATCAGTTATGGGTCAGTTCCAACTCGGTGTACACAACAACAACAACAACAGTGGTTAAAGTTGCTTTAAAAAAGAAATCAAATTGCAATAAAATATTTAACATTGAGCAACATGTCAGGGACCTACATTTAAATACCTGCACTCCAAATAGCAAGGTACTAAGTTTTCTGGAGTTTCAACCTTTTTAACTATGGTGTGCCTTCAAGTTGACAGTGACTCATGGTTAACCCTCAGGCACATTTTCATAGGATATCATACAGATGGAGATTGCCTATATTTTTCCTAAGGAACAGCTAATGGATTCAAACTATGTGTTGGCAACACCATTTTTTACCATTAGGCCACCAAAGTGCCATGTTTAGCTATAACATAGGTATAAAATCCTGTACTAGCCCTTTATGATGATCAAATCATATAACCTATGTAAAAATTCTTCATAATGTCTAGAAGGAAGTTAGTGGTAAGGGATTGCTCTATCAAAGGAAAGGTATGTGTGTGTGGGTGTGTGTGGGGGGGTGTGCCACAGTCCTTTCTCTTCACTTAATCTCCATTTAGGCTTCCAAATTTGTAATCTCACACCACTTTTGTATGTGAATAGAAGCTAAACGGGTTGGGGGAGGAGGTGTGTGGGTGGGGAGAAAAAAAAAAAGGAATGCTGACTACCAAAAACTCACCTAGTATTGAGTCTACAGAATGTTCTAACTTTGGCCTAAAAACAATGTATATAGCATTATATGCCTTAAGACCACCTGCATCAAATACAACTGGAGTGACTATCAAATGTCCCTATTACTGCCTTTATGACCAAAGAGTCTTTTTCAATAGATAGATGATATTGCTTATGAAAGTGCAATTTTAATAGGTTTTTTAAGGTCACTTTTAGGTATAAAAAAATGTGAAAATTATTGAACCAAAGCAGGTCTTAAGTTAGCAGATCCTTTTGTAGCTAATTATTTGGTCTTATAAATTATTCCAAATCTGATTGCATCATAGACTTACTTGATTTAAAAAGAAACCAAAACAACAACTATTCTTAGGAGAGAGCTTAAATCATTTCCCACATAAATAGGCATGGGGATCCTGCTGCCATTACACTGAAGAAAAACCAGCAAACCCTTAAAGTTATATGACAAACTAACATTTGCTATAAGATACCTAGGACAAGGCATGTTTACATAGGAGATATTAAACAACTGAGTCTGTTTAATCATAACATATTCTCTGCTCTTGGAAAACAACAAACACATCACATTAGCTCTGTTTTTAAAATGGGAAATTCCAGTTATTTTGCCTGTGAAGTTACTCATCCAAATTTTTCATGGGAATTTTTAGCACAGACATATTGTACATGCATGGCACCAGGTTATTTTGGCACAATTGCATCCGATTAAAGATCCACTGAGACATCCTGTGAGTCTAGAGAAAACAGCTCCCAATATCTGCAACTGTCAATGACAGAGCTCCAAATGCTCCCAGTCTGTACAGCACCAGTAACTTATATAACAGTCTACCTACAACTAGAGTATTGGCAAAGCACTACAGATACTCAAGAATGTATTCAAACACTGTAAACTAGCTGTGCAGTAGAAGAGAGAAACACAAAACAAAAAAGGAATATAATTACTGAAATAAAAAAAATCATACCGCTTCATTGTGTACGTACATATAAAAGAAACAAGAAGGATGCAGAGAGGAAGGAAAAGAAGAAGGAAGGGAGGCAACGGAGGAGGAACAGAGAGCAGGGAGAACCAAAGAAAACTCGGCATTTCAAACAATACCTCCATCCACTATGCAGGCAAGCAAGTGAACCTAATTTGTACACAGATAAAAACTTTCATTTGGACTACCAAGCAGTTCCAAAGTATGTACTTTGCCAAAATCAAGTAGTTTTAATGTATGATTCAAGCCATTTGAATGTTATAAAAACTTTTGAGTGCTTTATAATAAATTTGATCTCTAGATGAGTGAGAATCAATCTTGTTATCAGGAGAGATAGTTTCACAGTATCATCAGCACTCCAGGATGAAAATATAATTAGATTTCTATCTGAAGCTGGTGCCGGGTCTTTTTTCTGACCGTTTTTCTATTAAATCTTATTTCAGCTCCTCAGATCACTTCTTGAGCTATCTATCATAGGCAGCAGTTTTTGTTGTTGTGGGCTATAGAGTTTACTATAACTCATGGCCCTATGACCAGTGGTTTGGAACCCTTCCCTATCATGTGCCGTATTTATCATCTCTGATTCTTATAGTCACTGTGTCAATCCACCTTGCTGAGGGTCTTCCACTTTCATGCTGACCCTCCACCCCAGCAGGGGAGAAAACAAAAAACAAGCCAACGATCAATGTGTCCATTCCAAACCATGGCAACCCTCCATTAAGATACCAAAGCTATAAATCTCTTTGGAAGCAGACTTTCTCCTCTTTCTAAACAGAGTAACCCAAGGATTTGAACCATTCGTCTTTCCATCAAAAAAGAAAATAAAAAACCAAACCCACAACAACCTCAAACTTATTGCCATCAGATCAGAGCCAACTCATAGACCCTCCAGCAGGCTTGCAGAGGCTATAAATTGTACCGGAGAACACCCATCTTTCTGCTGTGGAGCAGCTAGTGGGTTTGAAAGGCAAAAGAGGCCCAGCCTTTAGGTTGGCGGTGCAACTTCCTATGGATTTACCACCAGAGTACATTTTAATGAGAAGCATACATTTATTGAGGTTTGCCACAATGGTATCATTTCACTCCAACTAGGATGACTAAGATAAAACAGAACAAAAGAAAACAAACAAACAAAAAACAAACCCTAGAAAGTAAAACAATAACGAAGCACACAAAATCAACCAGAAAAATCTTTAATGGCAAGGATATGGTGAAATAGGACCTTTATTCATTGCAGATAAAGATGCAAAGTTAGGACTATTACAAACTCATCTCCAACAGAGCATACAAATGATTTTTATAGGCTCAATGTCAAGAAGACAAAGATTCTCACCACTGGACCAATTGGTAGCATCAGGATGGATGGCGAAGAGATTGAGATTGTTCACAGCTTCAGTTTGCTTGGCTCCACGGTCAACACTCTTGGCACCAGCAGTCAGGAAATCAAAAAGCGTATCGCGATGGGAAAGTCTGCTGTTAGGGACCTCTCTAAAGTACTCAGGAGCACCAGGGTCTCTCTGGAGACTAAGGTGCGTCTGATACAGGCCATGGTATTTGCAATCGCTTGTTATGCATCAGAGAGTTGGACAATGACTAGGGAGGACAGAAGGAGAGTGGATGCTTTTGAGCTGTGGTGCTGGAGAAGGGTACTGAATGTACCCTGGACTGCCAGGAAAACGAACAGATTCATCTTGTAGAGGATTAAACCAAGCTACTCCTTGGAGGCAAGGATTCTGGGGCTTCGTCTGACATACTTTGGACATGTTGCCAGGAGGGACGGGTCCTTGGAGAGGGACATCATGCTTGGGAGGGTGGAGGGACAGCGCAGGAGGGGAAGACCCTCCGTGAGATGGGTTTATTCTGTGACTGGGGTAATCGGGATGGGTGTGTCAGAGGCGGTGCGGTTGGCGCAGGATAGAGCAGGGTTTAGGGCTGTTGTGCATAAGGTCGCTATGAGTCACAAACGACTCGATGGCACATAACAACAACAACATTGCTGTTGGGTCAGGATAAAATCATTGCTGAACCTCTATTGGATTTCCAAAGTTGTAAATCACATGGGATAAGAATGTTCACCTTTCTCTTTTGGAGCCACTGGTAGCATCAAATTAACAGAGAGGTGCAGATTTGGGAAGACTACACAACTTCCTGTTGACTGTGCCCCCAGGGCTCCGTAATCTCTGAAATGATACCTAGTAACAAAAATTCAAGCAAGCTCTTTTTAACACCAAGTAGGTATGTGGCAAATCTTTGTCAATTTGATATAAATTTGTCTAGACTGTGGTAAATTATTTCCCCCTAGAAACTATAAGTTTTTAATAAAAATAGCATGAGCATATACAGAATAAAACAATAAAATGTCCAAAGATGGCACCTAATTCACTAAATAAACATTTCAATTCTGCCTACAAACTCAGTTTTGAGAGGACTAAAGAGCCGTAATAATATTAGTTTGTTCAGTCAAAATCCCTGAGCGTGCAAATTTGCCTTAAGAGGTAATTTATTCATTAGAAAAAGCTAGCCAAATTCATATTGTTTTGCTTTCAGACCAGAAATAGATGTTACTTCATGAAAAAATAAGAGGTACATGCTTCTACAGGCAGTATATTTTGTCAATTAAGATAAATAAATTTGGCATCACTTCCGCACACACACAAAAAACATTCATTCATTACTATTCTAGAACAGTGATTTTTAAAATCCTATTGTTTTGTTGGCTGTCCCTTTAGTAATACCACATGTGTGATCTCTATGTAAACAATGACAACAGTATGTCTCAGAATTTCATAATAAACCCAGAGGGTTTGGGGACTTTTCCTTTCTAATATACTGACCTCTTATTTAGACTAAAGATTGAATTAGCTATTTGCAGAAATGACCTTTCCATTTGTCCATACTATTTTCATTCTTCAGCTTCAATTAATTCCTGCTTCATCCACCAGCCGTGGACATTGTTGAATAATTAGAGTGAGCGCATCTTTTACCTGGCACCTGTGTGGTGAAATTGTATTGGCATCTTGTCATTCGGATGACTGTGTCAATAATTGATGCTTGCATTGAAAGCTTGAAAGATGTGCCATTAGGAAAGTCAATAATGTTGCCCAGCTCATTAGTTAGCGAATTTGTCAGAATTTACGAATTTGCATATGAAATACTATGTTAGTAGCAATAACGCTGATAATTACATCAGGAACAATAACATGGCTAGCATTTCACTTGAAGCCAGCTAATTCCTATCCTGAAGTAGAATTCATCTGGAGTTATTGATTCAATGAGACATTTGGGATAATATCTCTTTTTAATATATGTATGGCACAAGATTAGGGGTTTTATCACATCACTTTAACACATGTTAATGCATAAATTTTCAGAAGAATGAATATTTGAACATTTATCTTGTTTTAAAGATCTATCGACACATATGTGTGCACTTGTCTTTAACATATATTTATATATTTTAAATAAATTCTTATATTTAGGAATATGTTATTTTAAAGCAGTGTGATACACAGTTTGGAGCTTCTGGTATGTTTTGTAACATCGGACTGGAAGAGTTTCAATTGTGTAACTTCTCTGAAAGTAAAACAAACAAACATAAAAAACTGAATATATTTTACTGTTAAGAAAACTAGTAGTATGACTTTGTCTTCTAGAGGGATCTTTGAGAGCTCAATGGCTGACTGTTCAAATGCTAATCTAAAGGTCAGTAGTTTGAATCCACCAAATGCTCTTCGGGAGAAAAGACTTGATGATTTGCTCCCATAAATATTAGAACCTACAAAAGCCTAAGGATCTACCCTGTCCCATGGGGTCATTGTAAATCGGGTTTGACTCCATGATGCCCAAGAAAAGGAAGAAAAGACCAAAACGGATGTCAGAAGGACTCTGAATATTGCACTAGAGTGCAGAGAAGCCAAAACACAGGGATAAAATCCAAGATATGAAAGAGCTGAACAGAAGATTTCAAAAGGCAACGCAGGAAGACAAAGTAAAATAGTACAATGAAATTTGCGAGGAGCT
>NW_006399753.1:31092692-31106181 GCF_000299155.1 Elephantulus edwardii | reverse complement strand
GAAGAGATTGAGATTGTTCACAGCTTTAGTTTGCTGGGCTCCACGGTCAACACTCTAGCACCAAAAGCTAGAAAATTAAAAGATGTATTGTGATGGGAAAGCCTGCTGTTAGGGACCTCTCCAAAGTACTGAAGAGCAATGGTGTCACTCTGGAGACTAAGGTGCACCTGATACAGGCCATGGTCTTTGTAATCACTTGCTATGCATAAGAGTTGGACAAAGTCTAGGGAGGATAGAGGGAGAATTTATGTTTTTGAGCTGTGGTATTAGAGTATTGAATAAACCGTGGACTGGTAAGAAAACAAACAGGTTCATCCTGAAGAAGGTTAAAACAGTCTGCTCCTTAGAGGCAAAGATTATGAGGCTTTGTCTGACATACTTTTGACATGTTGCAAAGAGATACCAGTCTTTGGAGAAGGATTTCATGTTTGGAAGAGTGGAGGGACAGCACAGGAGAGAAAGACCCTCTATGAAGTGGATTGATTCAGTGACTGGGGTAGGTGTGTCGGAGACAGTGTGATTGTTACAGGATAGAGCAGGGTTTAGGGCTGTTGTACATGAGGCTACTATGAGTCACAGGCAACTCGACAGCACATAACAACAACATAAAGCTTGGTGGAGGACTGGACGACCAACATAAATATTCCTCATTTAAGCACTCTTTTAAGATAAAAAAAATTCCGTTTTAATGCCTTCAGTTTTGATGGAATTAAGAGAATATATAGTACATTTTTTAATTTAAAGCAGTATTAATTATATTATTTATACATTGTCAAAGTAACACCTACAACATGTCCTAAGAGATCTTAAGGATCTTTTTTTCTATTCTTTTCTGTTTAGTCAGGAATTACCTCCCTAGAAGGAGAGCAGCCTTACTGCCTTCCAGTCTACCCTCAAGCCTCAGAAGAGGATAAGGTGAGAAGCACCATCAAAGTTGTACTAAAAGGCTATTGTGCAAGTTCATTTCAGTTCTCAGGACTGTCATTTTCTTAATGTTTCCTTTATAACAAAGGCTGAATTGTGTGTGAAAAAGACTACATTTGTTCAAGTACTGCCTGCACCTTCTCTCTTGTTAGGTTCATGTGACAGGTTTAGTTGAATATTTATCTGTGACTAATAAAGACCTCTTTTCTAGACACAGATTGACTCATTGCATTTTGAAAAGACAGGGATATTGACATCCTAGTTACTACCTCTGGGATTGCTTTTCAAGCTAGAAATAAAAGTGTCTGCTTCTCTGTTCATGCCAGATGCACCTGTGTGGGAAAAGCTATCAAATAAGCAAAGGCCTTCACTTGCTCGTTTCTGCAGATTCATGTTTACGTTCTAATATTACTTCCCAATAGTGCACTTTATCAAGTGAAATAGAACTACTCTCTCACTCATCCGTACTGTGTGTTTCTATGCTTCACATCCTTCCTCAGGGTTTCCTCCATCTGGGATGCCCTTCTGCATATGTTCATAGGTTACTGATCTTTTGATGCTTAAATCCAATGTCACTCTCTATGATGCTTTTCCTGGGCTTTTATTCACAGCAGCATGTATTATTTCTGTTTTCCAAATCTTCACAGAATTTTAGCTTTACTTGTATTATAAAACTGACTGTCTTATACTTTGGTTTTATTATAAAATTGATATCCATATATTTCCATTCTCTTCCTATTTCCCTTTGGTTATTGTTATTCCATCCAAATATACTCTTTAAAGGTGTAAAGCAATTATTACAAATCCCTAAACCACTCTTACTTAACTTTCTTTACTGCAAGGTATGATTTAACTATTTTAATGTATTATGCCATTTTGCTGTTACAACTAGTTTGTAAGTATTTTCATTCTTTTCACTTTAAAAATTGAGACACAAAACATTTAAGTATCTTCCTCTCAAATACCAGTTAGCCAAGGACACAGTAAGATAACAATTTTGGCTGCTGTATTTCTCTGCTTTGCTCAGAATAGAAATGTTTCCTAGATTATTTTACTGATTCAATAGAAGATAAACACATTTCTTTAAGAAGTGCATGTTTATTATTTGGATATATATTTATGTTTGTGTGATGTAATTAAGGGGGAAAATCTCCACCTTATCTTGAAGTTAAATAAAGGCGTCATTTTCAAGAGGCCAAGTGCTTCAGAATCACAGAGACAGTGGTTAAAGTATGGATTCCTGGGCCATTTCCTGTCCTTCTGGAATAAGTTATCATGTGATCTGAGATTATAAACTCCCTAGATAAATTTTACACATTGCAGGTTTTGTGAAGCTCTGATTAAAGAAAAAAAAAAAAAACAGGGTCCTTCGTTCTCTCTTGAATGTGTTTGATCTTATAAATGAAATTAACTTCTGATTGGTTAACATAAAGGCTAGCATTTTTTTTTAAAAAAAAAACTTTTAAATTACAATTTTAGTGAAAAAATTATAGTGCAGAGAAGTATTCTATTCACTCATATTTTGTTTCATGACCCTGGTTAAAAATGACCACTTTCTAGCATTATTTTACCTACTATCTCTTCATATTCTCGTTTTCCTTGATCTTCCATTTCTTCTCTTCCTTCCTTCTGCTGTATGCTTCCTCCTTGATGTTACTTGCACCTTATGTTGCTGTTGTGTACTCTCAGTTCAGAATAAAAGAGACCTGATGCATAGCTTACCTTCCAGTGGGTTTTTGGAGGCAGTCTAATCACAAGAGAGGAGAATGTCAATCTTTCTCCTGTGGAGCAGCTGGTGGATTCGAATGGTGTGCCTTTGAGATGGCAGTGCAGCTCTTTACCACTAGGCCACCAAAGCTCTTTGACCTTATAGACCTGTCTATTTTTTTTACTGCAAATATGTCACAAAGGTGAGCCCAGTGCTAGGCTTAAAGAGATGCTAAAGGCCTTAGTCATAATGTTTCCACTAGCCCTTGTTAGCCCAGTAAGCTCAGCCATTATTGTGATTTTGATTTCTGTTCCACATCTACTTCCTATTCTAGGATCTTATACTGTGATTCCTTTCAGTGAAGGTGGTATCTGGGCACTATCTAGTTCTTCTAGTCTCAGTGTCACTGAAGTTGAAGAAGCCTCAAGCTTCATCAGTGTTGTCTATTCTTGTTATGTACAGCATATATTCTTTTATGATTCTTAATTACCAGTTATGAAGTTGATGCTCTAACATATACTCTGTTATAGTTCTCATCACTCTCTCACTAGGAGCAATCTAGCCCCAGTTCTAGATTCTCATTGTGCAATGGTAGGTCTAGCTAAAAAAAAAACTTACTGTGAGTTCACTAAAGCTATCATTGCCAGCCCTGGCTGATTACCTTTTCTGTAGCTTTGGGACACAGAATAGATTTGGAGGAAGCAACAGAGGCTTCAATTATTAAATGGATATTTCTTAATAGTAGGTTGAAAAGATATTTCATGGTTGTTGAAGGTTTTTTGGTAATAACTTTTTGTTGCTGTTATTGATTGCTTACAAAGCTTTAATTAATTTCAGGGAGTTCTGTTGTTCTACTCAATTTTTATTTATTCAACAAGTATCTTTCAGAACCAGTAAATGCAAAACACTGGAGGGTCAAATTAATCTACAGGATTCTGCGAAGAAAGGTATACCAATTTACTTTCAAATGGTAACCACCAGTAAAAAAAATCTTATGCAGCACAGTTCTACTCTGTGACACAAAAAGACCTCCAAAGCTACCGTAGTAGGAGGCAGGAAAACAGAAGCTCTGCTTGGTGGGTGAAGTGAGGAAAGGCTTGCAAGATTGAGAAGAACATTTCTAACAGTAAAAACATCATATACAAAGAGACAGGTATGTTCTTAGAAACTGCAAGTAGAGATCAGGATCAAACCTTTTCTGCTCCCAAGCAAAACAAAAAGAACACAGTTTTTACCCTCTTGTACGAGAATACTTTAGATGCTTCTTTTCTATCATCTCTTTTCAACATCTGTCTTTGCATATTAATCTTCAAATTTCCTTTTCCCTAAACTGATTAACTCAAGATCAGACATATCTTTTTAATCCCAGTTAAAAGTTTTTTTAAAAAAATCATGCGCACATTCTACTTCTTTATTGCAGGAGAATAGCCCTATATTGCATTGTGGACTTATATTCCTTTGCAGAAAATATCAAGTAACGTAAGGCTAATTTAAAAATAAATCATTCATGGTTGACATCTAAAAATTGATGAGAACGGATTTTGAGATTGTGGCTAACTTTTTAGATCTATAATATTTTTATCTACTTTAGGGTCTATGCAGAATTAAAGATAATGTGTGAGCTGTGATATTGGAGGAGAGTAGTGACTATCCCATGGACTGCCAAGAGAAGAAACAAATACATCTTGAAGAAAGTATAAGAGGGTGCTTCTTAGAGGCAAAGATAGTGAAACTTTACCTTAACTATTTTGGACATGTTATTAAGAAAGCCCGGCCCTTGGAAAGTGACATCATGCTTGGAAGGGTGAAGGGTCAGAAAAAGAGAAGTTTTTCAAGAGGTTGTTACACAATGACTATAACACTATCTCTAGTACAGCAGAGATGATAAGCATGGCACACAATAGGACAAGGTTCAGATTTGTTATTCAGGGGTTCACTATGAGTCACAATTAATTCAATGGCACCTAACAATAACATCTGTAGTGATAGAATGTATGGAACATATAGATTTTAAAAACTCTAGATAATCCTAAACTCCATTTTCATCTATATACTGCAACACCATTGACAAGTAAAAGTGATCAATTTTTTATCTAATTTATTTGCACTGGTTTAGATTACAGGGTAGGTATATTAATATGAAGTGAAATGCCAAGAAAATAAAGTCAGACCAGCAAACCAAATAGATGCTAATAGTGTATTATTTTGTTGTTGTTAAGTGCCGTCGAGTTGTAGGTGACTCATTGCGACCCTATGAATGAAATTCCTCAACACTTGTGTGACTTTCATCCTTTCTTGAGGTTCATAGCGTTTCTGGGGGCAAGCTTTTACTTTGTATTATTATTATCATTATTATTATTACTACTACTACTACAGTGTATTATATTAGTCATTTTTTTCCATGAACTTTATGAGAAGAAATAGTTCATCTAAATTATCTGTGGAATGAAATACAAATAAAAAGAAATTGTCTCAAGCAGATCTTAATAGAGTAAGTTAGGGTTGGGGTTTGCATTTCAAGCGTTTTTATCACATTTTGCAGGAAATTATGTAATTCACGTTTTAAGAACCCTTCTATAATACAAATGTAAATAATGATCAGTAATCACGAAATGAAGCTTTAAAAAGTCCATAAATTTTGACTAATCACCACTTGTGCAGAACTGTTGATGTTATTGTTAGGTGTCGATGAGTCTACTAGGACCCTTAACAACCCCATCAATAGCAGATCTGATCAGCTCTGTCAAATCCTGTATCAACCTCAGACTCTCTAACTTATTCAAGTCCATTGCAGTAGTTATTGATTCAATTCCTCAGTTAAGAAGCTTCTTCACTTTCATCAATTCTCCACCTCTCCCCAGAACATAGATGCCCTTTCCAAGGAATAGTCTCTCCTAACAAAATGCCCACTGCCAAAAGCTTCATTCTATGTGGATCCACAATCAACACCCTCTGTTTTAGCATATATTGCTTTGGGGACATCTGCTGTCAGGAAGCTGTCCAAAATACTAAAGAGTAATGATGCGAGTTTGAAGACTAAAGTGTGCCTGATTCAGGCCATAGTCTTTGAATCACTTGTTATGCATCTGGGAGCTGGACAATGATTAAGGATGACACAAGAAGAATTGATGCCTTTGAGCTGTGGTGTTGGAAAAGAGCACTGAATATCCATGGACTGTAAAAAGAATGAGCAGATATGACTTGGAAAAAAATGAAGCCAGAGGGCCTTTTTGAGGTAAAGATGGTGAAGCTTCATCTATCATACTTTTGACATGTTGCTAGGAAAGGCTATTTCTTAGAAAGGGATATCATGCTTGGAAAGGTGGTGATTCAGCAAATGAAATAAAGTCCCTCAACAAGATGGATTGGCATAGTGACTGCAGCAATGATATCAAGTGGGTCAGAGATGATAAAGATGGCACAGGAAAGGACAGGGTTCAGTTCTGCTGTTCACAGGGTGACTATGAGTCATACTCTACTCCACAAACCGAACACCAGCAACAGCATTCCAGATTTAGCACTAACCATGCTAGGCAATACATGATTGTGATTATGTGAAACCTATACTTAAACCAAGAAGCTGTTGTCTGAATAAAGCAAGGAGACACTGGTTCAAAATCAAGAAAGAAATGTGTCATATATGTATTCTTTCTCCACACCTCTTCAATTTATATATTGAACAAATCATTTGAGAAGTGAAACTTTATGAAGAAGAATGTGGCATCAGAATTGTGCAGATGACACAACCTTGCTACTAAAACTAGGAAGACTTGAATCATTTAATACAGAGATCAAGGACTGAAGCCTTCAAGATGGATTGCTTCTCAACATCAAGAAAACAAAAAATCCTTAAATAGGCGGCATAATGATTGATGAATAAGGAACAGAAGTTGTTAATGATTTCATTTTACTTGGACCCACAATCAACACCCTTGGTATTAGCGATCAGGAAATCAAAAGACGAGTTTCATTGGGAGAATCTGCTGACAGAGACCACTCCAGAATGCTCAAGAGCAATGATGTCAGTCTAAAAGTCCAAAGTGTGCCCGATCCAGGCCATGGTTTTCTGAATAATTTTCTATGCATCTGAGAGCTGAACAATGAATTAAGAGTGACAGAAGAAGAACCAATGCCTCTAAATGTTGCCAGAAAAGAGTACTGAACATACCATGGACTGCCAAGAGAACCAATAAGTCTGTTCTGGATAGGATGAAACGAGGTTGCTCCTTGGAAGCAAGAATTTTGAAATTCTATCTCACAAACTTTAGACATGTAATCAGGAGGGGACCAGTATTGGAGCAGATCATCATGCTTGGAAAAGTGGAGAGTCAGTGCAGGAGAGGAAGAGCCTGGACAAGGTGGACTGACACAGTGACTATGACAATGGAGTCAGGTTTATCAGTTTATTAGAGAGCTGAGGTTAGTTCAGGATAGGACAAGGTTCAGAACACTTGCTCATGGGGTAGTTAAGAGCTATAGTCAGCTCAACAACACATAGCAGCAACAACACAACAACAATATAAGGCAAGTGAATTTCTTGGAGTTTCATTTTATTTTAATAAACTTTTATCTAATTATTTTTATCTAATGTGGTATATATGCATACTTTTTTTTTTTGCTTTGTTTTGTAAAGGTCTAGTATGACTTTAGAAAAATTTTTAAGTTAGGAATCCAAAGTAATTCTTTGTCTTCATTTCTCTCTAAGTTTTCAGTCCAACTTTTCTAAATAGGGCCTACTTTAGAAAAAAAAAATCAAAGATAGTAGGTACAGGCTTTTCAGATGTTTGCTGTTCTATAAAAAGAAAATGCAGTGCTATGATTTCCTTGGGGATTATAATAGATTTTTCAAGTGGCGCCCAACCATTGATCAACTGTCTCAAAGATATCAGCAGGGACAGAAATCTGAGTGGAAAGAATGTGATATTGATAGGTCCCTTATGGGTAGCAAAAAGAGAATTGTGATTTTCAATTTGTATATTCCCATGATGTATATTGAAGATCTGTGCACTGAAGTAAATCAAACTGTACAAACTCGGCATCTCTGCGACAAAGCAGAGACACTTCAGGGTATACGGTGGTAAAAAATTTAAAACTGAATCCCTGAACAACTCAAATGAACACCACCATGTCACATATTTTTAAAGTGGTGAAAGTGCATCCATGATGATGTAGTTAAGCTTTGTCTCCAAGATAATCTACCAATAACCATTTTATTTCACAAAGTATTAATAATTTTAATTACATAAAATTCTGAAATTAAGATTTAAAACATTTTTAAAGGGAGCATGGTAGCTCTAGAACAAAGATTGTACTGTATTTTTCACAACTTCATAGTAATATTAGCCTTAAGCATGTTCACTCATAAATTTATTTATTTCAAGACATTGACTACATCTCTACTAAAGATATCCATCATATTATTTGAGGTGGATCTTCCAAATAGATAGGTTCTCTTATAGTTGGAGAGAAGATGATATTCTTGGCAGAAAAACTTATAAACCACATTGTGCTACTGAAGGCTCAGAAAAGAAAATAAACATAAGGCATTTTATGCACTGAAACACAAAGCAATACATGGGTTTTATGGATTGGCAAGAAATAAGACTGTCTTTATAGTTGAATAGTATTCTATCTTAAAAACTATACCACCATTTGTTTAACTATATACCTACTGAAGGATAATGTGGCTGTTTCCAGTTTTCAGTAATTGAGCACTAATCATCTATCAAGATCCACCTACAGGTTTTTGTGCGCACTTTTCTATGGCAATATATGACATCATGAATATCCTCTACCAACACCACAATACCATCTCATTGTTGTTGTTAGGTGCCACAGAGTCAAGTATGACTCATAGCAAACCTATGAGCAACAGACCTGAATACTGTCCTATGCTGTGCCATTCTCATATCTGATATATACTGAAGGCCATTGCTTCAGTCATTGTGTCAGTCTGTCTCTTTAGAGGGTCTCCTCTATTGTTGACCTTCCTCCTTTCCAGACATGATGTCTCTTCCCCAGGTATAGCCTCTCCTAACATCATTTCATGGGCCACCCCTAAATACAGGGAAAGGGAACTCTGGTAGCTGCACTGCTAAATTAAAGGTAACATCTCTCTGGTGATTCAAATCTACCAAAGACTTTGTGAGAGAAAGACGACAATCTCCTCTCATGTGAGTTATAGCCTTTTTAAAAATTGACCAAGTGGTCAGGCATAAGTCAATTCAGACTCAATGGCAATGAGTTAAATTTTTATATCAATTGGGTAAATGCCGAGGAGTGTAATCAGTGATTGTTGGAGCATATAGTAAGATCCTGATTGTATGGTTGGTCAATTTTGGAAAGATTTTGAGAAAATCATTAAAGAGCCTTGACTCTAAGAAGAAGAATGTGACATCAGAATCAGTGGAAGACTCATTGACAACATGTGTTATGAAGATGACACAATCTTGTTTGTTGAAAGTGAGGAGGACTCAAAACACTGACATTTTAAATATGGATTGCATCTCAACATCAAGACTAAAGACAACAGAAGACTTCGCTTTAATATGGATTGCATCTCAGTATCAAGAAGACAAAAAATCTTATAACTGGACTGAGAGGCCTCATCATGATAGATGCGAAAAGATTGAAATTATCAATGGTTTAATCTTGCTTGGATCCATAATCAACACTGTGGATGTGAGCAGTTAGGAGACATATTGCATTATACAAGTCCACTGTCAGGGACATAGCTTGACAGAGTCAGGGCTAGAGTCCTGGAGATGGAAACCCCAACAATAGCAAGAAGAAGTAGAAAAATAATCCAAGTCTTTCAGTGCCAGAGGATCCTGCAACAGAGGTATCTTGCAGTTTACCAGGAAGATGCCTGGATTAATTGAGAGACTGTTTGAGATGCTGTCTGAGCTAATTGAGGGATTGTGTCTTGCTGCTAACTTAGCTTTGTACTGCTATTTACTTTATCTGGACTTTCACTGGGTGATATCCTTTGCTGCCCCCACTCCCTATTCTATTTCCTTAACAAATCCCATACCTGTGAATAGTAGATTTTCTGTAAAGTCTGCGTGGTCATTTGCAATGAATTGTGAATCCAGTGAGTAGATGAGAAGTATGAAGTGACATATTCTTTATGAGAATTGGGTTTGTGTTGAGGATGTTAGTGATGGGGACAACTTTCCCTTCTGAGGTTAGTAGAGGTTGTACTTGGCTGTCCCCTCGTTGTCGTTGCTCCTTTTAGAGGTGGTGTCAGATGCAGTAGGATTCATTGCAATGGATTCAGACTCATAGAAACATAAGGTTTTGTAAACTCAGGGCTTGGTACATACAGCTTAAATAGTTACTGTTTGTTGCTACAAGGGAGAAAAGCCAAAATGTTACAACTAGCCCAGGACTAAAAGCAGTATTCTAAGAGCACATTTATATAAATAGGAAGTAGTAAAGGATAGTACTTAGATGTAGAGAATGAAGCTGGAAATTTCTTTGAAGGTTTATGTGTTAAGATTTTTACAGATTTAATTTTATTAATATTACTTTCTTTTTAAAAAAATTATTAATATTAATAATGTTAATGAAACTTTACAGAGATTTTGGATTTCCACTCATTCATTGTTGCACTATCCTCCCTGCCCAGCCTTCCCCTCCAGTTTGTTCTTCTCTTTGAAAAGTAAAATTCTTTCATTGTTCTACAATCGCTCCCTCCAAGTTTACTCCACTATGCAGCCTTCATTCTGGACTCCTGCCATGACAATAATACCTAATCACCTATCCTTTTTAAACAGTTTTAATGCAGTATACATAATTTATCACATCTTTTTCAGTCTCCCCTCAACCCAGATGTCAGTCCTGTTTCACAACAGTGGCACTATGCAGTATTTATCCTTTTGTGTCTGAGATATTTCACTCAGCATATTGTCCTCCAGGGTGGCATTCACTTCCTAAAAAATGCCTCCAGAAACTCTATGAACTTTGATAAGTGCCGGTAGTTTAGAGGGTCTTCAGGACTGTTGTTCATAGTGTCGCTATGAGTTGTGCTCAACTCAAAGGCAAACAACAACAACAAAACAACTTTATGTTTCTTCCATGTATAAATATTAATATATATTATACAAATTAATGTTTGTTTGCATTTTATTTTACTATGAATTTAGTGAAAGTTTACAAAAAGGTTGGGTTTTCATTCATTCATTTTTGCACATTTTGCTCTCTCCTCCTCCCTTCTCCCATCCTGAGTTCATTTTATAGTACATCTCTTGTTCTGGATTGCCAATTTTCATACATATAATGCCTAAGCATGCATTCCTTTCAGATGGTCGTTCACCTCATCTGTATCAGCAGAGTGTTCATTATCTATCTACTCTTTTCCTGTTCTTCATCCTCTGCACCACCATGTCAATTCTATTTTTTAATGGTGTTGTTATACAGTATTTGATCCTTTTGTAAATGAGATATTTAACTTAGTATGTCTTGCAGACTCTTTTCTGTTGTGTATGGTTTTACAGGTTTATTGTTTTTCAGTGCTGTGTAATATTTGTTTGTATGAATGTACCACCTTTTAAAATCTATTTGTTTATTGGTAGGCAGTTGGGTTGCATCCATCTTTTTTGCTATTTTGAGTAATGCAACAGTAAACATGGGTGTGCATATCTCTGTTTGAGTTATGGATCTTATTATGTATATGGTATATTCCCAGAAGAGAGAAAATTATTAAGGTTTTTGCTGATTTAAATCTACTGAATGTAGTAATATATGTCATAGAAATAAATATTGGATATTATAATAATGGGATATAATTTAGATTATGTTTAGGATTTTATATTTGAGAATTAATTTAGAGGAAGAATGTAAGACTACCTTTACCTATTGCTTTAATGGATATGCAAAAAGTGAAAATTTACCCTAAAGGAATATCTGTTCAATCAGTAGATAAAGAGTATGATGCTTGGCCATTAGAAAGATATATTGCCATTCTGGGTAGAATTACACTTGAAAGAAGACAAGCAGAAGAATAAAAACTTTGCCAATGCACCGAGGCAAGGTAAAGATGGTACCCATCAGAGCCCCTCTCCAGGATTTAAGGAAGCTGGTGAATGTGCTTAATTCATGGTGGGAACCGGGGTGGGCACTTAATGAGTGGAAGTAGTACACATGCAGTAATGAAGAGACAGGCTTTGATGTGTTCCTTCAGCAATGTCCACCCAGCATGAAGAATGGAGAAATGAAGGATTACTGGCCTGTGGAGGATCCCTAATGTGTTGAATTGACCCGTGCCGGGCTAAGGCTGAGTGAAGAAACCAGCTTGGCTGAAAAGCATAGAGAAGTGTGGACTCCTGAGTTTGTGACTGATACCCATTTGGACCTAGCCATGGATGATGGCTGGGGGTGGGTTACCCATAAGCTGGCCAGATGAAGACAGGGGATTCATTCTATGATCTAGTGTTGATTACTCTGACCTGATGATTTGCCCTGGATTGGGCCTTTGATTATAGGTGTGGAAGGTTAAAGTTTCAACAGTACTAAAAGGTTAAAAAAGAAAAAAAAAAGCTTTTACTCTCACAGTAATAGTTTGATAGGAATGGACAAAGAAATAATTAACTTTAAACGTGAAATAAAGGCATAAAGTATGAAGTAGCTTGCTCACATGATTTCATGAATGTGGAGGATTATAAGGGGAAGGTGGATCCTTTGGCTATAAAGGATAATGGCTAGAAAAGCAAAGGGGTGATTTGTGCAGGTAGAATTTTTAAAAATTATTTATCTACTCATTGCTTGAGATCTGACCAAAACAAGACCAGTTTTCAGAGGCAGTTAGCCACACAGGAGAAGACTGCCCATCCTCCTGCGGGGCAGCTAGTTTGGGATTGCAGCACATCTTCTTGCCACTGGCCACGAGAGCACGCTCGCGCTCGAGCTCTTGCTCTCTCTGTCTGTGTCTCTGTGTTTCTCTGTCTCTCTCTCTCCTCCCTCTCTCTCTCTCTCTCTGTGTTGTACACACACACACAACTTTATTATTATAGTGTCTGAAGGACTGTGGCATGATAGAAAGAATTATGGAAAACCTAATCTGTTGAAATAGAACTGGAGTTCATAAACTGTAACCATTTGTAATTATTTGGTGATATAAGTCAATGTCATTTTTCTTGGAAGTATCATAATAATGTCTATGCACTAGAGGGTTAAAAGATGATATGTTTGTTGTTATGTGCTGCTAATTTACTATGACTCTTAGTGACTCTATGAAAACAGATTTGAACCTTACCTTGTACTGCACCAATCTTACAATCTCTGATATGCTCAAGCCCCTTGTTACAGTTACCCTCAATCCATCTTGTCTTCCTCTCTTTCTTCAACTTTCAATCTTTTCCAGCACAATGACATCTTTTTCCAAGGACCAGCACCTCCTGACATGTCCAAGTGTGTTAGACAAAATGTGTGTCCTCTTGGAAGTCCATGAGCTATTTAATATTTTTCACCTTCACAATTCAGAGACATCAATTCTTCTGCTATCTTCCTTATGCATTGTCTCAATCTCAGAAGCATAAGAAGCAATTGAAAATACCACAGTTTGGATTAGTTGCACCTTAGCCTTTAAAATGACACCTTTGCTCTTTAGCACTTTGAAGAGGTCCGTGACTACATGTCTTCCCAATGCAATATGACTTTTAATTTCTTGACTGACTGCTACTACGATGGCTATTTATTGTGGATCCATAAACATTGAAATCCTTGACAAAATTAATCTTTTTACTATCTACCAGGATACTGGATGATCGTCAGCAGAATCTTGCTTGCATGTGAAATCAATGACACTGTTCTGTAGTTTCCACACTCAGTTGGGTCACCTTTCTCTGGAATGGGAAC
>NW_006399753.1:31084999-31090242 GCF_000299155.1 Elephantulus edwardii | reverse complement strand
GGATAGAGCAGGGTTTAGGGCTGTTGTGCATAGGGTCGCTATGAGTCGGAAACGACTCGACGGCACATAACAACAACAACAACAACCAGTACATTGCCTATCATGCAGTGGGGAGGACTTTTGCTTTCTTGATATTGAGATATAATCTATGCTGAAAGGTATCATCTTTGATCTTTTGCAAGTCTTTTCACAATCTGCAAGCAAATTTGTACAATCAGCATTACACAGTTGCTGATGAGTCTTCCTCCGATCCTTCATCCTTTCTCTAAACATTTGTAGAATGGTGTCTGTCACTATTACTGAGCATTGCTATTCAATAAATACTCTTTTTTTAATTGAGAATAAGCTGTACTAACTTTTATTCTGTTTGCACAGCTCTTCTTTTTTTGGAAACAAAATAGCAGAAATGCCCAAAAAAGGTTTTTTTGTAGGTCATTTCCATCTGCCTGTGGTCAATAACACCAAAAATATCTTGTGAAGACTTTTCCATTTTTGTTCTTTAAAGTCTGAAGCTGAGGTAAGTTTCCTAAGACATTTACTCTTTTTGAAATAACAGGGACACTTGTTTTGAACATAAACTCTATCAAAGTATAGAGATATGTATTTATTACAAAAACTGTAAGAGAAAATACGGATAAATCTAAATCATTCCAGATTTATAGTGGCATTTTCTAACTAACTTATCGCTGCCTTCTTTATTCTGCTGTGAATGTAACCATAAAAACAAACCAAACCCCCCTTTCTTTTCTCAGTCATGTACTGAGATTAGCAGCTTCTTTTTAATGATTATTTAAATAGCTCAATTCTGACTTTTTGCCACCAAGCCCTGTGGCATTTTAGTAAAAAATTGCTGTGTGTGAGATATGTGATATATATCTGTACCTGTATCTCTCTCTCTCCCCCTATCTGTATATATGAATGTATATTACACTACCACATTCTTTGAGATTGCAGTCATAAACAAATAACTTGAGAAGTGTCTGTCTGTTCATATTCTCTGCCCATTTTCTTTGATTGGGTTGTTTACCTTTATCTTGTGGTGCTTGAGTATTTTAAAAATTGTAGTTATAAATCCCTTATCAGATATGTCATTACCATTCTTTCTCAGTCTGTGTTTTTCCTTTTTACTCTGTTGGAGAAGTTTTTGAGTATGTATAGAGGTTTGATTCTTAGATCACATTAATCTATTTTATCTTCTCCTGGTTGTAGGTTTTTCAGGATGCTTGGAAGACTATCCATGTTGTGGATTAGGGCTTCTATATGAACAGACACTTCACCAAAGAAGACATTCAGATGGCAAGCAAACACATGAAGAAATCTTCAAAATCCCTTGCTCTAAAAGATATGCAAATCAAAACAACTATGAAATATCATCTCACCCTAGTAAGCATAGCAAAATTCAACAAAGCAGCAAATAATAATAAATGCTGGTGAGGTTGCGGAGTAACTGGAACCTTTATTCACTGTTAGTGGAAGTTTAAAATGGTGCAACCACTATGGAAGGCAGTATGGTGCTTTCTCAAAAAGTTGGAAATAGAAATACCATTTGACTCAGCAATCCCACTACTGGGAATATACCCTTTTCTGTGTTCACAATAGCAAAGAGATGGAAACAACCCAAGTGCCCATCAACAAATGAATGGATAGAGAAGCTGTGGTATAGTCACACAATTAAATACTATGCTGCATTGAAAAACAAGGAATTAATAAAAAATATTATACAAAATAGATGACCCTGGAGCACGTTATACTGAGTTAAATATCTCAGTCACAAAGGACGAATACTGCATAATGCCACTATTATAAAAGAGGACTGACACCAGGGTTGGGGCGGGGAATAGGAAAAGAGGGGATAAATAATGAACACTGCATTGAAACAGATAAGGAAGAGAACGGCTTAAAAGGAATACATGATTAGGTACTATTTGCATGACAACATTCCAGAATAAGAGCTGCATAGTAACGTGGACTAAGGGGCAGGGGTGGGGGTGGGGGTATTGTAAAACAATGAAAGAATTTTTTTTCAAAGAGAAAAGTGAACTGGAGTGGGGTGGGGGGAGTTAAAAGGGAGGAAAATGCACAACAATGAATGTCTGAAAATCCAATTTCTCTGTAAACTTTCATTTAAATCTCAATAAACAAATAATTGGAATATTCTGAATCTTGGGCTATAAGTTTTTTATTTTGTAACACTGACTCAATAATTCTGAAGCTACCTGAAGCTTCATCTGACATACTTTGGGCATGTTGAAATGTGTGACCAGTCCTTGGAGAGGAACAACATGCTTGGGAGGGTGAAGGAACAGCTCAAGAGAGAGAACCCTCGATGAGATGGATTGATTCAGTGACTGGGATAATGCGTGTAGGTGTGTCAGAGACAATAAGGTTAGCACAGGATAGAGCAGGGTTCAGAGCTGTTGTACATAAGGTCGCCCTGAGTGGCAAATGACTCGATGACACATAAAACAACCATCACCACCAAAAATTATGCCCTAAGCAGAACAAAAACTTGGACCTTAGGCTGTTTTTTCACCCTGTCGTTCCTGCTTAAAAACCAAAGGGGTGGGGGTGCAAGAAATGAGCCACAGTCTTCATTCAAACTCCAGCTTGTAAATTCCTATCCATTAAAACAGGATGCTGGCTACCGGGAGTTATCTTCTTATTTTTACTTACAGAGAAATCAGCAAACCTTGCAAACTATCTTTGCTACTGAAACTTGTGTTTATCATTTAAAGGGAAAGAGACAAGCAAACAAAACTCCAAGAACACCTTCTGCTTCTACCCAAAATTTCATTCATAAATATCTAAACCTGTTTCCTGTGCTTGCAGATAATGAAGAGAGCTATGAGAAAGAAGAGTTAAGGAAGATAAATTGCATACAAAGGCCTGTTGTTACTAGTTGCAGCAATGGGAATGATAAATACATTTGCTGGTGTTCATTCAATCTATGTATATGCTGTTGACCTAAATGACGAGTGACAAATGGGGATAGATACCAAAAAGAAGTCTCAGACTCATATAACATTTTAAGCTCAAGGCTTTGATAGTAGATCTTTTGTAGGTAAAAGAATATAAAATGTGAGTGCCTCCCGATCATCCCTTTGTAGAAAATACAAACAAAATAAAATCTTGAGAAGGAAAATGAATATTAGTGGACTATATACTTGACAAATGACCACATTTGTAACTAAAATAAAAACACAGATTCATGTTCTGTGAAAACTTGTTATGATATAATCATAAGAATGCATTAGCTTAATTTCATTTCTCGTCTTTCATAACATGATATCTCTTTTTAATTGATGAGTTCTTATCTATAGAATGTTTACTTATATCTTTATAGGACTATGCAGCCCACTCAACACATAAGAACACTGCTGAATGTCCTCAATCACCACTTCCTTGCACTGCAGGGAAAGTATACCAGAAGAGAATGTGGGTGGAAACAGATGCTAGTTAAGTAGAATTCCACTTGGGTTATTTTAAGATGTAAATCCTCTACAATCTGAATTTATAATTAATTTTCTATTCATGTCGTGTGATATTGTTGTAGTTGCAAATAAAAGTTTGACCAACAAATGTTCAGAGTAAACTATAGATTCTTTTTAAATACACTATTAACTAAATGGCTTTAGGTAAATTGTCTAACTCTCTTAGATGGGCCTCACTCTCTTTCATTTAAGATAGATGTTATCCTCGCTTTATCCCCGTCATATTTGTAATACGATTTAGGAATGCATCTACTATATGTATGTATATATGAGGCCCAGTGGTATATTGGATTAAATGTTGAACTGCTAGCTGAAAGTTTCCTGTTTGGCATCCACTAGGTGCTATTCAAGAGAAAGATGGGCAGTATTCACCTATTATGAATTAAAATTGGAAATCTGACAAAGGATTCTATGATTAAAAACTGATTGGTTGATAGTTGGTGGGATATTTGTAAAATGTGATGGTCAAGACTATGTGTCAGTTGAGGTGCCTATAATTTTCAGGTCTGATATTTATAATGCAGCCAAACACTTAATGAGATCTAATGTAGTAGAATAATTTGTTTGATAAGACTTTCCATAATATAAGAACCTACATGATGAGATTTATTATGAACAGCTTCAGTTTAAATGGAGTTTCCCTTGGAGGTGTGGCTTTCCATGGGATATTTATGGGTATCTGGAGGGATTCTCTTTAATATTTTTTTAATCTGGATCCTGTACCTGTATATTCACCTCCAGTGTCCCCCCAACCCCTTGAGCTTTTTGGACTGAATCAGCAGACTATATTTGGATTCATCAGCATCCAGAGGTACAACCTGGTGTCTACAATCTTGAAGTTGTCACCCATGGCACTCACATGACTCAAGAGCAACTCCTATACAACCAAGTGAGTCATTTCCTTGAAATTACTATCTTTACCTATTAATCTGGGGAGATCTGGTGGCCCAGTAGTAAGGAGTTGCACTGCCAACCCAGACACACACAGTTTGAATCCACCTGCTGCTTCGCATTCACTAGATGCTCCACAGGAGAAAGATGATCATTCTCCCCACATGTAATTTATTACTTCTTAAAACCAAGTTGTAGGGTCAACTATATGTCAGCTCTGATCCAATGACACCTAACAACAACAACAACAACAACATATTTTCTATCTATGTGAGCTTCATTGGTTTTCCTTCTTTAAGGCACCAAGCCTCAAAATAATACTAACCATCCTACAAATAGAATGGAAATATTTCACTTGTACCTTAGATATAAACACTAAAATGTCAGGTCATATTTACTATAAATAATAATGAGTTAATTTATCTGGACATGGAATCATATGTCAAGAAAAAGCATTTCCTTTTATCAGGATAGTTATGAGGTCTGAAAAGAACTAACTAGATTTGAGTCACTAATACAAAATAATGGCCACAATAAAAAAGGTCAGGGAAGCTTTAGAAGTAGAAATCCAAGCATATTTTTAATAAAGGCTAAGAAATATAGTTCAGTGTGTGCTACACATGTTGAAAACAGAGAAAGAGACCCATCTACAAGCCACAAGAGAGAGAAAAAAAATAAAATCTAAAATTATACAGGAGGGAGTGAGAGATATTAAAGGGTCTATTATAACCTAGGTAGAACTATCAAGTATGGAAACACAAAGGAGGATGAACAGTTGTAAGCAGACCCTAGTGATTGGTACATGGAATGTGAGAGCCATGAATGCAGGAAAATTAGAAATTGTTAAGAAAGAAATGGAAC
>NW_006399753.1:31083056-31084578 GCF_000299155.1 Elephantulus edwardii | reverse complement strand
TAAAACAGGACTGACGTCGGGGTTGTGGGGAGACTGAGAAAGATGGGATAAATTATGCATCCTGCATAATGAGGGAGAAAACTGTTGAAAAGGGATATGTGATTAGGTATTATTGTCATGACAGGTGTCCAGAGTGAAGGCTGCATAGTGGAGTGGACCCGGGGGAAGAGGGTAGGGATTGTAAAATAATGAAGAATTTTCCTTTACTTTTCAACAAGAAGAATGTACTGGGAGCGGGGGGCGGGGGGGCAGGGAGAAAAGTGTAACAGTGACTGAATGGAAATCCAAAGTCTCTGTAAATTTTCATTAAAATTAATAATAACAACAAAGACGAGAAAAAAATAAATGTTTCAAGTCTTTCTCACTTTTAGCAAGTAAGGTTGTGTCTAGTCGTACTTGGCTAGATGATGGCACTTAATAAAAACAACTATGTCAGTAGCAAATATCTCAGATTTGGAGCTGAGTGATATTCATACACAAACTCACACAGGTGTATGTATAGAGAATATATCAGTGTAAGACATTATTACCTCTATATTACAAATGACATTTATTGAGGGTACTAGTTGGTAATTTTCCAAAATTAAGTATCTATTAGTAAGGGAGCTACAGTTTTGAATGCTTGTTTTCAGAAGTATGAAATCTCCCTAAAAGTTAAGAGCCAATAACAAATATTTTCCTATGGTGAGGATGTATTTTTGCATTAAATTACAATTGAATGACTATTTAATCTGGAATTAGAAGAAATGTACTTTCTAAAGCTAATATAATAAGTAAGATAAGGCTGTTCAACTAAAATGAGCAAAAAATAGTCGTCCTATAGCCAAATTATTCCAAAAGAAAGGGCCACAAAGCAAAAATTTATATCTGAACCATATGATAAACCTAAACTTAAACATGAATATTAAATAGCTTACAGTGAAAAGTTTATTCTTATTTCAAGAGTACAGAGTTTGCAGCTGGTAACAGGGTGGAAAGAAGTACTAAATTTAGCAACATTGGCATATAAATAAAAATGCAGTCTATGAACCAAAATATTCTCAAGCTGGCAGCTTTGTGTATATTTTTATGATCTTGGAACTACGTGACATTCCATATTGCAAGTTACATTTTACAATATATATTTTGGACAATTGAGTTGCCTCTGAGATTTCACCACCCTTTGTACTTGAAGGGGTTCTGTTCACTTACACTAGCTGAGTGATGTTTGATTGTCACAGTAATTTGTGTGTAAAGAAATACACAAAATGATTACAAGCATCTTTTTCCAAAATGAAAGAAAGCTGTGCATTTTGCAAAGACAGATGAGATTCAGCAGAATTATAGGAGCTTGAGCTCTAAATTTAGCAAAGGTTTACTTAATTTTCTCAAGATGATGATGATCTATAAAACTCCCCATTTTTGATGAATGACAAGTTACAATTTTCTTTCATATAGTACAACTGACAATATTTACTTTTAAAAAGTCCTAAATACAAATATTTCATATATTCATATATAGTGAAAATATTTATTACTTTTG
>NW_006399753.1:31080238-31082956 GCF_000299155.1 Elephantulus edwardii | reverse complement strand
AAGGATTCTGAGGCTTCATCTGACATACTTTGAACATGTTGCCAGAAGGGACGGGTCCTTGGAGAGGGACATCATGCTTGGGAGGCTGGAGGAACAGTGCAGGAGGGGAAGACGCTCTATGAGATGGATTGATTTGGTGACTGGGGTAATCGGAATGGGTGTGTCAGAGGCGGTGTGGTTGGCACAGGATAGAGCAGTGTTTAGGGCTGTTGTGCATAGGGTCGCTATGAGTCGGAAAGGACTCGACGGCACATAACAACAACAACAACAACATTATAAATGTACTCTCATTGCCTTAGAGTCAGAACCAACTGGTAGCTGATCCTCCAGTAAATTTCCAAGGCTCTAAATCACATGGGAGGAGACTTTCCATCCTTCTCCCATGGAGCTGCTGGTGGATGCCATCGTTAAGGCATGACCTTTGAGTCAGCAGTGCAATTCCCTAGAATCTACACCAGAAGATCATTCATGATGTGAAAATAAAAATTTCTCTTGTGCAAAATATACTTTGAAAGAAATATCATAGCTGTACAAAGTAAAAAAGCCTATAATCTCAATAGAGAGGAATTGTAATTATCTAATTATGAGTTAATGAAGACTCTTTCCTTGGTAGATTGTTATATAAACAGAGAAAGATAGTTATGGAATTACAGGCACCCCTGTATTAGGAGATCTCAAGAGGTTATAGGTCTATCTCAAGCCGAGTACTAGCTGTGTTGGGTACTTTAGAAGCAGAAGTTAGAAATTACAATCAATTTGAGTAAAGTAAGTGATCATGATTTTAAGGACTCTTAGATTATAAATATAGGGCAGGGAACTTAAAAAAGAATGAATGAAAATAATTTTGGAATAGAAAATCTACATAAAATATTTTTATATATTTTAAATTTAGTGATATTGACACAGGTGGTATATATACCAACCAAAATGTTAAGCATCTATTGCTACAGGTTTTGATTTGGGCTTTACTTCATCATTTGTTCTGCTAAGATTTATAGCATAGCATTTATAAGCAGTGAGAAGTCAACAGTGTCCCAAATGTTTGATCTGCTTTATAACTCCATGATTTCCAGTGTCAACAATCCCTCCTCCATTCAGTTCTTCCTCTCTGCTATGACCCTTGGGTTCAGTGGTTTGCTAGAAAGTCTCATAGAGACTCAGAGTCAGAGAGATGTCTCATGATACTGAAGGTGAGGCAAACAGGTGTTACAGAGACTGGAGAGCGGTGCAGCCTGACACTGTATCCCAAGAAAGCAGCATCTCAAAGAGAGACATATCACTGGGCTCCCATGAGTTTGTATAGGCCTCTAATAGCGTGGGGCTTGTAGCCCACCTTAATCCTATCTCCTAATACAGTGTTGTTGTTGTTGATTGCCTTCAAGTGGAGCACAACTCATAGCGACTCTATGGACAAAAGGCTTGAAGCCTTTCTATAACTATTGACATTTATCATATCAGCGTTCATAGTTTCCCAGAGGCATGTTATTTAGGAAGTAGATGCCATCCCTGCTTCCAAACCTGTCATAATATGCTATTGTTGTTATGTGCCATTGAGTCACCTGCAATGTACAGTAAGTATTCCAATACAAAATAAAAGGCTAATCAGTGGCTCGAGAAGACATTTTTAAGAATAAACCTATGACACCACAGACCTGTCCAATAAAATGTTTATTTTACAGGCATATTGTATCAAGGGCTATGCCAATCTCTAGAAACAATATAACCATACTCAATTCAACCTTCTTGCCCATAATGGTCTTTATTTTGTGCTTTTTCAAAGCAACAAAAATGATAAGATTTATGTAGGGTACTAATTTTAATCTAAAATAGTATGGGAATTATATTTTATTTTCATAATTCTGGATCCAATAAGTGATGAAAATGTAATTCCAGTAGGTCTTTTAGGATCCCAAACCAATAGCCAGAGATAATGTACTTGCCCTTGGAGTTAATAAGCAGTAGAAGTCGTAAGGGCTGAGGATAGCAATCTATCACTGTCCAATGTCCTGGTGACACTTGGGATATCTTTAGTACAAGCTGTGGCAAAGCATCTTCAGGTTCAGTGGCTGGATGCTGCTTTCATTAGCACAATGATTCACATGAGTTTTAGGCCAGGAACCTACCAACACCTCACTCCTAATTCTTGGTATCTCCTGGGAACCATAAAATGAAATCAACCTGAGTTCCTTTTCTTCTAGGACTCTTAAGTATAGTGTATATTGCTTTTGCTCAAGGATATCTAATTTCTATCAGAGGAAGGAAGTTTTATTGACAGAGGGGTCTTAGTCTTTTTCACATTTCAGAATTGGCCTCCTCCTATTTCCCTGTACAAGTGAACCCAGAGAACTCCCTTTAATGGTTTTGGGCTTAGAAAAACAAATCAGGAGGATGTGTCCCTTTCCCTGATCCATGAAACTCAGAAACCCAATGGTCAATGAAACTCAAACCAATTCATTAACTAGTAAAGACAAAGTGAAAAATAAAGGAAGAATATAATTCATTTTCTCATGATATCCTTAAATATCTAGCCACATTTAATTGGTAACACAGACGTCAATATGGATTGTTCTTGTTGTTGTTATGTGCTGTTGAGTCGCTTGTGACTCATAGCGACCCTATTTACAACAGCCCTAAACTCCACTCTGTCCTGTGCCAATCGCACTGTCTCTGACACTCCCATCCCAATTATCCCAGTCACTGAATCAATCCACCTCATAG
>NW_006399753.1:31065399-31070588 GCF_000299155.1 Elephantulus edwardii | reverse complement strand
AGGAAGGCACAGCACAGGGCAGGATACAGGTTGGCTGTTCATAGGGTTGCTATGAGTTTTGCTTGACTTGAAGGCACATAGCAACAACAACAAAACATGTAAAACACTTATTTTTTTAAGCATATTTTATTATAAGAAAGAAATTTCAGAACATAAGTTTATTCAGTTAAAGAAATACTGTTATATCTCTATTTAAGAAATACTGTTTTTGCAAGTGAATCATCTTTGAGTTGAAATCTTTTGAAAGGGTGAGTAAATATGATCATGTGAGGATTTAGGGAATGTTGAGTGAATTGTAAGGTATCAATTTAGTAGCTTGACTATTAGAGAAATATTATAGAGTTCAAAGTCTGTGTGAAATACACTAGGCTCTGTTGATTATAATGAAATTCAAATGGAAATATCATGAGAATTTGGTGACAGGGCATTCTCAAAAAGAAATTAATGCTATTCAAATGATAAAATTAGCAAATTACAAAGTTAATCAAAACATTTCATAAGACCACTTATTTTTCCTTCAATATTGATACGTTTTAAACAAAGAATGTTTATATTAATGCTGGACAAAGCTATATTAAAGGAATTAAAATAACAGAAAAGAAAAATTATGTAAATATTACAAACAGGAAAGAAATTATTTGAGATAAAAAACTAAAAATTGAGTTCAACATTAGAGTAGTAGAATAACATACTAGTTATCCTAAGGGTAGAAAGATTCAACATTGGAGAAGTTAAATGTAATTAATAGTTTCAACAGGAAAAATAGGTGTGAGGAATTTGAAATGGCAAGCTAAAAATGAGAAGAAAATTTATCTTAAATTGACAGTTACAGAAATCTGAGGAATCCTTAGATTATATTCTAATTCCATAATAAAGTTTCATAATGAAACCTGATTTTATCATCATTCCATAACAAAATCTGAGAAGAAAGATAATTATTAGAGTCAACTCCAGATAGATTTTTTCTACTTGAGTACATTGTTACAGTCACTATGTCATTTCATCTTGTTGAAGTCTTCCTCTCTTTCTCTCTCCACCTTTCATGGCATAATGCCTTTTTCCAAGAACTGGCACCTTTTAACAATATTCCCAAAGTATATAAAATAAAAGTTCAAACTTCCCTCTTCAAAGTACCTTATTTGTACTTCCTCTAAAACGTTGTTGTTCTTCTGGAAATCTGTTCACTGGGAAAGATATATTCACTCTTCCCCAACACCACAATTCAGAAGCATCAATCTTTCTTCTGTAATTCTTACTCATTTTCTAATTTTCATATGCATAAGAAGTAATTGAAAATACCATGGCTTGGATTAGATACATCTTAGTTTCTAACTTGACAGTGTTGCTCTTTAGAACTTTGAAGAGGTTCTTGGCCACAGATTATTTTCCCAATTCAATACATCTTTTGATTGCTTGCCTGTTATTATTAGCATGAGTATTAATCGTGGATCCCAAGTAAAGTGAAATCTTTGACAACTTTAATCTTTTCTCCATTTATTATAATTTTTTCTATTTGTCTAGTTGTGTTTTGTTTTTTAACATTGATATTGAGATGTAATCCATTAAATGCTATAGTCTTTGATCTTCTGCAGCAAAGTTTCAAGTGAAAAGTCTAAAATATGGAAGAAATCTATATTTTCCCCCATCTCCACCAGACAAAAATGGTGATAGAATGTGGAAATTACAGAACATTTTCATTACTATCACATGCAAGTAAAATCCTGTTGCAGATTATTTAAAAATGACTGAAATAGTATATCAAGAGGCAACTAAAAGAAATTCAAGCTGGATTCATAAAAGGCTGTGACAAAAGGGATGAAAATCCAAATTACCCAAGACATGGTATTTTCAGTCGGTCACCTCATATGCATTTTAAAGATGGATAGTCAATAAGGAAAATGAAACAAGACAAAAAACAATTGATGTATTTTAATTGTGATATTGGCAATTAATATTGTATATATCAACAGGTATGTCTTAGATGAAGTGTGGCCATGATGCCCTTTAGAAGTGAGAATGATTATACTTCATCTCACATAGTTTGGCTTGTCATCAGGGGGTCTAGTCCCTGGAGAAAGACATCATCTATAGCAAAGTAGAACAGAAAGACTATGATCAGGATGGATTGGTATAGTAGACATAACAATGGATAAACAACAGAGATTGTGAGACAGTTTCAGATTGGGCATGGTTTCATTCTGTTATACATAGAATGCTATGAATTGGAGATGACTCAACAGCACTTACCAATAAGACAAGAATACTTTTTCTCCAAAACAAAATTTATTATCTAAACTTTATATATGTTTAAATTGTATGCATACAAATGTGTATTAATTGCTATCTATGTATCAACATTTTTATCTACTGCATTCTTCTACACCTAGGCCTATAATTACAGAGGAACACAGTCACAGTATTAGAAGTAGAGTCCAGACTAGAAGTGAACTAATATAAGAAGAAAGAGTTGCAAATATGAAGCATGAATGCAGGAAAACTGTAAGTTGGGAAAAATTAAATGGGACACATGAACATCAATATTCTAGTCACTGTTGTTATGTGCCGTCGAGTCACCTGTGACTCATAGTGACCTTATATACAACAGCCCTAAACCCTGCTTTATCCTGTGCCAGTCTCACTGTCTCCAACACCCCCACCCCAAATTACCCCAGTCACTAAATCAAACCACCTCATAGAGGGTCTTCCTCTCCTGCGCTCTCCCTCCACCCTCCCAAGCATGATACCCTTTGGAGGGTATATTGGTCCCTCCTTGCAACATGTCCAAAAGTATGTCAGACAAAGCCTTTGAATCCTTGTCCCCAAGAGCAGCCCAGTTTAACCCTCTCCAGGATGAACCTGTTTGTTTTCTTAGAAGTCCATGACACTTCAATAAAAGTGTTCAATACTTTTATCCATCACCACAGCTCAAAGACATTTATTCTCAGTGAGATGAGATAACCAGCTTTGGCAACTTTTAATCAAATAATCACATGGTATACTATGCCAGGATGGAAAACAAAGGAAGAATGGTGTTGCCTTCATAGTTAAGAAGAAAGTATAAAATTCTATCCTGAAGTACAATGTTGTGAATGGTAGGGTAATATCCATACACATACCAGGAAGACCTTTTAATATACTGTTATTAAAATATATGCACCAACAGCTAAAACCAAAAAGCAAGAAATAAAAGCTTTTTATTAAATTTTGTAAAAGACAGAGGAAGAAAAAAAAACCAAAATGTATGTCAGAAGAAACCCTAAAAATTGCACTACAGTATCAAAAAGTCAGAGAAAAGGCAAGAGATGTTGAAGTGAAAGAGCTGGACAAATTGCAAAAGGCAGCTAGAGAAGACAAAGCAAACTACTATAACGGAATAGGCAAACACTTAGATCTAGAGAATACAGACAAATATTTCAATAAGCATTTCTCAAGCTAAAGAGTTGAAAAACAAATTCAAGCTTCCAGTTGCGACAATGATAGTGGCTATGGTCAAAATCTTGAATTATCCAGTAGACATCAGAAGAAGATGGAGGGAATACATAGAATCACTGTACCCAAAAGAACAGACCTACATGGAAGCATTTCTGGAGCATCCTATGATCAAGAGCCAATGGTAAGGAAGAAAGAAGTTCAAGCTGCAATGAAGACACTGATAAAACTTAAGGCCCCAGGATTGATGGGATACCAACTGATATATTTCAAATGACAGATACAAAGCTGGATGCACTCACTAGTTATATGTCAGCTATGACTTTACAATAATGAATATGTTTTTCTAGAAATAAAAACAATTAGCAATGTCATTACCTTAAATTCTGCATTATTCCGTTTGGGGGACATACTATTGAATTAATAAAGGGATAATTATATTAAAATAGTGTAAACAATCTTTTTGATTGGGTTGTTGTTATTGTGTACTATCAAGTTGGAACCAATCCATAGCTTTCAAGTTTTTAGAGGCAGTATATCACACAAGAGGAAATTATCCATATTTCTCCTATTGGAGCAGCTGGTGGATTCAAACTGCATTCCTTTGAATTGGAGCTATGGTGGCCTAAGAAACTGCAATCCATAAAGCACATGGTTTGAATAAACAAGCTGCTCTTACAGGAGAAGGATAGATAAATTCCCCCTGTGTAATCAACTGCTTCTGAAAACCCATTGGAGGGTCATCTATGGACCAGTTCTCACTCGATGGTACAAAACAACAACATTCCTTGCAATTAAGCCACCAGATATGTAAATTCAAATATCTTTTTTAGGTATTAAGAAGAAGTTATTTCAGCTTAAAGACTAAGGAGCATATGATTCAAGTAATGATCTTTTCAATTCTGGTTATGTATCTACAAGACAATGACTAATAATGACAGAAGAAGAATTGATGTCTTTGAGATATGGTGTTGTACTAAATATTCTATTGACTACCAAAAGAATAAACAAATATGTCTTGAAGTAAGTGCAGCCTGAATGCTTTTTGGAGGCAAGAATGATGAAGTTTCATCTCATGTATTTTGGGGATGTTAGTAGGAGGGGCTGGTCCTTGGAAAAAATATGATGCTTGGAAAGGTGGAAGAGCGTCAAAAGGGAATAAAACACTCAATGAAGTGGATTAACACAGTGACTGTCAAGGTTATTGTTGTAAAGTACCATCGAGTCAACTAAGACTCATAGTGACCTTATGGACAACAGATATGAATGCTATCCTATCTAGTGTCATCTCTCACACTGAGCCCATTGTTTCTGTCACTATGTCAACCCATCTCATTTAGAGTTTCTCTCTCTTGCTGACCATTTCTAAGCATGATACCCCTTCCCATGGAGTAGCTTCTCCTAGCAACATGTCCAAATTATGTGAGTATGTTCATTCAGTGCTCTTCTCTAATACCACAAATCAAAGACATAAATTCTTTTGTTATGCTTATTCATTGTTCAGCTTTCAGATGCATAGCAAGTGACTGAAAAAGACTATTGCCTGAAATCAGGTAAACCTTCAAATAGTCTTCAAACTGGCATCATTGCTCCTCAGTAATTTGGAGAGGTCCCTGATTGCAGACTTTCCCAAGGTGGTACATCTTTGTATCTCTTGACTGTTGTTTCCAAGGGTGTTGATTGTAGATCCAAATAAGATGAAATTATTAACAATTTCAGTCTTTTTTTCTATCTATCTATCATGATGTTGCTTATCCAGT
>NW_006399753.1:31063239-31065299 GCF_000299155.1 Elephantulus edwardii | reverse complement strand
ACCTCTTCTATACCCCATCTGGACTTCTGGCAGTTCTCTGTTGATGTGCTGATGTTGATGAAGCTTTGCCTTACAGATTTTGGACCAGTGGTTAGGAAAGGATATTCCTTGGAAAATAAAATAATGTTTGGAAAGATAGATGTTCAGTGAAGGAGAATAAGACCCTCAGTGACAAGAATTGATGCTATATTTGCAGCAGTGGATTCAAATGTATTGGGCAAAAGCTAGGTAGAGTCACTATATATCATACTCAACTATCAGTTGTTGTTAGAGACCATAGAGTCTAGTATTACCTATAAGTATAGTATGAACAAAAGATATGGACCCTGTCCTATTCTATGCCATCCTCATACTTACTAATACACTAGAGCCCATTGCAACGGTGAATGTGTCATTTCACCCGGTTGAAAGTCTTCCTCTCCTTCAACAGCCAGTCACCTGCCTTTCCAAGCATGATGTCCCTCTCCAATAAATAGCCTTTTCTAACCTGAAGTACATGAGGTAAAGCTTTATCATCCTTGCCTTCAAGGAGCACTCTGGTTGTGCTTTCTCCAAGATATAGCTGTTCTTTTGTCAACACATCACTATTCAGTACTCTTCTGTAACACCACAGCTCAAAGGCATCAATTCTTCTTCTGTCATCCTTATTTATTGTCCAGCTCTGAGATTCATAGCAAGTGATTGGAAAGACCATAACCAGAATCAGACATACCTTACTATCTTTAGTACTGATATCAAGATCACCTTGATATTATTACTCCTCAATAATTTAGAGAGGTCCCTAACTGAAGACATTCCTAGTGCAGGGTGTCTCTATTTCCTGGCTGCTGATATCGAGGGTGTTGATTGTGAATCAAAGTAAGATGAAGTTGTTGACATTGTCAATCTTTTTTCCATCTTTTGTGATGTTGCTTATTGACATAGTGGTAAGAATTTTTGTTTTTTTGACATTGAGATGCAATCTATATTGAAGTTTGTATTCTTTGATCTTCTCAAATAAATGTTTCTACAGGTGGAGAGCAGCGACACAGGTAGAGAGCAACTCAGGCAGTCTGATGTGCTGAGGACACGTGATTTGGCAGCTTAACATCTATGAACAGACCACCAGCCCAGAAACCCCAGGGGCACCCAATCCCCACCCCCCAGTGGTGGTGCCCCAGTCCCATGGTGTGCGCCCCCACCCCCACAACAGCCCCACACTCCCATGCCTTTGCCCTTGGCAATGGCACCACAGTCTCAAGCCCCCCTCCCACACCCCCATCCCCACGCCACCACACCCAGTAACTGCACCACAGCCCTGCACCCCTGGTGGTACCCCACGGCCACTAGAGAGTCCTTCACACTGCATAAAGACCAACCAACATCATAAGCACTGGACAGTAGGATTTTTAATCAGAACTTATGTTGGAACAATTCATTTCAAAGCTACAGGAACACAAAGCCATGCTGCAGGGATCTAGCCATCACCCAAAGCCACCAGCCAAACTGTTTTGGGACTAATCTGGCAGAAGAAAGGCCAGTAGGATCCTGACTGGGTTTTCTTGGGCACCACTGATTGCCTGGGAGAGCACCCAAGGGTGAGCCCACTGGTGGGAATTTGGTTGAGCTCTTTTGGGCCACACCAACTACTTGGGAACAAGTGAGCCAGTGGGAATTTGTCTGAACTTTCGTGGATGCCACAGACCAGCCAGAGGTGAGTGGGTCAGTGGGAATTTGACCTTGGATTCTCAGATCCGATTGGACCCAGGACCTTGCTTGGGCAGGGGCTGCTGCATGAGGACACCTGGATAAGTGCCACTGGGCAAGGACTGCTGAGTGAAAACCACCGAGTGGGAGGCGGACAACTGGAATTTGAGTAGGGATGCCAATCTTGAGCACACATAGACAACTGAGGTCTGAGTGAGGTCCCCCAAGTGGTTGACCTGCCTTTGTGATCACCCCACCCCTGTACCTGCCCTATCCCACCTGAGCCTACACATCTGGTCAGTCAACTTCCCTTTAATCCAAAGCACCTTGAACTGACTTACCTAAAAGAGGCTGCTCTCACAGGCTCTGAACTG
>NW_006399753.1:31059397-31062452 GCF_000299155.1 Elephantulus edwardii | reverse complement strand
AAATCTTATCTTCTTGATAGTGAGATGCAATCCGTATTGAAAATTGTAGTCCTTCAGCAGTAAAATTGTAGTTCTTCAGCAGCAAGCATTTCAAGTCTTTCTCATTTTCAGCAAGCAAGATTGTGTCATATGCATAAAGGAGGCTGTTAATGAACCTTCTTCCTATCCTGATGCCACATTATTCTTCTTAGAGTCCAGCTTCTCAAATGGTTTGCTCTGCATATAGATTGATTTGGTATGGAGAAGGATACAGTCCTGACATACACCTTTATAGATTTTAAACAATGCCTTGTTTCCCTTGTTCCATTCGTACAATAGGTTCTTGACCTATGTATAAATTTCATATAAAAATAACTAAATGTTTTGGGATTCCCATTCTTATCAATGTTTATTATAATTCACACAGTCAAATGTCTTCACACAGTCAATAATACACAAATAGACTTTCTTCTAGTATTCTCTGTTTTCAGGTAGGATCCAACAAATATGAACAATTATATCCATGGTTTCGGAGCCACTTCTAAATCCAGATTGAACTTCTTGTATTTGCCTGTCAATGTATTGTTCTAATATTTTTACTGGGAATGGGAACAAACACAGAACTTTTCTAGTCAATTGAGTAGGTAGCTGTCTTCCAAACTTCCTAGCACACACTGGTGAACACATCCAGAGCTGCATCTGGTATTTGAAACATGTCCATTGTTATTCCATCAATTCCTGGCACCTTAAATTTTTGCCAGTCCTTCCAGTGCAGCTCGTACTTATTCTTTGATTCCCATTGGCTTTTGTTGATATGATACTTTCTGAAATTTTTCAGTGTCAACCAATTCTTTTTGGTAAAGTAATTGTGTTTATTCCTACCATTTTCTTTTAAGTTTCCAAGATCATTTATGATTTTGCCAATAGCATCTCTTAGTATTCCAACATGAGGTTTGAAGTTGTTTTTCAGTTCTTTCAACTTTAGAGATGGAAGTGGGTTCTCTTTTTATTCTCTACCTCCATTTTTTTACATCCTGTTATAATACTTTGTTTTATTTTCTCAAGCTGACCTTTGAAATCTTCTGTTTATCTCCTTTCTTCAGTCAGTATTTTGTCCTTACATTTCAACTGTACAACAGGTTCAGGTATATCAGAGACGATGACACATCCTGATAACACAGGATATGGCAAGGTTCAGATTTATTTTTCAGAGTGGCGGTGAGTCATAATTGACTCTATGGCACCTAACAACAACATTTTTCCTCTTCAACAACTAATGGAGTACCAATTGAGGTATTTCAGGAAATAGATACAGCCCTGGGTATGCTCATTATCTATGTAAAAAAATCTGGAAGACAGTTTGCTGGCCAACTGATAGAAAGAAGAATAGTTACTCCCATTCAAGGAAAAAGTTGTCCAACAAAGTGTAGAAATTACCAAACTGTATCATTAATATTATATGGTAATAAAATCTTGCTGAAGATTATTTTTAAATGGCTGGTAAATCGACAAAAAATTGAAAAAAAAATCAAGTGGATCTAGAAGAAGCTATAGAATGATGGATATTGTTGATGTTAAGGTGATCTGGACTGAAGACAAAGAATACCAGAAAGATGTTTACTTGTGTTTTGTTTTTTTCTTTATTATGCAGTGGCATTGGACTTGTGGATCATGGAAACTATGTACAACATTGAGAAGAATGGGAATGCAAGGCATGTAATTGTGGTCACGCAAAGCCTATACATAGACCAAGAAGTAGTTTGTCTTAACAAAACAAGGGAACATTGCATGGTTTAAAATCAGGAAAGATGTGCCTCAATGTACAACTCTTTTTCCATATCTATTCAATCTGTATGCTGTGAAAATCAATTGCAGAGCTGCATTGTATAATTAGAATGTAGCATCAGTATTGGGTGGCTCATCAATAGCCTGTGCTGTGTAGATGATGCAAAATTGCATACAGAAAGTGAAAAAGACTTGAAGCACTTACTGAGAAGATCAAAGACTACAGCCTTCATTACAAGTTGGCCTGGGAGACAATTGTAGTATAAGTGGAGAAGAGGATGCCCAAAGGCACAAGAAGTCAATCCTGGAGCAGAAGTTCAAGACTCCTGAACTCAAGAGATATTGCCAGCAGTGGAAGAAACTGGCAGCAGCTTGAGGTATACAGAATCACAGAAGCCCAGAAAGATTGACATATAGGCCGACAAATCAAAGACCTGGATAGGGGAGATTGATGTTGAATGGAGTAGATGAGAGTGGAATGGAAGTTAATGCTGGTGGAGCAAGGGAATGTGGTGGGTCAAAACACACCTGTCATGGGCAGCAACGACACAGAATCTATTGATTTTTTTTCTACTACTGGAAAAAATTTTTTAATCTGCTCTTCTTTGTAAAATGCTTGACTGTCAGATAATTTTCTAAATCTGAGCAATCAAATTAAGACAGACTAGGAAGAAGGATTAACCATCCATTTCCAAAGTACAAGGCCTTTAAAAACAATATGTACAACAGAGCACAGTTATATTAGCAGATATGGCAACTGAGGCTGAGCCCTTAATTATGAAACACATAGGAGCAGGAGCAGCCGTAAGCAGACACTAGTGATTGGAATGTGGAATGTAAGAACCATAAATATAGGAAAATTGGGTATTATTAAGAAAGAATAGGACTGCATAAATATTGATATACAGTCAGAGACAGATCGAACATGCAGTCAAGATGCATTGATAATAATGGGTAACTGGAATGCAAAAGTTGGGAACAGAGAAGAAGAATCAGTAGTTGGAAAACATGGACTCGGTGACAGGAATGAAGGTAGAGATAGAATGATTGAATTTTGAACAATTAATGACTTATTCATTGCAAATACATTTTATAAGAGACACAAACGCAGGTTATACACACAGATTTCACCTGATGGTATGCATAGGAATCAGATCGATTACATCTGTGGAAGGAACCGCTGGAGAAGCTCAATATCAGATGTGAAAACTAGGCTGGGGACTGATTGTGGAACAGACCACCAACTATTCATATGCAAGTTCAAGCTGAAGCTGAGGAAAATTAAACCAAA
>NW_006399753.1:31044974-31057451 GCF_000299155.1 Elephantulus edwardii | reverse complement strand
GGAGGGACGGCGCAGGAGGGGAAGACCCTCTATGAGATGGATTGATTCTGTGACTGGGGTAATCGGGATGGGTGTGTCAGAGGCAGTGTGGTTGTCGCAGGATAGAGCAGGGTTTAGGGCTGTTGTGCATAGGGTGGCTATGAGTCGCAAACGACTCGATGGCACATAACAACAAACAACAACAGGTATTAGCAAAATGAGATGGACTGGCATGAGATATTATGAGTCAGAGGATAATATGATTTACTATGCAGGAGACAAAAAGCTGACTTTCCCAATGCAATTTGTCTCTTGATTTCCTGGCTGCTGATACCCAGAGTGCTGATGTGGATCCAAGCACACTAAAACTCTTAATTATCTCAATATCTCTTCACAGTCCATAATGATGCTGGCAACTGGCTCAGTCATGAGAAACATTGTTTTCTTGATGATGAGCTTCAATCCATATTGAAGGCTGCAGTCCTTGACCTTCTTCAGTAAGTGCCTCAGGTCCTCCTCAGTTTCTGCGAGCAGGGTTTTGTCTGTACTTAAGGCAGATTGTTGATGAATCTTTCACTAATCCTGATACCACATTCCTCCTTGTACAGTCCATACTCCTGGATGATCTGTTCTGCATACAAATTGAAAGGTATGGAGACCGAATACATCCCTGGTGGAAACTCTTCCCAATTTTGACTATTTATAAGAAGTCTAAGGTCAACATAGTCCCAAATGCTTAACTTGCCTCATAAGTCTATGATTTCTGACATCAATAGTTCCTCTTTTTCTGTTTCCATTGTCTTTATAACTATATTTACTCAATTGCCAATGATGAACTCACTCCAAAAGCTTATTACTACTATAAAATTGACCAGAGTTCTATACATTGCTTCTCAAATTATCAGATGGTTCTATGAATACAGAGTGTGATGGTATCTTCCCACTTTAGAGAGCTTCTGTAAGGATGAAATGAATTATTGTATCTGTTGTTGATAGTTTCTAGTGAGTCACTTCCATGTAATGACAGCCTCATACAAAAAGTAGGACTGTTCCATAGTGTTTTCAAAATATAGCTTTTTCATTCAGACCACCAGGCCTGCCTTTGCAAGGTATCCTTTGGTAAATTTAGGTAATCTTTTGACTTGTATTAGTGTTTTGCTCCATCCAAGGATTCCAGACTTGCATTGTTGTTGTTGTTGCTTACCATCAGGGCCGAACCAAACTCATAGCTGACTCTCCAGGGGATTTTCAGAGATTTTAAATCACATGGGAGGACACTGCCCATCTTTGTCCAGTGGAACAACTAGTGAATTTGAACCATGTGCCTTTAGGTTGGCAGCATAACTGTTGTGTGTGCTAGTAACATTATTTTTTTCCGTTGCCACATATAAAGTTCTTCTGCAACACTGGAAGCATTTATTGATTTAAATTCCTCATACTTGAGATCTTAAAGATAATTTCCTCCAGTTTCAGGAGAAAAATTACAGATGAAAGTATGTATACCTTAATACCAGAGCTTCTCTGAAATCCTGCAGCTTTTCAGAAAGTCAGAGCAAGTGAATGTACGTGGTTATCTCAAGTATGTGAGGAGAAAGCAGGGCACATTCAGAAGACCCTCAGTTGATTTTGAGTGTGAACTTTTTTGTATTATATATTAATGTCCACTTAACCTTCTTACAAAGCCCATTTCCAGGATTTATGTAGAAAATAAAGACAAATTACAATGATTTTAAAAAACCCTGATGTTTCTAGGTATCATCTCTTAGTACTTGCTGTGTGACTAGGGCAGTATCCAGATGACATGAAATTATGAGGACCTGAACTTGAGAGAATTACCAATATTCAGGAATGTGGCCTCGGTTCGGCCAGAACTTCCCATTTTTAATAAAGCAAGGGATTATATTATTAGATGACATCTTCAAATTTTTTAGATGCTAGAAACTAATTCACATTAAAACTGGGTAAATAGGCCAAACAAAATAATTCTGTTTATGAGATTCTACTTGAAATCTCTAATCCATAATTCCTAAATCAGTCTTCTAAGAAGTATTTGTAGCATTCTCTGCAAAGTAAAATGTTGTTATTACTATTTTATGATTATTAACATTGTGTATTTATTCCTACATAAATTAACTACAAAGACTATTTCAACTGTTAGGCAGTGGTTTCTTGTATCTTGAAGGACTCTTGTCAAAGGTATCCTTTTTTTAACTCGTGCTTGTAGAAGTATTAGCTTTTAAGTTCTGTGCAGGATTCAAGCTGCTTGAGGTACTCTTTCCCCATTATTTCCCTTGGCAGTCAGGTTAACAGTGTGTGGACTTAGTTCAAGTTTTGCATAATACAGGAGGAGGTGCTTTATTAGAAGAGCTTGAGTTATACTCAGGACAGAGAGATTTTCAAGGGTACTTGGCTTTCTCTTTGGTGAAGGGTTACACTTGTTTTCATAAGCTTCTGTAACAAAGCTGAAAACTCTAGCGATTATGTAGCCCAAATGTCTGTGCACAGTGGGATTGTCTTGCTAAATTTGGAATGGCACAGGACCAGATTCTCTCTAAACACCAGGGTGCAAGGTGACCTCTCTTACAATGGAAATAATATTGCATGCTCTTGTTACAATGAGTTTGTTAAAAAAATAAAAGAGGAAAAAGAAGACAATGTATTTGAACTCATTGAGTTTCACATGTACAAATCTATTATGTTAATCCAAAGTACCAGTAGCAAATGATAGAATAATACTAAGGACATTTAATATTTTTTCAAGCTCTAAGATATTCATTCTAACTTTGACTGAGTTTTCAAATTATATGCCATGCGCTCAAGTTTTCATTCGTCATCATAAAAAAGATTGCCGCAAAGTCCAGTGAACTTTTGATTAACATCTCTGTGTGTTTTCCCAGTAGGAGCCGAATGAAGAGCCAAACAGAAATACACTCTTTTGAACCCATGGTAACCTCTATTAATTTTCTAATTTCCACCTTGGAAGGCCTTGCCAATTTTAATATCATGCCCCTTGATGCCATTTGAAGGGAGTTGGTGTTGCATTAATTGTAAAATTATTGCTACTTTTGTCAAAGTTTCAAACATTAAGTCACCCTTCTAACATCTACTATGCTTGGTTCTTCATTCTAAAGTGTGGAGTTCCTTAATAAACTTCGGCAAAAGTCAGTTTTAATGTAGATTGGCAAATGAAAATTAAAATTCAATAAGAAGATGTCCTCCTACCCATGCCTTTCAAAGGGAAGCTCAAATGTATATTCAATAAATCTGAATGTGCACATTTATTCAAATTTGGTTTAACCTCAACAATTATATGATCTTCATTTTATCTGAGTATGCACAACAAAGCCAGCATTTTCTTTAAAGAATCAGGAGAAATCAGTAGTTCCTAAAATCAGAAGTTCCTAAAAGTAAATACTATTTTATCATCAGTGACTCATGGATTAGAAAAATATTATTTCCAGCATGATTTTTTTCTGGGTTTTCAAATCCTTTTACCAACTTTTAATTTCCAGTAGATGCAGACATAACAGAAGGCCTGAAGCAATCCATTATAATCCTTATGTATGCACGTGTATATCTGTGTTTAAACTGAGAACACATGGTAGTCAGATTTAATACTATTTTGGGAAATAGACATTAGGTGCCAGGAAGTTAACTACTAAACTTTGAGAGTCAGATGTAAAAATATTAATAAATCAATGTTACACTAAGTTTAAAAAACGGAAAAAATTTCCTTTTGAAAGTATGTTAGAAAAATAGAAATGAGCCATTTTAAAATTCATTATTATTTGTGTATCAGCTCAGTTTATAACTCAAATCTGTTCTTTATATGTTAGCATAAGAACTAAGGAAACATGAAGAAACATGAAGAGATTTCTAAAGGAAATTTCTTAGGTCATGCCAAAGCTCAGCATCAAGCAAACAAAGAGTCTCACTACTTGGCTGATTGGCAGCATCATGATAGAGAGTGAAGAGATTAAGACTTTTAGCAGCTTCAGTTTGCTTGGCTGCAAAATCAACACTCTTGGTAACAACACTCAGGAAGTCAAAAGACAAATTGTATTGTGAAAGTCTGCTGTCAGGGACCTTTCCAAAGAACTGAAGAGCAATAATGTCAGTCTGGAGACTAAGGTAGATCTGATCCAGGCCATGGTCTTCACAATTATGTGCTATACATCATAAAGATGGACAATGACAGGGATGATAGAAGGATAATTGATGCCTTTGAGCTGTGGTGCTAGAGAAGTGTACTGAACATACATGGATTGCTAGGACAACAGGCTTAGTCCAGAGAGGGTGAAACCAGGCTGCTTCTTGGAGACAAGGATTCTGAAGCTCTATCTGACATACCTTGGGCATGTTGCAAGGAGGGACCAGACAAATTTGGGAGAGACATCAAAGTTGAGAGGGCGAAGGGACAGCACAAGAGAGCAAGACCCTTGATGAAATGACTCATTGACTGGGTTAATGGGGGTAGGTATTTCAGAGACAATGATATTGGCACAGGACAGAGCAGGGTTTAGGGATGTTGTATATAAGGTCTCTATGAAACATAGGTGACTCAACGGCACATAATAACAACGACAAGAGTCTTATGTGTTGTGTTATGTGTTGGAAATCCACAAGTCATGAAAAGTTGAATGAAATGTGTGGAAATTGATGTTCTAGGCTATGGTGATATGAGATGGACGAGCTTTGGCTACTTGGAATCAAATAGTCACATGGTGTACAATGCAAGGAATGAAAAACAGGAAGAATGGTGTCACATTCATAATTAAAAAGATAATTTTAAGTTCTATCCTGAAGTATATTACTGTGAGTGATAGGATATTCTATAAATGCATACAAGGAAGACTTGCAAAATACAACTATTCAAATATATGCTCCTGAAGCTAAAGCCAAAGAGGATAAAATTAAAAATTTTTACCAAATCTTACAGTCTGAAATGACTAAATATACAATCAAGATGTTAGTGATTATTGGTGACTGAAATGTAAAAGTTGAGAACAATAAAGAAAGAATTGTAGTCAGAAAATTTGAGAGTGGTGAGAGAAATGAGGCTGTAGATAGAATTACATTATTTTATATGTATAATGATTTATTCATTGAAATATTTTTTTAAAAATCCCCAGTGACTTTACACAAGGACTTCGCATGATATGCTGCATAGAAATGAGATTGACTAAGGATATGGAAGGAATCATTGGAATAAGCTCAATATCAGCAGTCAAAACCAGACCACAGGAAGACGTTGGAATTGCTCATGTGAAAGTTCAAATTGAGACTTAAAAAAAGTTCAAATTGAGATTTAAAGAAGCCCACAAGGACTAAAATATGATCTTGAGTCTTTCCAGCCTGGATTTAAAGTCATCTTCAAAATAGGTTTGAAGCATTGAACACCAATGATTGAAGATCAGATGAATTGTAAGGTAACATCATGATGTCATCCATGAAGAGAGCAAAAACTCATTAGAAGAACAGAGGAGAAGAAAAAGCCAAAATGAATATCAGAAGAGACTCTGAACTAGAGCACTGAGAGGCCAAAATGAAGGGAAAAGATGCTGAAGTAAAAGAGCTGAACAAAAGATTTGAAAGGGCAGCTTGAGAAGACTAAGTATTATGATGGAATGCGCAGAGAGCTGAAACTGGACAATAAAAAAGGAAGAACTCACTCATTATTTCTAAAGCTGAGAAAACTGAAAAATAAATTTAAATATCAAGTCTTAATATTGAAGGATGCTATAGGGAATATTCAGGATATGGTCTTTGCATTACTTGCTATGCATCAGAGAGCTGGACAATGACGAGTTTACAGAATTGAGGGTGCTGAACATGCCACGGACTGCCAAGAGAATAAACAGGTTTATCTTAGAGTGAAACCATTTTTCTATTTGAAGGCAAGGATTTTGGAACTCTGTCTCGCATACTTTTGCTATGTGACCAGAAGGGACCAGTCCCTGGAGAAGACATCATGGTTGGAAGGGTGGAGGTACGACACAAGAGAGGATGCCCTGGATGAGATGAATTGACCGAGTAACTGAGTACTAGGAGTAGGAATTTAGAGACAGTGAGACTGGCTCAGACTAGGACAAAGTTCAGAGTTACTGTACATAGGGTCACTATGAGTCACAGGTGACTCAATGGCACATAACTATAACATAGGCAATATGGTGAATGATCCAGAAACATCAAAAGAAGATGGAACGAATACAGAGAATCAATATACCAAAAAGAATTGACTGACACTGAAAAATTTTAGGAAGTAATGATGTCAGTCTGGAGGCTAATTGTTAATTGTGTTTGGAAAGAATATTCTTCTAAGGGGTGCAGCACTTCTCTCTCAGTTTGCTTAACTGAGATAACTTGAGGTTACATAGACTAGCTTCTCAAATTATTTGCTTGACATACAGATAGAGTACATATATATGATTCAACTCTAATGCACAGAGTATATATATATGATTCAACTCTAATGCACACCTTTCCTGATTTTAAACCGTACATCACTTGTTCCTCTGTTCTTAGTCTATGAATTGGTTATGCATGAACATTATTAAGTGTTCTGTCACTCTTATTCTTCTCAATATTATTCATAATTTGTTTGATACACTCAGTCAAATGCTCTGTATACTCAATAAAACTCAAATAATCATTTTTCTGATACTGATTTTACCCAAAATGCAAAGGCATTTGACTGTGTGGACCATAACAAACTGTGGCTGACTCTGAGAAAAATGGGAATTCAAGAACACTTGATTACGCTAATGCAAAACCTTTACTTGAAGCAAGAGGCTGTCATCAGAAGAGAGCAAGGAAACACTGCATGGTTCAAAATTGGGAAGGACATACACCAGGGATGTGTCCTATCTCCATACCTTTTCAACCTGTATGTAGAACAGATCATCCAGGAGGCTGGGCTCTATGAGGAGAAATGTGGCTTATTTCCTGAATTTCCTGAATAAATATTTATTTATTCAGGAAATTATCATATTAAAAACATTCAACAAAGCCAACAATATGAAAACAAACAAACAAAAAAACCTACTCCAAACAACAAAAAGTAGAAACACCATGGTGAAATTTTAGAACTTGTGTTTTATTGTTTATGTTATGAATGGAGTAACCAGAGAGCCTACAGTGTTAGTCTAGATTGCAAAAGACTCCGATAATTTACTAGTAAAATCCAATGATATTTCCAAATATTTATTAAATTTTTAGTGTTATACCAGGGTTTTAATATTCTTTGAAATGGAGCCTGTTAGTTGATAAATAGTATTATGAGATTTTCACTCTTCAATACAACCCAAGGTAATGTCTCTACTAGCTAAGTGTGGTAAGCTCTTATTACTGTTATACTATTCTCATTGCTCTTTTATTGAAACTGACTCATAGCTTGTTAACCAGTGGATTTTCAGAGACTGCAAATTGCACAATAGGAGATTGTTCATCTTTCTTCCATAAAGCCAAGAATGGATTCAATCCACCAGAGATCTGGTTAGGTACACAACTCACTATGGGCTCCACCACCATATATACTAACTATTGTTGTTCTTGTACCTTTGAGTTGGATCCAACTCATAGCTGATCCAGTTTTCAGACACAGCAAACTGCATAGAAGGAAACTGCTCATCTTTCACTCCCAGAGCAGCTTCTGGATTCAAACTGTGAGCCTTTGGATTGATAGCACACTCCTTACTACAAAACTACCAGGCTACCAGACTCCCTTATATATTTACAGTAGAACTATATTTGTAATACCATAAACTCACTTGGTTCAAATCCACAAGTTTCTCTACAGAAAAAAGTTGGAAAATCTCCTCTTGAGTGACTTACAGCCTCTGCAAACTCTTTGGAAAATCAGCTATGAGTTGGATCCAACATAATGATTCATAAAAATCGTAACTGTATCCATTTATATATTTGGCTGTAGTTCCAGGGATAAAATTGTGGATGTTAGATGGATCTTGGATGTAAGCAGAGAATACCAGAGAATGCTTCTTTGTGCTTATTGACTATGCAAAGGCATTATTAGACTGTGTGGATCATAACAAATTATGATGAACACTGAGAAGAATGGAAATTCTAGAACACTTAATTGCACTCATGAGAAATCTATACCAAGAAGTTATTTTCCAAGTGGAGAAAGGACACAATACTATATGAATTAAAATCAGGAAGGATGTGAATCAAGGTTGTACCCTTTCTCCATACCTATGCAATTTATATGCTGAGCAAATTATTCTAGAAGCTGGACTCTAAAGAAGAATGTGGCTTTAGGCTTGAATGAAGATTCATCAACAACTTTTCTTATACAGATAACATAACCTTGCTTGCTGAAAGTGAGAAGAACTTGAAGCACATGTTACAAAAGATTAAAAAAAAAAAGCAACCTTCTATGTGGATTGCATCCCAACATCAAGAAAACAAAGGTCCTCACCACAGGAACAAATGTAGTCAGTGTTCTTTGGAGGGAAAAACAGTGAAGCTTCATTTCTTATACTATAGACACATAGGCTAGGATATTCTTAGGAAAGGTATATCATGCTTTTGAAAGATGGAGAGTCTGAAAGGAGAGGAAGATCCCCAACAAAATTAATTGATGTTGTTTGTGTGTTTTCAGAGTCGAGAGAAGACAAGTGAGAAGAAATGTGGGTTTTGAGACAAATGACACTGACAGACTGTGAAACCCCTGCTTTTATTAGCAGAAAATCAAAGCTTACAGTAAGCCATGACCTAATAGGGTGGGCAAATGTTTAAACATATGGAACAAAGCATAGGTAGGCATGGACAGTTTTCAAGAAAACATCTTTGTATTCATGAGGATGGCAGAGGTTGGATAAGGTTCAGGTTGGCTGTTCATGGAATTGCTATGAATGATACTCAGACAGCACCTAATGACAGTAACAACAATAAATAAGGAAAAAAGATATCTTAAGTATTTTCAGAGGAAAAAGAAGTTATACATATATTTTCTGACCCTCCAATCACTGAATCGATCCATATCTTGGAGGGTCTTCCTCTCTGCGCTGTCCCTCCATTCTCCCAAACATGTTGTCCCTCTCCAAGGACTGGTCCCTCCTTGCAACATGCCCAAAGTATGTCAGAGGAAGCTTCAGAATCCTTAACTTCAAGGAGCAGGATGGCTTCACCCTCACCAAGACAAACCTGTTTGTTCTCCTAATAGTCCATGATATATTCAACACTCTTCTCCAGCACCACAGCTTGAAGGCAGCTATTCTCTTTCTATCATCCTGAGTCACTGTCCAGCTCTCTGATGCATAGCACACAATTGTGAAGACTATAGCCTGGATCAGGTACACCTTAGTCTCCAGCCTGATATTGTTGCTCTTCAGTACTCTTGAGATGTCCCTCACAACTGACTTTCCCAATGCAATTTATTTCTTGATTTCCTGACTGCTGATACCAAGAGTGCTGACTGTGGAGCCAAGTAAACTAAAACTGTTAACTATCTCAATCTCTTTACCATCTATACTGATGCTGCCAATTGGCACAGTGGTGAGAATCTTTGTTTTCTTGATGGTGAGCTTCAATCTATATTGAAGGTTGAAGTCCTTGACCTTCTGTAGCAAGGGCTTCAGGTCCTCCTCAGTTTTGGCAAACAGGGTTGTGCCATGTGCATAACACAGGTTGTTGACGAATCTTCCACCAATCCTGACGCAACATTCCTCCTCATACAGTCCAGTGTCTCGGATGATCTATTCTGCATACAGATTGAAAAGGTATGGAGACAGAACACATCCCTGGTGGATGCCTTCCTAATTTTGAACCATCCAGTGCCTTCTTACCCTGTTCTGATGACTGCCTCCTGATCCAAGTACAGGTTTTGCATAATCACAATCAAATGTTCTGGGATTCCCATTCTTCTCAGAGTCAGCCATAGCTGTTGTGATCCACACAGTTAAAAGCCTTTGTATCGTCAACGAAGCACAGATAGACATTCCTCTGGTACCCTCTGCTTTTTGCCAAGTTCCATCTAACATTAGCTATAACATGAGTAGTACCACGACCTCTTCTAAATCCAGCCTGCACATCTGACAGTTCCCCTGCAAAAAACAATAACCTGTACTGAATATCTACTGAGGCTGTTTATATAAAATAAAAATCTAGTTGAATTTGGTTTCTTAGTTTAGATGATTGTCTGTCTCTTTCATTGACCCTTCAGTAGGTTTTCCAAGAGTAAGTTGTATAAGAAGAGATTGTCCATCTTTCTCAGGAGCAGTTAGTGGATTTGAACCACCTGCTGTTATATTAGTAGTGCCACTACTTATCCACTAGGTCTTCAGAGTGATTTCATAGGCGATCAAAATTACTACTTCTATATCATAGTTTGCTGCATAGTGCTTGAGGCCTTAAAAGCTTGCAAGTAGCTAGCTATTAAAGAAAGTTACAACAATCAATTATCTCTATAAATCTGAAATATTGACAGAGAATAAAAGTCAGGAAAAGGAGAATATGGAGTGTGTGGCTCAATTCCTTCATGGCCAGTTTTCTGTTCTGCCATTGGTGAAGTGAATGGTGCCCAATTGCCAGAAGTAAATATTGTGATCACAGATTCAGTAAGGGAAAAAACAATCTGTTTAAAAGCAGGAAATGTGCAAAAGAGTTCCAAAATATTACGGACTGTTGTCAGTCAACCTAGAGCCATGTCCTGAGAGAATTTTTAAATTCCAGAACAAAAATATTTCCTACAATCTTAAAACCAAAAAATCTAGTCTAACTAACAGAGAGAGCATTGTGCTCTTTTCAGAACTGTCATCTGGTATCAAATTCAGCACTATTCCTAATATTTGACTGAAGGAATAGTAACAAATTATGGCTAACACAGAGAAGAATGGGGATCCCAGGATGCTTAATTGTGGTCATGAGAAATCCATACCTAGATCAAGAAGCTATTATCTGAATGAAGCTAGGGAAGAACATATAATTTAAAATCAGAAAGATATGTGTCAGGGATGTATCCTTTCCCCATACCTATTCAATCTGTCTGCTAAGCAAGATTTAGAGACACTGTGCTCTTTTAAAAAACATGTAGAATCAGGATTAGGGGAAGATCTATCAACATTGTGACTTATGTAGAAGACAAACCTTATGCCCTGAAAGTGAGGGAGATATGGAAAGCTTGCTATAGAAGAACAAGAACTATAGCCTTCATATGAATTACAGCTCAATATCACGAAAACAAAGGCCCTCACCACAGGACTAACAGCCAACATCATGATAGAAAAAGAGAAAGGACTGAAGCTGTAAACACTTTCATCTTGCTTTGATCAATAATCAACACACTTGGTAGCAGCAGTCAGTATATCAGAAGAGGCATTGCATAGGCCCCAGGCACTATGCCACAAACTGGGATATAGACTAGAAGTATTAATTTTGATGACCTACGAAATCACTCTGATGACCTAGTGAATAAGTAGTAGCAGTACTAACCTCAAATAGGTGGTTCAAATCCACTAACTGCTCCTCCTGAGAGAGATGGACGATCTCTTCTCATGCAACTTAGTCTTTGAAAACCTATTGAAGGGTCAATGAGAGAGATATACAACCATCTAAACCAAGAAACCAAATCCAATTGGGTTTTTATTTTACATAAACAGCCCCAGCAGATACTCAATATAGGCTGTTGTTTTTTGAGGTGGTTTTGGTGTATGTGTTGTAAATATACGTAGCACATACTTTTGCAAATTCAGCTCTTTAAAGATATGTAACTTCTTTTTACTCGAAAAATACTTAACATATCTTTTTCCTTATTTATTGTTGTTGCTGTCATTATGTGCTGTCTGACTGAGTATCAGTCATAACAATCCAATGAACAGTTAGCCTGAACATTGCTCAAGCTTTCTTTTACTGGTTATCTTGATCAGTGTGTTAACTTTATAAAGTATTTTGAAGTAAATAATCTGTTCTTGCTTTCACCGGCTGCAGCTGACTTCAGAACTTTCCTGGTTGGCCCCTCTAAACAATCACTGAAAAAGAAAGGTTATTCTAACCCTGAAATTTGAAGTTTAGCTTTTAGAATGTTTGGGTGTCAGAATCCCTGAAAATTAGCTGTTCTAGCCGTTGTCTTAGTCCTCATGTTGAGGAATGATCTCTAGCTACCCTAACTGCAGACACATGGTCTTTCAAATCATCTACAGCTGTAAGATCACATAAGAGAGCACTTTCCAAAATGTGAGAGAGCGCGAAGGTGATGATAATGGAGAGAGGAGGAAGAGACTGTGGCACAATTGTGAAGAAACTGTGGCAAGGAGTAACCAGAGGAATTTTGGAAATAAGGCCACAGTTAAAGGTTTTGATTGCTGGATGACTAAAGGAAAAGCTGATTTATAACTGCTCTGAGAAAGTTTGTTGGATGACTAAGGAAATCAGAGGCATCTTATATTTGGTATTGTTGAATCTTGTTAATGTGGTTTGGGACTGCCGAACTAAACTTAGGTTTGCATTGTGTGATAGTCTTTGCCTCCCACACTTTTTTTT
>NW_006399753.1:31015323-31043684 GCF_000299155.1 Elephantulus edwardii | reverse complement strand
AGTGGGCAACGAGCTTAAAGCCCCTGATGGCTCTGGGCGCTGACTTTCACCAGTGGCTATGGATGAAGTCACAGGCGATTTTCAGCCAGCGCCGGTGCCTCCCACACTTTTCAAACTATTTCCCTAATAAATCCCACAACTGAAAGTAAAATCTGAGTCAATAAAAAATATTAGATTCAATGATTGATAGAAATGGGTGGTATATCTATCTATGTCTATGGTACTACAGATATTATTGATGAGAAAATTTCTCCTTTATGAAGTAGGTAGAAGTCAGGCTCAACCACCTTCACACTGTATCTCCTCCTTTCACAAATGCCATAGTATAATCTTTTGGCAGAACATTCTGTTGTTGTTGTGGTGGTGGTGGTCATGTACCTTTGTGTTGGAACCGACCCACAGCTAACCCTCCTGTAGATTTTCAGAGGCAGTTAAGCATGAGAAGAAATTATCCATCCTTCTCCCATGGAGCAGCTGGTGGCCTCAAACCATTTGCCTTCGGGATTGCAGTGCAGCTTGTCACTAGGCCATAAGAGGTCTCTACTAATTCTAATTCTCGTAAAATAGCAGGAGACAGTTTTATGAGAAAACAACTAATTTTAGGTATAAACATTTGGCCTTTTGCTTTGAGTTGTGGTAGGCCAGAAATATGAAATCAGAGTCCACCACCCAATTATTTTTAATTATTTTAGTCAATTAGCAGTGATAGTGATGTTCCTAAATTTTCTCATCTCAATTATTGAACAGAACCTTGAAATAAAACAATGTACTATGAGATCTTAGTTGTATCTGACACTTTAAGACTAGGCTCAAACAAAATAAAAGGAAAACATTCATTTCAATTGATCTTGAGTGTGGGTTTCCCCCCACCTTTCTCTTTTTGGTTATCTGATCCTAAGAAGTCCTAAAAGTAATTCTTATCTTCTGAGTGCATAGATCAATTTGTAAGCTTTTTCAAAGAATAAGAATGATAGGCTATGACTCAGAAGAGCCTGCCAATTTCATCGACCGCACTACAATTTGATTATCTTTGGCAGGACTTTTTTTTAAACCCTATATCATCAAAAATATATGTTACTGGTGGGTTATTTGAGTGATAAAGGGACAAAAATCTAATTCAAGTGTCTGGGTGTACACAGATATTAATGAGACTCTATTAAGGAAAGTGTTGACCTTTGGTGCCAGTGGAAATATCAACTGGATGATGCTCAATTGCAGGCTGCTATATACTTATTTGGTATAGCAGGAGAAACAGACATTTCAAGGATTCATGGATCCCCCCTCCTTTTCTCAGAATAGACTTCTTTTGTCTTTTAGGCTCACTTTGTTATAGAAGAGGAAAACTATAAGTGCTGACAGGGCACAAAAAGGAACCAGCTAAAAATAAAATTTCTTGAAATACATGGGAGCATTTGATGCCCAGAATTTTAGGCTAGGTATAATATTAAATAAGTTAGGTTCTCATGAAGAAAGGCTTCTTATAAAAATTTGTGCGACAATTTTGCATGCAGTTAATGAGAGGATGCAGTCTGAGGAGAAAGAAAACTGTCCTTTGGCCAGCAGCCAGTCCTCACTGCAGTGAACATTCTTTCTGTAGTGATGCAGCAATAACTAATGCCGGGAACGTTATTGGGTAGAACGGGTATCTTCATGTTAAATGGGTATAGGACATATGCCTGGGGAAAAGTGACTTAGTTTTCCCCTTCTTTCACAGTTAATTAAACTGAAAGGAAGTTAAAAATATCCATATTAATATTTAAATTCTGCCTTTTTTTGGCAGCTTCAACAAAATAGAAAACCTTGCTCCAGGTTTCCTGAAATAAGCAAAGAGGGTACATTGGTTTTACACAATACATAGAGTAAAAGACATCAAAGTCCAAATATTTTCAAAGCAAGTTAACTGGGTGTATACAGCTACTACCACTCCTCCTCCTCCTCATTGCTGTCCAGTTGGAATATTCTCATAACTTACCCACTAGTGGGTTTTTGGAGGCTTTACATCACACTGGAGGGAAATGGCTTATTTTTTTCAAGGGACATTTTTCTTCAAATTTCAATCACCAGAGAGGTCTCTCTCACCACCTTTAGCACTTAGTAACACCATTCTGTACAAACTAGCCCACTAGAACTTCCTCACTGAGTATATGAGTTGTTGTTGATTGCTGTCAAGCCAAGCACAACTCAAATTGACCCTATGAACCAAAGACCTGAAGTCTTTCTATAACTATCGTTTCTCAAAGTTCATAGAGTGTACAGAGGCATGCTGTTTAGGAAGTGGATGCCACTCCTGCTTCCAAACCTTTCTTAAACTGAGAGCTCCACCAAACACTGTCCAAACACTGAGTATACAGTAAATGCAAAATCTTAATTTTAAGATATCATTTCAATATTTTTTGGTTTCCTATTAAATATTTTAAAGAGGTCCTCTTACCTCCGTGAATGATATATCTAGTTGTCATTGCTGTTGTTGATTGCCTTAGAGTCGAGCACGAATTATAGCGACCCTATGAACAAAAGCCCTGAAGCCCTTCTACTACTATCAACATTTATCAAAGTTCATAGAATTTCCAGAGGCATGTAGTTTAGGAAGTGGATGCCACTCCTGCTTCCAAACTGTAATAGAATGTTACTGGTTGAGTTGCCTGCAATGCATAGCAACCTGATGTACTAGAGCTTCCTGGATATATAAGAATTTATAAAATTGCATATATAGCACTAAATAAATTCTATTTATCTGGTCCTTGCAAAACTAAAAACTTCTGTAGGGAGAAGTGATTCATTATTAAGCGTGTAAATGCTCGAGTACACAGGGGATATGTGGAACCAGAATCTCATTTCAAAAACTAGAAAGCAAGATGTAGCAGAGGCAAGGAAAGATCCTACCAGAGCCCCATGTAGGTAGGGGTGAATTTTTGTGGGTTGCTGCTGCTGTTGTTGTTAGGTGTCCTTGATTAGAGTATGACTCAGAGCAAACCTATGAAGAACAGACCTGAACCATGTCCTATCCTGTGCCATCCTCATCATCTCTGACCCATTAGAATCTATGTATAGGGAGCTTTGGTGTCCTAGTGACAAGAAACTTCACTGCAATCCCAGAGGCGCATGGTTCGAATCCACTAGATGCTCTTCTGGAGAAGTAGGGACAATCTCCTTTGGTATCAGTCAGATCCAATTTGACGACACACACACACACAATAATAAAAATAAAAAAGGAATCTATTTCTTCTGTCACTGTGACAATCCATCTTGTCAGGATCTTCCTTTCTTTTGCTGTTCATAGCCTAGTTCAAAACTAAGTTTAAGAGATTCTTTACCACTTACCCTGATCTCACTCAGTCCTTAAATCAGTGCTCCCTATACTCTAAATTTAAAGTGGTTTCCATTTTTATTTTGGCAATGGAAGCACAAACATTAGCTATGAAAAGTCCAACAATGACATTCCTGTGAGTTCAAGCATTTTTCACTTGGTGCTGTATGTCTTTGGATAATTATCACCAGGCCCTAAATAGTTTGCAAAGAAAAGCAAAATGCTGAATGTGAAATTGTCAGAGTACTTTTGGTTACTAGTTTCATTTATAGCATAAATGAACACTTCCTGGATTTTAAGTGACCTTAACTCATTAAAATTATCTTTTATTCTTATATGCATATGCCAGACCCAATAAAAATCAATTAATCAGAAATTGCTGTATATCTTGAAAAAAGCAAATATAATTAAGTTTAGAAATGCTTTAGGAATCCTGGCAGAGTAACATCTAGCTAATTGGGCTGGTGAGTGAGACAGGCTCAGGAAAAAATTTACGTCTTCAAAAATGATGGAGTTTTGTCAAGTCAGTTTTAAGAATTATTTTTCTAAGCCAATCAAGAAGATTACTATATCTCCTGGTCCTTCACAAGTAAAAGAGTGATAATCCAATTACAAAATGGGCAAAAGCAGGGAAAGAATTTTCACAGATGAAGATATTCAAATAGCCAACAGACATATGAAGAAGTGCTCCAAATCACTGGCAATAAGAGATGCAAATAAAAATCACAATGAGATACCATTTCACTCAAGTAGCAGTGACAAAATTTAACAGGACAGTAAGTAATAAAAGTTGGAGAGGATGTGGCAAGATAGGAACATTTAAACATTGTCGGTGGATTGTACAATGATACAACAACTCTGGAAGGCAGATTGGCACTTCCTCAAAAAGCTGAACCTGGAATTTCTCTACGACTCAGTTATTCCATTGCTTGGAGTATACACCAGGAAAATGAGAACTAAGGCTCAAAGAAAAACTTGTATACCAATGTTCATAGCAACATTATTAACCATTGCAAGCACGTTGAAACAGCCATATGTCCAACTACAATGGATGGATTGAGAAGCTGTGATATATTCATACAATGGAATACTATGCAGCGTGCAGGAGCAATGATTTTGCAAATTACTACCTAACTTGGGAGGGACTGGAGAGCATTATGTTGAGTGGGCTAACTCAGTCCCATGAGAAAAGACACTGTATAAAACCATTATTGTAGAATGTGTATGAAGATCCAAGAGAGGTGGGAGTGGAAATAGAGGGGTGAGGATGGGTGGGGGGAGTAGGGTGTAATAATAGGGTTACACAGTTTGATAAGTTGGTGATGTGAAGGAAATGAGAAGGATCTTTTGGAAAAAAAACAATGTTTTCTAACATTGTAAATAATTCAGCTTTTTTATGTATGTTAAGAAAAAAAAGAATATTATAATTGACCCTTGAACAACATGGGTTTAGGTTGGGCAAGTCCCCATGAATTTAAAACAAATCCAACCTACTTTTTAATAAAATTATCCCTCTGTAAGCAGTTTATCTCTCCAATAAATTGTACATAATAGTAAAAAGTGATCTTTCAAAGCACTTTCGCATTCTTAAAAAATCACATTTATGTTAAGTGAACTAACTCATTCTCATAAGGACATATACCACATATGATCATTATTGTAAAAACAGAAGATTAATTAGTAAAATGTGTATAAATATCCAAAGTGAGACGAGGGGAAGAAGAGGGGGAACTTATATAATCACAGAGTTTGGTAGACCAAGAGATGGGGTGGAAAAATTAGGAAAAATCTAGTGGAATGTGAAAGAGACAGGGTGGTAGTAGGCATAAAGCAATGATGATTTAATTTATAAGACATATCATACGGTAATGATTGTATGAAACACAATGTGAATGAAGGAATGTGTGAAATACAATGTATGTGAATGGACAAAATAATATTTTAATGCAAAGCAGTAACAGTTAAAAAAACCAAAAAATCATATTTAGTGCAATATTATAAATAATAACTACTCATGGTGGACAGTGCTTGGTGGAGCTCCCTAATTAAAACAAGCTTAGAAGCAGGAGTGGCATCCACTTCCAAAACAGCTTGCCTCTGAAAACCCTATGAACCTGGAGAAAGGATGAAAGTTATACAAGTGTTCAGGTCTTTCATTCATAGGGTCGCTATGCAACTTGTTGGCACTTAACAACAACAACAAATAGTGATGATAAAAGTGCTGCCAAGAACCGGAGAAAACACATAGAATTTCAAGGAAAGATGACTTTTTCAACAAGTACTCTAGAGTGAGGTATGAAGCTCTAGTTGTCTGGCATTTCAAGATAAATGAATCCTGCGTAAGTACCATACCGTAATAAACAAAAGGAAATTCCTGAAGTTATCACAGCACTTAGACTTGTAGGTGTGAAAATTGTACTGCTTTTTGCAAAATATCCTTTTATCTCTCACTGAAAATGTAGCTTTTGTTTTTGTGCAATACATACAGCACACAAAATATGTGTAAATTGATTGTTTATGTGATTGGGCTCTGGCTAATAGTAAGCTATTACTCAAATTTGGGGTAGTCAAAAGATACATGTGGACTTTTTACTGTGAAGTTCGGGTGGGTAGCATTCCAACCTTTATATTGTTCAAGAATCAATGTAAAATCATCTGGATTTATCTTGTAGAATATCATTTTATGTGTAGAACAGATTCATATCATAGTATATGAGTCTCACTGCAGAATACAGTATGTAGAGTATTTGAAAATTCCATTGCATAAGGGAAAAAGAGGCTTTGAAGCAGTGCACAAAAGCTAAAATATGGCAACAATGAATGAATGGAAATCCAAAGCCTCTGTAAATTTTTACTGGAATTAATAACAAATTTAAATTAAAAAAAAGAATTAACTTAGAGTAAGGATGGCAATGGATTTACAACTGCTCATGCTAATAACACTATATTGTGGCATGGAGGAGGAATAGTGGAAATGTATCCAAATTTATAACATTCCTCTTACCAAAACCATTTATGGAAAATAGGAACTGCATTAGAACATGTATCTCTGGATTGGAAATGATGATATTGTCAATATTTCTAGCCTTAAGCTTAAAAGATTATAATGTTCAAAATTACTGGTTATACATTTGTTTAAATCTTTCCCTCTTTTAACAACTGAGATCCAGAGGGAAGAGAAAAGACCAGAGAATGGCCAAAATTATTGGGGCAGTTATTGCTGCCAGTTTAGGGCCTGTGTCAGGAAAAGGAAGTCTTACTCATATACAGTGCCATCCAAAGGTAATAAAAGAGGTTGCTTCCACTGTGGAAAGCTTGGCCACTTCAGTAGACAGTGCCACAGACGAGAACCACAGATAGGCAAGGGAGTAGAGAGGAAGCTCCCACTCACTTGCTTTAAGTGTGGATCTGAAGGACACTTGGCCAAGGGTGGCCCACATCAGGTCCTTGTGGCAGACAGGATTGACAGGCCCTAGCTCCCAGCTGGAAACAAAGGAGGACACTTCAATGATTTAGATCCTTCCAGAAGAGCTGTGGGTGAGCATTAACATTACTGGTAAGTATATTTATTTTCTCCTGGACACAGAGCCTACTATTTGGTCCTAAACGCCTTCTGAGGTCCCAACTCTTCTCACTATTTCTTAGTTGTTGGAATGGACGGAAAACCTCATAAGCAGTTCCTTACTTCACCTCTGCCTTGCATGCAGACTTCTAAGTTGTAAAACAACCCAGTGGTAGATGGAATTTGCTCCAGGAGTTAAGAACAATAAATGACATAGCTGAGCCTCGACATCTTGAGGTTCCTAACCTCTACACTATAATAGACAAAGTGCTAGTCAATAGGCCTTTTATTGTAAGAACCACCTTTCCTCTGTAACTTGATTTATGCCACTATTAGAACCTCTACTCAGAATATTATTGCTTTTTAATTTTTTACTTTTAACTTGTTAGGTAAATTTGTGTCTTCTAGGCTGCAACACTTCCTTGATACATCTTCAAGGATATGAACATGTATGGCAAAGCACAAATGATAACAGTGCATCTAAGTTCCAAAATCAATCTCCATAATAGTCTATGTGTTTCCTACTGCCAAAGGGGCCCTTTAGAGTAGTGAGAGAAGATCTTCACCCTGAAGCCTACAGCGTCCCTTTTCAGCAGGAAGTAGCTAAGAGAATACGCCATCCCCTTTTCCTTATGGATCAGGGTAAAGTCTCTATCAGGGAGGAGTGATAGGGAATGGCAAAGGACACACTGACAAAAGAGATTAATCAGAACTGGCTTTGACAAGCACTGTGGCAATTGGACAATTAAAACAGACTTTCAAGGGGGGAAAAAAAGACGAACTGGGATGGAGGGTAGAGAAAATAGTGCAACAATGAATGAATTAAAACCCAAAACCTCTGTAAATGTTCATTAAAATTAATAAAATTTAATTAAAAAAAGAAAGAAAAGCAATAAATAAATAATTTTTTAAAAAAGAATACATTTTATGGAAATACAATTGAGGATGAGGTCCATTTTATTCTTTGAACTTTCCTAAAGATTCTTCATTATAATGTTATTACACATACATTCCAAAAGAATCTATGAGCTAAAGTGGATTAAGAAACTATGGCACATTCACACAATAATGCAATATTGCAAAAAATAAAGAACTCACAGTAATTGCATAACATGGAAGAATCTATAGAACATTGTGATAAGTGGAATAAGTCACAAAAGGGTAAGTCTTGTATAAGACAATTGTTATTTAAAAAAAACTAAGGAAAAGTTTCTTCACTATTATGAAAAAGATAAAGACGATTTAGGCACAAATAAAATCATTCTTGCATGGTTACCAGTGATGGGAAGAAGGGAAAGAGGAGTAGAAAACAATTAGTAGACAATAAGTGCCTACTTATTAAGGTGGGTTAAGGGACATAGACAAATGGTAAATAGATGATCAGATAGTGAGAGTATTATAATTAATGTTATAAAACAAAATGTGTATGAATGATTAAATAAAAATCCAATACATGTTGTAAACTTTCACTTAAATTATAGTAAATAAATGCTTTAACAAGTCAACTTTGTTTTTTCACTTCCTTAACTTTTTTTAACTATAAATAAAAACTCATTGGTCCTTTTTTTATTCAGTGCTTTATAAGACCATCTATTCATTTTGAATGCTCTTTTGAACTGGTTCATAAATTCTTCGAACATTTCTTTTTAAAGGGGTTATTTTACTTTATGACATTTCCCTATATTTTTATTTTCTCACAAGAGTTTGAAGAAGTCCTGATTCTATTTGTTGTGCTGTGAAACTGACTCATAGCTGACACTCCAGTAGGTTTTCAGATTCTATATGACATCAAAAGAGGAAGAAATGGGATATTTTTACCCAATCTTAAAGTCTGAAATTGACCAAAACCGCAATTAAGATCCTGGCTGAAAGCAGAGGGTACCTAAGGAATGTCTATCTGTGCTTCATTGACTATGCAAAGGCATTTGTCTGTGTGGATCACACCAAACTGTGGCTGACTCTGAGAAGAATGGGATTCCCAAAACTTGACTGTGCTTATGTGAAACTTATACTTGGACCAGGAGGCAGTCATCAGAACAAAGCAAGGAAACACCGCATGTGTCCTATCTCCATATCTTTTCAATCTATATGCAAAACCAATTATCTGGAAGGCTGGCCTCTATGAGGAGAATTGTGGCATCAGGTTTGGAGGTAGACTCATCAACAATTTTCATTACGCGGATGACACAACTTGCTTGCTGAAACTAAGGAGGACCTGACACACTTGTTATAGAGGGTCAAGGACTGTAGCCTTCAATACGTATTGAAGCTCAACATCAAGAAAATAAAGATTCTCACCACTGGGCCAATTGGCAACATCGCAATAGATGGTGAAGGGATTGAGACTGTTGACAGCTTCAGTTTGCTTGACTCTACAATCAACACTCTTGGTACCAGCAGCTAGGAAATTGAAATATGAATTGCACTGGGAAAGTGTGCTGTCAGAGACCTCTCTAAAGTACTGAAGAGCAACAATGTCAGTATGGAGACTAAGGTGTGCCTGATACAGCCCATCGTCTTTGCAATAGCTTAATATGTATCAGAGAGCTGGACAATGACTAGGAATGATAGAAGAAGAGTTGATGCCTTTGAGCTGTGGTGCTGGAGAAGAATATTGAATATACCATGGACTGCTAGGAGAACAAACAAGTTCATCCTAGAGAGGATTCTCAAGCTTCATCTGACATACTTTGGACATGTTGAAGGTGGTATCATTCCTTGGAGAGGAACGTCATGCTTGAGAGGTTGGAAGGACAGCGCAGGAGAAGATACTTAATGAGATGAATTAATTCAGTCACTGGGGCAAAGGGGACAATAAGATTGGCAAGAGAAAGAACAGTGCTTAGGGCTGTTGTTCATAGGGTTTCTATGAGTTGCAGGCGACTTGACAGCATATCTAAACAACAACAATGATAGTTAGTGACTGCAATCAGAAGTTGAAGACAATGAAGAAGGAATGGTAGTAAGAAGGTGTGAACATGGTGACAGAAATGAGGATGGGAATAGAATGATCAAATGTTGTCCAATGATTTATTAATCACAAACACCTTTAAAAAAACACACCAAAACCCATAAGTGACAACTTTACAGATGGACCTCACTTGAAGGGAATCAAATTGGCTACATCTGTGGAAGGACTCCTTAGAGAAGTTCAATATCGACAGCCAAAACCAAGACAGGGCAGACTGTGGCACAAATTATCAATTGTTCCTATGCAAGCTCAAACTGAGGCTGCAGAAAATAAAAAAGAAGTCCACAAGAACCAAAAATATGATATTTTGTATATCTCACCTGAATTTAAAAATCATCTTAAGAATAGATTTGAAGCAATGAACACCAATGGTTGAAGACCTGATGAGCTGTGGGAAGACACCAAGGATATCATTCATTAAGAGAGCAGAATGTCATAACAAAGACAGAGGAGAAAGAAAGAAAAAAATGGATGTCAGAAGAGACTTAAAATTGCACTAAAGTGTTGAAAATCAAAACAAAGGGAAAAGATGTCAAAAGAGATAACAGAAGATTTCAAAGGGATTCTCAGGAAGACAAAGTATTATGATGCCACTTACAGAGAGCTGAAATTGGAGAATAAAAGTGAAGAACTCACTAAGAGTTTTGAAAGCTGAGAGAACTAAAAACAAACTTAAACCTCGAATAATTGAAAGTATATGTTGAATGGTCTAGGGGCATCAAAAGAAGATGGAGAGAATACACAGAATCACTGTACCAAAAAAGAATTGGCTGACACTGGAATATTTCAGGAAGTGTCATATGGACAAGAGTTCATAGTAATGAAGGAAGAAGTTGAAGCTGCACAGAAGACAAAATAAGTTTCCAGGAATTGATAAGCTACTGATACCTTTCAACTAACAGATGCAGCCATAGATGCACTTATCAGTCTGTGCCAGGAAGTTTGGAGGACAGCTGTCTTATTAACTGACTAGAAGAGATCCATATTTGTTCCCAAGAAAGGTCATCCAACGGAATGTGGAAATCATTGAACAATATCATAAATATCACATACAAGCAAAAACTGCTGAATATTCTTTAAAAAGTCTTGATAGAAAACTACCAAAAATTCAAGTAGGATTTAGAAGAACCCATGACACAAGTGAGATCATTGTCAATGTCAGAGGGATCCTGGCAGAAAGTAAAGAACACCTGAAAAATGTATGCTTATGCTTTATTAACCATGCAACGCCATTTCATTGTGTTAATTTTAACAAATGATGGTTATATTGAGAATAATAGGAAGCTCAAAATATTTAATTGTGCTCATGTGAAGTCTGTACATAGACCAATAAGCTGTAGGGCAAACAGAGCAAGGGAGCACTACATAGTTTAAAGTTAACAAAGATGTGTGTCAGGGTTGCATCCTCTCTCTACACCTAATCAATTTGTGTGCTTAGCAAATTATTTAAGAACCTGTACTCTATAAAAAAATATGGCATTAGGTTTGGAGAAAGATTCATCTGTAACCTGTGTTACACAGATTATATCCTTGTTTGCTGAAAGCAAGGACTTGAAGTTTGCTTCAAAAGATTAAAGAATGAAGCCTTCAACATGGACTGCATCTCAATATCAAGTAAATAAACAATGCTTAACCAATGGATAAACAGGCAGCATCATGATGGATAAAAGTTGTCAACACTTTCATCTAACTTGGATTCATAATCAACATCCATGGTACTAGCAATCAGGAGATCATGGGAAGTATTGCATTGGGAAAGGCTGCAATCAGGGACCTCTCCCAATTATTGAGAAGCAATGATGTCAGTTTGAGGATGAAGGTATGACTGATTCAGGTCATGGTCATTTCAATCACATGGTGTGCTTTTGAGAGCTGGACAATGAATAAAGATGACTGAAGAAGAATTGATGCCTATGAACTATGGTGTTGTAGAAGAGTGCTGAATATCTCATAGACTGCCAAAATAACAAATACACCTTGGAGAAAGTATAGCCAGAGTGTTCGTTGCAGGCAAAGGTGATAAAGCTTCAAGTTGCATATTTCAGGCATGTTGTTAGGAGAAGCTATTCCTTGGAGAGGGATATCATACTTGGGAAGGTGGATGGTTGGACAAAGAGTGGAAGACCTTCAATCGGATGAATTGTCACAGTGACTGCTGCAATGAGCATGTATGTGTCAGAAAGTATGAGGACGGCACAAGGCAGGACAGGGTTCTGTTGTTCATAGGGTCACTATAGGTGGTACTTAACTTGATGGCATCTAACAACAATGTATTACACAAGGAGAGATTGCTCATTTTTGTTCTGTTTAGGAAATTTGAACCACTTGCCTCTGGAACGGCAGCAAAGTTCCTGGCCCCTATGCCCCCAGAGTTTCCTAAATGCATACAAGGTGATTGAAATATTATAATTTGAGTTATAAACACCTTGGTCCTCAAAATGATATCTCTATTCTTCATCATTTTTAAAAGATCCTCTGCAGCAGAAGTGTCCAATATAATACACTATTTAATTTCTTGATTGTTGCTTCCTTTGATGTTTATTGTGATCTATGTGAAATGAAATAATTGGCCACATTAATCTTTTTTTAAAATTTTTATTATTTTTTTGTGAGTGTACCGTCAAATCAGATCTGACCGATACAGGAGGAGATTGTCCCTCCTTCCTGGCAGAGCATCTGGTGGATTCCAACTGTGCGCCTCTGGGATTATAGGTGCAGCTCCTTGCCACTACGCCACCAGAGCTCCCCGTAATCTTTTATTTTGTATTTCTTATCATGTTGTTTATTGGTTCAATTATGAAAATTTTCATCTTATTTTTGTTGAGATGTGATACATAGTGATGGCTATCGTGTTTTATTTCCTTTAGTAAATCCTTAAAGTCTCATTTGGTTCCAGCAAGCAAGTTTGGCTCTTCTGTTCACCAGAAAGTTTTCTTAGTTGTGGTAGATATAAGAATGCAGTCACCTGAGGACATAGAGAGAAATCAGGTATGAATACAGAAAAATAAAATGGAGGAAATATTGAAATCAAATCAGGAGAGTAGAGACAGAATTGAAAACTGTCTTTGAATATATTTTAGGAGCTTTAGCAATTAATATATGATCCCTAAGATGTACATCTTTGAAACCAAAAAGTTCAAACTGTTATTATTTAAATTGAAAACTACAGGATTATGTGATTATCAGTCTTCCTTCATTTAAGCCATCATTTTCTTCATGCTTCTGTTTTTAAACTTTCTGAACTACATCAACTCTTCTTAATTTCCTGAATTTATAATTCTTATTGATTTCTTCTCTAGGACTTTTCCCTTTGATTCTCTTCCAAGGCTCTACCTACTGGGTAATGTTGTTGTTAGGTGCTATCAAGTCAAACTGGACTCAGAGTGACCTGATGAAAAATAGCTCTGAACTTCAGGTAATATGTGTGTGTGTGTGTATACACACACATATATATATATATAAATTATATATGTAAAAATTATATATATAATGTGTACATATATAATATATAATGTGTGTATATATATAATGTGTGTATATATATTTTCAACAGTTTGTATTTTGCTTATGAACTTGTATCATTTACATGCTGAGTTTTATAGATGAACAACGTTTTAAGTATAGCTATTCAAGAAAGCCTAGGCTTTTTTGGTTAAGTGAATGTACTGTGGAGGTGGTTGTATGTGTAAATATATGTGCTATATTTGTGTGTAAGAGGGAGAAAAATTGAGGGACAGAGAGAAATGGAAGGGAAGGAAGAGGAAAAGAGAGAGAGATACATAAGAAAGATATAAAGATAGATGAAGCTAGACAGATTTCTCTATGAGAGAGTTTAAGACATTAATGTTGTTGTTGAATTTGTGGTTGCTGTTGTGTGCCATCATGTCGCCTATCCTATGCCAATCTTACTGTCTCTGACATGCCTATAACCATTACTCCAGTGACTGAATCAATCCATCTCAGCAAGAGTCTTCCTTTCTTGTGCTGTTGCACCACCTTCTCAAGCATGATGCCTTGCAATGAGCCCAAAGTATATCAGACAAAGTTTCAGAATCTTTGCCTTCAAGGAGCAGCATGGTCTCACCATCTTTAGAACGAACATGTTTGTTCTCTTAGTAGTCCATGATATACTCAGTACTCTTTTCTAGTATGACAGTTCAAAGGCATCAATTCTCTGTCTATCATCCCTTGTCATTGTCCAACTTTCTGAAGCATAGCAAGTAATTACAATACCTATGACCTGGAGCAGGCATTCCTTAGTCCCTAGCCTGACACCATTGCTCTTCAATACTTTGGAGTAGTCTCTGACAGCAGACTTTCCCTATGCAATTATTTGGTTCCTTTATGATAAAAAAATGGTAGGATGAAGTCTCTCAATCTGCTTCAGGGTTGACAGAATATGTATAGCTTGACTTTTGAGATCTGAAGTCTTGAAGCCTTCCTCCAAAACCAGTAAATGAATAACCATTCTTTTCTTTAAGATAGCTCCCATTGGTTGAATTTTTCTTCTGTCCCAAAAAATTTAGTGGTCATTCTGGACACTGAGTTAAAATGATTCTCCATTTTGTACTCTTCTATACTCTGGCTTAATCTTAGTATAAGGATTGTCAAGGGAAAATTTTCTGAACAGTATTACTAGAGTGCATACTCTTTATAGCAATTTACAAAAGATAGCTTTTTGTCATTTTATTTTTAAAAATTTAACAATAAAAAATATTTGACTGGATGGTATACAATACTTTTAAGTCCTGTAAAATGAACTAAATTGGCATTCTTGTTGTTATGTGCCATCAAATTGCTTGTGACCCATTATTGCTGTTGTTGTATGTGCCATCGAGTTGCTTGTGACTCATAGCGACCCTATGTACAAGAGCTCTAAACTCCGTTCTATTCTGTTCCAACCTAGCCATCTCAAACACACTCATTCCCACCACTCCAGTCACAGAATCGCTCTATCTCATCGAAGGTCTTCCTCTCCTTTGCCGCCCATCCACTCTGCCAAACATGATGTCCCTCTCCAAGGACCAGTCCCTCCTTACAACATGCCCAAAATATGTCAGCTGAAGCTTCAGAATCCTTGACTCCAAAGAGCCTTCCTGCTTCACCCTCTCCAGGACAAACCTTTTTGTTCTCCTAGCAGTCCATGGTATATTCAACACTCTTCTCCAGGACCACAGCTCAAAGGCATCAATTCTCTTTCTATCATCCCTTTTCACTGTCCAACTCTCTGATACATAGCACATAATTGCGAAGACTATAGCCCGGATCAGGTGCACCTTAGTCTCCAGCCTGATGTCGTTGCTCTTCAGTACTCTTGAGAGGTCCCTCACAGTTGACTTTCCCAGTTCAATTCGTCTCTTGATTTCCTAGCTGCTATTACCAAGACTGTTGACTGTAGAGCCAAGTAAACTAAAACTGTTAACTATCTCAATCTCTTCACCATCCATACTGATGCTGTGACCCATAGTGACCCTATATACAACAGTTCTTAATCCTTCCCTCTCCTTGGCCAGTTTCACTGATTCCAACACACCAATCCCCATTGTCCCAGTTATTGTATCAATCCATTTCATTTGGGGTCTTCCTCTCCTGCACTGTCCTTCACCGTTCTGACTATGATATCCTTCTCCACAGGCCAGTCTCTTCTGGTCACATGCCCAAAGTAAGTGAGATGGAGCTTCAAAGTCCTTGCTTCCAAGCAGAAACTTGGTTTCACCCTCTCCAAGCCAGAAAGACCTATTTGCTTTCTTGGCAGTCCACCAAATGTTCAAAACTCTTTTCCAGCACCACAATTTGAAGACATTGATTATTCTTCTGTCATCCTTAGTTATTATCCAGCTTTCTGATGCATGGCATGCATACGGCTTTTTTAATTCTCTTAAGAAAAAGCAAATAAATCTTGTAATTTATCTAAATTCAGCTCTGACAATTTAACCAGATGTCTCTCTTCATTATCTCCCATGCATAATTCTATTGCAGAATAACCCCAAATTGGGAAAATTCCAATTTTAGCTTGTTTCATTGTTTAAATATACATTGTGGATATTTCAGAGATTGACTATAAAAGGTTTTGGGATTAATTGTATGCTTGTTTACATCTCAAAATTCTCCTCCTTTCAGTATAACTGAATCTGTAGAAATCGTATCTATACAAGGCTGTTTTCTGTTTTAATTTGACGCTTTATGTGTGTAAAGTTTTGGATATGCATCTACATATGTATGTATAGCATATCTATATGTGTGTATATTGAGCTATGGGTTCCTAAATCTAAACTTTAAAAAGAAATTTTAATCTAAGTGTATGGTTTCCTAGTAACAAGATTCATAAATAAGCTCTTTTAAATGTTCAATCTCTACAATAAATGCTTTAAGTTTATTAGCAAGGAAAACACTTTTAAAAAAAAATCCAATTTCTGAACAGAATATTCAAGAATCCAACAGCATTACAATTATAAAACAGGAGAGAGTGAAGCCAAATTCATGTTCAGACAGTATATTCTAAATCAAAAGTCCACAGAAATTAAAATCATTAGGCTTTCTGTAGAGCACAAGAGACTGATAGAGTATTTTAAAGCTACCAAATTTCACAAAATAGTTTAATTTTACAATGAGTTTAAATAAATGAGAATTCTAGCCATAAATTGAAGGATATTCAGTTTCCATTGTTTCAGAGACTAAACAGAAATTTAGTATTATAAGTAGAGGTAAAATGTTGCAAGTAGATTTTTTTTGTCAGTCTCATTTAATATAAAATATAAAACATTGAAAGAGACAGGTTTGAGTTTATAATTTGCTTATAAGAATGCAATTATTTGCTCTTTTCCCTAAAACATTGGTCTTGCTTAATTGGAAATAAATAGTTTGCATTAAGCTTGAAATGTGTCATTATATATAAAAAATGGAGACATACACACATGTCAATAACAAACAACAATTAACTAGAAATTATGTCTTTAACTACTCCAAGTATAGAATAGTAGAATATTTCATAGAATTACTCATTGCATAGCAAATTTAAATTTAATTTCTGAGGTCGTAACTTTCTACAGGAGGAGACTGTCCATCCTTTTTCCATAAAGTGGTTGGTATATTCAAATTTCCAGTCTTCTGGTTAGCAGCCAAACACCAATGCACTATGCTACAAAGCTTCCTTTTAGTAGGAGTTGTGCTTTTGGTGTTAGGTGCCACCGAGTAGTGTTTATTTCAAATGATAAAGACTTTAATCTTAAAATGCTATCAACAACCCTTTTTCTCTTCAACTTATCAAAATTAATACAATTATTTTACTTGTATTAAGACCAACAATGAGATCTAAAGAAAAATTAAATGTTACTTAATCTAAAAACTTCTCCAACAGCATAAAAAAGGAAAGCCACAGAATGGGAAAAATATTTGGTAATGACATGTCAGACTTGGAACTTATATCTAGTATTTATAAAATACTCATGCAACACAACAAGAGAAAGGTAAATAACCCAATTGAAAAATGGGCATAGGATATGAACAGACACTTCACAAAAGAAGACATTCAGATGGCCAACAAACACATGAAGAAATGCTCAAAATCCCTAGCTCTTAGGGAGATGCAAATCAAAACAATTATGAGATATCATCTCACCCCAGTAAGAATAGCAAAATTTAACAGAACAGCAAACAACAAATGCTGGCGAGGTTGCAGAGAAACTGGAACCCTTATTAACTGTTGATAGGAGTGTAAAATGGTGCAACCACTATGGAAGGCAGTATGGCACTTTCTCAAAAAGTTGCAAATAGAAATACTATTTGACCCAGCAATTCCTCTGCTGGGAATACACCCTAAGGAAACCATAACAGCCACCAAGGCAGATGTATTCACACCCATGTTTATCGTGGCTTTGTTCACAATAGCAAAGAGTTGGGAACAACCTAAGTGCCCATCAACAAACAGATGGATAGAGAAGCTGTGGTATATTCACACAATGGAATACTATGCTACATTGAAAAACAAGGAACTCATGCAATATTATTCAAAATGGGTGACCCTGGAGGGCATTATGCTGAGTGAAATATCTCAGTCACAAAAGGACAAATACTGCATAGTGCCACTGTTGTAATATGGGACTAACATCAGGGTTGGGAAGAGACTGAGAAAAATTGGATAAATTATGTATACTGCATTGAAACACATGAGGGAGAGAATAGTTTACAAGAGATATATGATTGAGTATTATGGTTTTGACAAGAGTCCAGAATGAAGGTTGCATACTGGAGTGTACCTGGGGGTCGGGGGATTGTATACCAATGAAGTAATTTTTCTTTTACTTTTCAAGGAGAGGAGCGAACTGGGGGGAGGGGTAGACAGGGAGAAAAGTGCAATAATGAATGAATGGAAATCCAAAAATCTCTGTAAATATTCATTAAAATAAAAAAAAATTAGAAAATTAAAAATAAGGAAGTTAGAAACCTCTCCACATTATTGAGGAGCAATGATACCAACTTGAGGAAGATACATCTGATTCAGGCCAAGGCCTTTCTGATCACTTGCTGTCCATCTGAGAGCTGGACAATGAAAAAGGATGACAGAAGAATTGATGCTATTGATGTGGTGTTGGAGAAGAGTATTGAACATCTTATGGGCTGCCAAATATGTCTCAGAGAAAGTGCAGCCAGAGTGTTTTTTGGAGGCATAGGTGATAAGGCTTTGCCTCAAGTACTTCAGGTATGTTGTCAGAGGGGATATTTCTTGGAGAAGGACATGTTGCTTCAAAAGGTAGAGCATCAGCAAAGGAGAAGAAGACCCTTGACCAGACGGACTGACACTGTGACAGCTGCAACAGGATTTAATGTATCAGGAAGTGTGAGGATGGCACATAGCACAGGACAGGGTTCAGATTTGTGTTCATAGGGTCGATAAGGGTTGTACTCAAATAGACAGCACCTAATAACAATACTTAAGAAGATTACTATGGACTAGTGGAAACAAAGGCATAACATCACCTACACCTGGGTTTTATTTGCAAATTCCGTTTAAATTATTTTAAATATTAATGCCATAATCCATAAAATGGAAACCATGGCATGCTCTCTCAAAGACTGATTGGAAAAAAAATTAAAAGCAGTGAGATTTGTTCATTTCATTTTCAAAGAAAAGCATATTTTGTGAATATGTAATGTTAACTGAATTATTACTAATGACAAATAAAAATATAAATCTTTTTCTAAGACATTTAGGTTTTCTATAAACAAGTGTATTAGTTGAAACAATCTAAATGATAGTGTTAAAATAAATTAGTGGTATCAACAGCTGTTCAAAAACAGCTGTTAATAACTTCAGTAAATACTTGGACAAAGGTAGCTTGAGATTCCTGATTGTCATCTTCTAAGAATATGTTTCAGTAAACAGTATGTTTATTGTATAATCCTGACAAACTATAATATAATGACATGCTTCATTTCTGAGCTCTTGTTCATTTGTTGTACCAGCATCCACAGAACTAAGAACTTTACATGTAAATGAGCTTAATTTTAGTAAAAATATTTCAGATTTCCTCACTCATTGAAAAGGTGCTAATAATTAATCAAACAAGCTTCTAGCTTCTGATAATGATAGAATGCTATATCATGAATTAATCTACCTACTGATGATTTTAAACTACAGACATAATATGAAGCATGAATGTTTAAAGAAACTAAAGAGTAGCGAAAGCAAATACAAACTGAAGGAGTTTTGAACATTGAAAGAAGGAACCACCTGGACAAACAACTCTACGGATTTCCCGCCCCCGGCCCCGAGGAAGCTCCCAAGTCCAAATAGTACACCTTGGATAAAGCTCAAGAAACAGTCACTCTCTTGTTGGTTTAAAAGAGATAAAAAAAGGTTCTGAGTAAATAGAATATGATGAAAAAGTCCAAGAAAGGGGACACCCACAGAGAATCTGCATATAATTCTCCCTCAAAAAATTGGCAATCCCTTAACTATACATGCACAGAATAGAATACCAATGAGCTCATTGAGGGAAAACAGTATCTAGAAAGCTGAAAAAGTCTTCCTGAAATATTAACAGCTTCCTAACATTGTGAGAGTAGGAATTATGTGTGAATTTTTCCATTTTCTGCTAAATTGACAAATATCTTAGTCTCTTATGAATCAAGATAAGAGTCTCACCTTAGACGTAAAAGACTCCATCTCAGGTCTAAGAAGTGTATCCTAAAACTTAAAGGAAAAAAAATCCATTTTAGAAAAGCCCCAAATTGTCTTCTGAAAGATCTAGGTGATCTGCCTGTGATTTTACTATAAAACTCTGGAGAATAGGTAAACTGTGTCTAACACTTTAAGTCCATGAGGCTCTGTTGCTTTGGCCCCACTGTGAGATTAATTTGATGGTGTTAATGAAACCAACTTACACAAATGATCGAAATCAAAGTACAGAATTGCTATGAAGAATACAAGAAAGTTTTCAGTTTCTAAAATATAGAGCATATGATTTCAAATATTGACTCTCTGTTTTTTGAAGTAGTTTTTTGTTTTTGTTTTTGCATATTGACAACCTGAACTCAGACTCCAGGAATGTTACCAACAACATGACCTTTGCCACCAAATCCAGCAATAAGAACTTCACTGTTTTATTGTTTTAACCCAGATATTTGAAGAAACATCAACTATCAAACCCAAAAAATAATTTTATATAAGACCCAGTTGTTGTAATTAGTAGTGAGAATATTGATATGAATATAATAAATATGTTAAATAAATTTTAGAAAATAATGAGTGAAATTGATGAAGTAATAGAGAATTCCATAACTCTAAAAAGTTAAAGAAGAAACAAATGGAAAATATTAAACTGTCAGTAGACATTTCTGAAGAAAATTCTCTGTGCTGGTCCACAGGATAAAGTGTGCAGTAAAATATTTATCACAATATTCTGTAACACATTATTTTTTAAAACTTTATGAAATAGTCAAATATGAGTGCAAAAATAGCAAAGTTCAAGTATTTAAAAGAAGCCTGTTGGGAGTGCCTTGAATGAACTAGGCATCACTCTGCCATCTCCCTTCAATTCCTGCCCTAGTTTTAAGAAAAGATACTTTCTTATACCAGATGGCTTCCCAACATTAACTGCTAATTTCAAATGCCAGAATAAAGACTTGAACAGTACCTAAAAAAATTAAAACAATCAGGAAAATGTGTTGTTGTGTTTGGTTTTTTTTTACTTGCTCATGTCATATAAATTTATGGCAAGTCCCCTACGGTTAGAAACAGGAATTCGGGAATTACTTTAAAGTAACATTTGCACAAAAATGTCTTTTCAGGAGAAACTAATTTCTTATTGATGACATAAGTAACGTGCTTTCTACATTTTCTTTCTCTTAATAAATATTTATTTTAAATATTGTATTGACAAGAATTGAAAGAATCAAGAAAAAGGAAATGTTTAAAAGGCAAACATTATACAATTGGTTGAGTAGGGAATCCTTTAGTTAATATGCCATTAAATAATTTTGACAACATAATATTATTGAGGATATTATTGTTGTAATGTGTCACTGAGTCAGATTGAGGCTATAGTGATATAAGATTTATCTCAGAAGACAATCACAAGTATTTTATTAAAATTATATTTAAAGTAGAAACTCAAGATCAATAATATTTTAAGTGCAAGTATAGCATTTTCTTTGTAAATAACATGCCCTTGTAAATAACGTTTGCACATATATAATGTCCTTAGTACACACAGAAAATGAATTAGCAAGGGAGTTGCAGGATTTGAAAACCAAATTATAATACACCTTATTTGAATAAATATATAGTAGGACAAGAGATTCATTAAAGACTCTAGCATATTGTCAGATTTTGTTGTATGTGAATTTTCTTCAATATATCAGACTAGATTAGTTGCCAAATTCAACTCCAACCTGCACCTTTCACAAGCTGTGGCCTAGATCAAAACACCTTACGTCTTTGGTGTAGATGACACATCAATTGACTCAAGAAGTGATAAGAATTTTATAGATTAAACTTACAACTTTAATTTCATAAAGTATAGTCAACAGTTTTCCAAATGAATATTTTATAGATTTGTATTTTTTTAAAAAAAAACCTTGAACATAAAATGCATTTGCTATTTAATTAATTTTTTTTCATTCTGTTATTCACTTGTAATCATCATTTAGAAAACCAAAATATATAAAAGGGATTTGGAATTTATCTCAAGATCAATTTATGGCCACTGAAGGATGTTAAGCAATGATGTAATGTTATCAGCACTGCCGATCACTTCAACTAAATTCTAGATAAAGATCTTAAGATATTTCAGTAAACTATGAGAGGAAGAATGATATCCCACAAAGTATATGGTGGTGGTAAAAATGAAGAGAATCAGAGAGCTTCCACAAGTTGCTGGTTGCTTGAGCAAAAGTATGAAAGAAATAACTTTAGCACTAGCATCTTAACTTACTTTTTGCAAGAATTTAAACTTTAAAAAAATCTTGTGACAAAACAAAAGAATCAATATTAAAAGCAGAGTTTGTTAAACTATTTGTAAATGTTCACTATCATGTATCTACCACCCTAATTAAGACATCAAATACTTTCATCACCCTACCAAGTTTCTTCATGCTCTTTTCCAATTAACTAACTGGAAGAGATCCATATTTTTTCCCAATTCCAAGACAGATGTTGTGACAGAATGTGGAAGGTCTTGGACAATATCCTTAAAATGGCTTGCAAACAAAATATTACTGAAAGTCATCTTAGAACAGTGCTGTCTAAAAAGGATAAAACAGGACATGGGGACACAGGGTTCTGAAAGAGCCAGAGTGAGTGAAATAGCACAGCACCTCACTGTTCCAGTGCAGAATGCAGATAAAGAATCCTTAGCCCAGCCCCCTGTTATCTCTAGAGCCACACCAAAAGCAAGAACTTTGCTTATTTACTGTTGATTCAAAGACTCACATTTGTGGTACTGAGAATGGAGTTAACCAGGGAAGTAAGTTGGAGAGTGGGGGAAGCAATGATTATCACCCCAAACAAGTCCAGAACTTAGTCCAAGTTCCAAGGCACAATACCTCAATTAGTCCAGGCTCTGGTTGAAGACTAAGCTATGCCTGATTCAGGGCATGGCCTTTTCAATCACTTTCTATGAATCAGAGAGTTGGACAATGAATAAGGATAACAAAAAAAGAATTGATGCTACTGAGTTGTGATGTTGGAGGAGAGTACTGCATGGATTGCCAAAAGAATAGCTATGCCTTGGGGAGAGTGAACCTGAAATACTCACAAAGCTTCACCTCCCATAATTTAGACATGTTAAGAGGGGCTTTTCCTTGGAAAGGGACATCAAACTTGTAAAGATAGAGGACTGACAAAAGAGAGAAAGTCCCTCAATCAGTTGGATGGACATAGTGACTGATACAATGGCCTTGAGCATGTCAGAGATAATGAGAATGACATTTGATAGAACAGGGTTCAGATATACTGTTCATAGGGTTGCTTTGAGTCATAATTGACTTGACCTGGCAACAATCATAGTAAGATTCTTAATGCTCCTTTCCAACCAAACTCTGCCCATCAAAGTGAAATAATGTTCTGATTTTCTATTACCATGATTTAGTTTCACTTATCCTTGAACTTAATTTAAGTTTTACATTATATAGTCTTTTTCATGAAACTTCTTTCAATTTGGATTCCTCTAATGTGAAATTTACCAGTAGTCTGTCCTTTTTTATGTTCAGTGACATTTTATTCTATGAACATATCACAATGCATTATTGGATATTTTATTGCTTTCAATATTCATGCATTTTGAAAACTTATAGGTGTAATCTCATTCCCATCTTCAGGCCACTCATAATCCTCTGCATTCTCCCATATCTCCAGTTTTCAGGTGGTAATTTGTCCTATAACATCAATTCTCTGATAGTTTACAGATTTCTTTTCTTGTAAGAATAGGAGTGCTGGATATTAAGCTCTTTGCATGAAGGGGTGCTCTCTATTTGTTTGATTTTAATGAAGGAAGAGCAATCATCATCTTGAAGTGGCACTAGATAGCCAGATGAGTGAGACCCGATCTCCTCATTTTGAGAGTTCTTATGAGAAGATAAATAAAATAAGTATTGCTTTCTGACAATAAAAATGACAGTATTCCCTGATTCAGAACAGGATACTGGAGCTAAGAGAACTCGTTAGAATGGAGAGGTAATGAAGCCTTATATCTTCTCTTAAACATCAACTGTCTCAAATGAACATTTGGCAAGGATTATACCACAGTTGATTAATGATTGAATTATTTGACAAGTGTCTGGAGTGCCAATATTTCATGTAGTTAATTAGAGAGTGATCCATATGCTTTACATATCAGATGTACAAGTGGTAGAATTAGTGTTTTGTTGAGAAAATGTGGACATATGACGTCAATTGTTGCCTAAAAGGGTCATTCTATGTGGACAGGATGACAGAGGAATCACACCATAAAAATAGTCTAAATTAGTGTTACCTCTCGAGTTCTTATTTAATATGGCAGGTTAGCATTCAGCCAAATCATCTAAGTTTGTTGTTAGGTGTCATTGAGTCATAACTGACTCATAACTGACCCTTCGGCAGGTCACTTATGTGGGATTGCAGAGTAGCTTCTTACAACTAGGCCACCATGCAACCACTATGGAAAGTTGTATGGCACTTTCTCAAAAAGTTGCAAATAGAAATACAATTTGATCCAGCAATTCCACTACTGGGAATTTACCCTAAAGAAACCATAACTGCCACCCAAGCGGATATATGCACACCCATGTTTATTGCAGCTTTGTTTGCAATAGCAAAGAGCTAGGAACAATCCTAGTGCCCATGAACAAATGAATGGATAGAGAATCTCTGGTATATTCACACAATGGAATACTATGCAACATTAAAAAAACAAGGAACTCATGAAATATTATGCAAAATGGATGACCCTGGAGGACATTATGCTGAGTGAAATATCTCAGTCACAAAAGGACAAATATTGCACAGGGTCACTGTTGTAAAATGGGACTGGTGTAAGGGTTGAGGAATGACAGAAAAGGAGGGGCAGAAAGATGTATATTGCATTGAAACAGATAAGGGAGAGAACTGTTTAAAAGGAATATATGAATGGGATTACATAACAATGAAAGAGTTTTTCTTTTACTTTTCAAGGAGAAAAGTCAATGAGGGGGAGAGAGGGAAAGGGAGAAAAATGCAACAATGAATGACTGGAAACCCTAAGTCTCTATAAACTTTCATTAAAATTAATTAACAAAAAAAACAACTAGGCTACCAGAGCTCCAGACCTAAGTTTAGAAGTTATAAAAATACTTTCTAAAATAGTTTTCCCAGAAAAAGAGCCTGAGCCAGCCACTGTATCTGAGAAGCAGTTAAACTTTCTTTAATTACTCATATATGTGTTGTATTCTAGGGGTTAAGCCAGAATTAGAGGAGGTACTCTTAAATTTTGTAAATACTTCCGAGATAATTGGAATACAATATCTTCCTCTTCTTACAAAAATCCTTTTCTTTTTTATTAATTTTTTATTGTTATTTTAATGAAAGTTTACAGAAAACTTGGATTTCCATTCATTCATTGTTGCATATTTTCCTCACCCCACCCTCAGTTCACTTTTCTCTTTAAAAAATTCATGCATTGTTGCACAATTTCCTCCCTTCCCCCAACGCCAGTGAACTTTGCTATGCACTTCTTATTCTGGATTATTGTCATGTAAATAATGCCTAATACTATATTCCTTTTAAAAAGTTCTTTCCCTCATCTGTTCCAATACAATGTTTATTATTTACCTCCTCTTTTCTTAGTTTCTCCCTAACCCACAATATCAGTTGTTTTATAACAGTGGCATTTTGCAGTGTTTGTCCTTTTGTGACTGAGATATTATACCCAGCATGCCTCTGGAAACTCTATGAATTTGGGTAAATGTTGATAGTTGTAGAAAGGCTTCATGCCTTTTGTCCATAGGGTCACTATGAGTCGTGCTCAACTTGAAGGCAATGAACAACAACAATGTCCTCCAGGGTCACCCATTTTATATAATATTTTATTAGTAACTTGTTTTGCATTGCTGCATAATATTCCATTGTGTGATTATACTACAACTTCTCAATCCATATATTTATTATGGGTACTTGAGTTGATTATCTTTGCTATTGTGAGCAATGACTCAATAAACATGAGTGTGCATATATCTGTTTGGGTGGCAGTTCTAGTTTCTTTAGGGTATATTCCCAGTAGTGGAATGGCTGGGTCAAATGGTATTTCTATTTGCAACTTTTTAAGAAAGCGTCATACAGCCTTCCATAGTGGATGCACCGTTTTACACTCCCATCAACAGTGAATAAGGGTTATTGTTGAGGTATATTCAATAAATTCTAGATTTAAGTCTGATAAGTGACATGTCTTCTTTGGTGAAGTGGCTGTCTATATCCTGTGTCCATTTTGTGATTAGATTGTTTACCTTTATCTTGTTGAGGTATATTCAATAAATTCTAGATATAAGTCCCTTATAAGACATGTAATAACCAAATATTTTTTTCCCAGTCTGTGGCTTCCCTTCCTACCCTGTTGGAGAAGTTTTTGGATATGCATAGGGATCGATTCTTAGAAGGTCCAGAAATCCTTTCCTTAGACCTTTACAGTCTGAAAACATTTAATAAACAAAAATCTCCATCAAATTCTACAATTTGATGGGGGCTTCATGAGGGAAATTGAAAGAATTTGTTCTGAAAAACAATGTATTCTAATTTATAAATAAACTAGCTGTTGTTGTTACTTGCTGTCAAGTCGTTTGCAACTCATAGCTACCCTATGTAAAAGATCCCAAACCCTGCTCTATCTTGGACAACCTCACTATCTCTGACACATCTACTCCCGTTACCTCAATCACTGAATCAATCCACTTCATCAAGGGTCTTCATCTCTTGGGTTGTCCCTCCAGCCTCACAAACATGATGTCCTTCTTCAAGGACTGGTCCCTCTTTGAAACATGCCCAAAGCTTCAGATTTCTTGCCTCCAAGGAGCTCCCTGTTTCACTCTCTCCAGGACAAACCTATTTGTTCTTCTAACAGTCCATGGTATATTCAACACTCTTCTCCAGCACCATTGCTCAAAGACATAAATTCTCTTTGCAAAACAGATCATCTGGGACATTGGGCTGTATGAGGAGGAGTGTGGCAACAGGATTGGTAGAAGATTCATCAATAACCTGTGTTATGCAGATGACACAACCCTGCTTGCTGAAACTAAGGAGTACCTGAAGCGCTTATTGCAGAAGGTCAAGGACTGCAGCCTTCAATATGGATTGAAGCTCAACATCAAGAAAACAAAGATTCAATTGGCAGCATCAGTATGGATGGTGAAGAGATTGAGATTATTAGCAGTTTTAGTTTACTTAATTCCACAATCAACACTCTTGGTACCAGCAGCCAGGAAATCAAGAGACAAATTGCATTGGAAAAGTTACCTGTCAGGGACCTCTCCAGAGTACTGAAGGGCAGAACGTCAGGCTGGAGACTAAGGCACGTCTAATCTGGGCTATAGTATTTACAATTGCTTGTTATACATTGGAGAGTTGGACAGTGATTTGAGATGATAGAAAGAGAATAGATGCCTTTGAGCTGTGGTGCTGGAGAGGAGTGTTGAATAGATCATGGACTGCTAGGAGAACAACAGGTTTGTCCTGGAGAGGGTGAAGCCAGAGTGTTCCCTGGAGTCAAGGATTCTGAAGCTTCATCTGACATACTGTGGGCATGTTGCAAGGAGAGACTGATCCTTAAAGAGAGACATCATGATTGGGAGAGTAGAGGGAAGGCACAGGAGAGGAAGACCCTCAATGATTTGGATCGATTCTGTGATTGGTGTGGTAGGAGTAAGTTGGAGACAGTAAGGTTGGCACAGAATAGAGCAGGGTTTAGGGCTCTTGTACACAGGGTTGCTATAAGTCACAAGCAACTCGACGGCACATAACAACAACAACAACAATCATCCCTAGTCACTGTCCAGCTCTCTGACCAATAACACCTAGTTGTGAAGACTACGGTCTGGATCAGCTGCACTTTAGTCTCCATCCTCATGCTGTTGCTCTTCAGTACTCTTGAGAGATCCCTGACAGCTGAGTTTCCTTACGCAATTCTTCCTGACTGCTGGTACCAAGAGTGTTGACCGTGGAGCCAAGTAAACTAAAGCTGTGAACAATCTCAAGCTCTTCACCATCCATACTGATGCTGCTAATTGGCTCAGTGGTGAGAATCTTTGTTTTCTTGATGTTGAACTTCAATCCATATTGAAAGCTGTAGTTCCTGACCTTTTGCAACAAGCACTTCAGGTCCTACTCATTTTCAACAAGTAGGGTTTTTTCACCTGCATAATGCTGGCTGTGGCTGAAACTTCCTCCAATCCTGATACCACATTCCTCTTCTTACAGCCCAGCATCCTAGATGATCTGTTTGGCATACTGATTGAAAAGGTGTGAAGATAGAAGAGGAGAAAAAAAAATTAAACAAAAATTCCAATTTGGAATAGAT
>NW_006399753.1:31005935-31010138 GCF_000299155.1 Elephantulus edwardii | reverse complement strand
TCGTGTTCAATATGATTTTATAAAAAGTAAAATCCTTCTAAGATACAAATGTGTCTTGAATTAAGATTAAATTGCCAACTTCTTTTCATTTCTTTCTCATGTTTTTTCTTTTTTGCACCAAATGAAGTAATTGTTTTAGTTTTGTATATGAAGAGAATATTGGTCTATTGCAAGAATTTGATTCCCAATTGAAGGACAATTGGTCAAACTCTGAAACATTTATTACCTTAACATGTTTACTGAATTTGTCTAAAAATAAAATTTTGTCTTAGCTCAAAATTAAACCGCTGTATCAAATGTTTCCAAATTAACAATCAATTGAAAAAATGCAAAAGAATTACATTTACTCTAACTCAGCTTTTTCATTTGGGTTTGATGAATATTCATTCTCCTTGCCTGATATATAGAAAAATCATAATATGATTTAAGGAGCACAAACTCAGTGTTAAATATCATAAATAACAACAAAAATGCTCTTGATTCTAAACTGGATTTTTAATTTAACAAATTTTAATCTAAATGAGGAAGTTCTCAGATGACTTATTTAGAATGATTAATACACCCGACCTGAAAGCTTTATTATGTCTTAAACAGATGGAAAAGAACTTCAGTTTAAAATCCCATGTTTCTCAGAGCAATCAATCACATAATTTTAAAAAAATTCTAATATAACAGATATAACTTTAAAACTATTCAATGAAATTGTTTTATGCACTCAGTCTTAACAAATTACTATGTCTTTAGCCAAAATTGGATAAAGACTTTAAATATTATTGTTATACTTCACAATATAATCAATACTTAATTCTAAAATCAGGCTTAGAAAATATTCATTATTACAAAAGTAATTGTCTATAAGCTTTTAATTTAGACAGTATTTTAATTTAAACTGTTACTTTTTTTCTTTGCTCCTATTATAATTCTTGTTTCTAACCAGCATTAAAGAAAAATGTAATAAAAATAATTTCTGGTACCAGAGAGAGAAGTAAGAAATCAATATATAAGAGAAAGTGGGGTATCTAGAGCAACAGGCTTACTATAAATTATAAGAATCTTTTCTTCCACTTCTCCCTTCAAATGGTCAAAGAAAACACTGTATATAGAACAAACAAACAACGATAACACTAAGAAATATGAATCAGCACCTAAATGTTACCTTACCAACCTATTTGAGGGAAAAGGTATATATGATTTGGCAGGAAACAAGTACACAGAAAGATAGTACAGAAAAGATAGGATAGGTTGGGTGAAGACCTAATATGGGAAATTCAAAAGAAAAAAAAATTCTTGAATATTTACCAAAACCCAGTCTCAGTTACATATTCTTGAATTCACAAAATATCTTTTTTTTCTACTAGTTTATTTACAAAATTCAAATACAAATTTTAACAGATTCTTCCCATTTCACTCACCCTCCAACCCATCAAATTGTACAACCCTATGATTAATCCCTTTTTCCCCCTGGACATCCACATCCCCCTGCTTCCAGCCTCTCACATACCTCCTCGATCCTTATACTCATTGTACAATAAACAAGATGTCTTTCAATTTATTGATTAGGAAGCTAAAGTCCAGACATTTTATGTATCAGGGCATAACATTTGGAGGCAGGAGATATCTATATTTCTTTCATTTGTAGTATTAATTTTATTATCTGGTGAAGATGATGTTTTATTTAGTCCTTGTACAGTTACTGTAGTAACTACAAATAATCAGTGGGGGATGTGCTCTAAAACAATTCCAGTATCTTGCATATTTACCATTATTTCATTCTAAATTTAGGATCCATTAGTGATTCCTGTCTGAACTTACTCGATTTATATAGGTTATAGGTTATATAAGTAACTTTGTATTTTAAAAAGTAATGATTTTCTAATCTTGGCATTTTGTAAAAAATTTTCTACATTTTCTAGTTGGCTCTTTGGCAGTTATCTTCCCTAGTGATCTGTATCACTAACAGATGTGACAGAGGCAGAACTAATATGATGGCTGCACAATAGAAATTGATAGATAAGTAAGTAAATGTTTGGAGAGTAAATAGACAATCACACACTCAGGAATACAAGGATTGCTTCAGAGTGTTTATACTTAAGATAGAGGTTATAGAGAAAACCTAAATGAGACAGATTTGATATCAGAGTGATTGCAGGAGAACCGGACTAGTGATCTAAGACTACAGAGTCTAAGAAGTATCACAAATAAAACGGTGATGAACATCATTAAGTACAACTCACAGATGCAGGGAAATAAGAGAAACATCTTTAGAAATAGGAGTGAAAGGAAACACTTGCTGGTAACTGAAAGTGATCTTATTTTAGAAGGGAGGGGTCAGATGGAACATTGCAGAGGTTATCATGAAAAGGAAGTATGAAAACGCTGAAATAAAAATAAAAGTTGGTAAGTGGGAGCAAGTGTGGAAAAGAAAGTTAAAGATGTATTCAGTTTTTAAAAAGATGGAAGAAAAATCATCATGTATTAAAAGAACAACTGCACAATAAGGATAGAATAGAGTGTAGGGTTGGAAATGAAAGTAAAGACCGTAGAAGTTTGACCTTAACAAAATCTAAGACAACTTGATTACTAACAAGGGTGGGTACATCTTCTCCTGCAACCATTGTTCAGTAAATGAGAAATCAGATTAAGAAGAGTACATCCAAGAGGCTTCATACTTCTGATGAATGATGAAGATCACTCACAAACATTGCACATGTACAGCTGTCTTGAACTTAGATAGAAAAAGGAGTTGTCAGTAGTAAATTAGCAAGCAGGAGAGATGTTATTGAGCTAGCTTTAGTACGATATTTGTGTTTGGTACTTTTCTCTAGAATTACTGTGCAATTTCAAAGCAAAGACAAGTAAGTGTGAGATTAAAAGGGTGGAATTTAGAAATTTATGATAAAAAAAGGAACACTGACATAAAGGGACATTAATCTCTGGTTGATAATGAAGTCTAAATTGCCTAGAAGTATATAACAAAAATTCCAGGAATTTGGATTATAATATAGGTTTTTAATCTCCATAGGGATGTTTAGATGGCTGTAGCTAATTTCTATGGATGTTGATTGTGGAACCCAGCAAGAGGAAATCATTGGGAATTTCAATCTTTTCTCCATCTATCAAGATGTTACCTACTGGTCCACAGTGAAGATTTTTGTTTCTTGATGTTGAGATGTCATCCATAATGAATGAAGGCTGCAGTTCTTGATCCTCTCCAACAATTGCCTCAAGTCCTCCTAGCTTTTATCAAGCACATTTTTCATCTCTATAACACAGGCGATAATGAATGTTCCTCCAATTCTGATGCCACATTCTTCTTCATAAAATTCAGCTTCTCTGATGATTTTCTCAATATACAGATTGAATAGGTATAGAGAAGAGATACAGCTCTGACACACACCCCTCTCAATTTTCAACCATGCAGTGCTCACTTTCTCTTTTAAGACAATGGTTTCTTGGTCTAGGCATAGGTTTGTTGAATTCGAGAAGAATTCTGAGTGTCCTGTGGACTGCGAAAAGAACAAATAGATATATCTTGGAGATAGGTGATGGAGAAAATGTATCCAGATTCCTCCTTGGGGACAAACTATGTCCCAAATATTTTGGGAGTGTTGTTAGGAGAGTTTATTATGTTTTGAAAGGTGGGGGGTCAGCAAAAGAAAGGACTATCATAGCTTCTGTTTCTTTGGTCTATGTGCCTCTCATTGTATCAGTACCATGCTGTTTTGATTACTACCACTGTGTAGCAGGTTTTGAGGTAAGTCAGGGAGTGCTATGTCTCCCACTTCATTTTTGCTTTTCAGTAGGGCTTTGTTTAGTCAGGGTCTCTTTCCAAATAAACGTGACAATTTCCATTTCAATATCCTTGAAAAATGAATTTGGTACCTGTATTGGGATTGCACTCAACATGTAGATTGCTTTAGTAAGATTGTAATTTTCACAATAGTGAGTCTTCCTATCCATGAATAGGGTACATTTTCCCATTTATTGTGTCTTTTATTGTGTCTTGGAAATGTTCTGTAGTTTTCTTTGTACAGGTTATTTGTGTCTTTAATTAGGTTCATTCCCAAATTTCTCAAATCCACAGATTTTTGGTTATTGAGCTTGTATCCAACAACCCTAATAAATTGGTTCACTAGCAAGCAAGATTCCAAAAACAACTGGAACAGCACATCAGCAGAGAACTGCCAGAAGTCCAGGCTGGGT
>NW_006399753.1:31003843-31005835 GCF_000299155.1 Elephantulus edwardii | reverse complement strand
GTATTCTCTTAGCTATTTCCTGCTGAAAAGGGACGCTGTAGGTTTCAGGGTGAAGATCTCTCACTACTCTAAAGGGCCCTTTTGGCAATAGGAAACACATAGACTATTATGATCATTAAAATGAGAACTTAAAATAAAAATGACATGATTGTTAATGCTGGTTAATCTTCCTATTCTTGCCTTATGATATACGTCAGATTATTTGATCTTTGTAAATCTCTATTTTCTTAGTTGTAAAATAGAAGTGTTATAGTTCTATTTTCTTGTTTTGATTCCTTGTATTATTATTTGTAGTTGTTAAACAGAGCTATGGTAAAATTTAATATATGTATACCTCCCTCATATAATAAAAATTTATTACTATTTATAAGGAATCATTGTTGTTACATATCATCAATTCACCTGTGACTCACAGCAACCTTATGTACAACAGCTCTGAAACCTGCCCTGTCTTGTGGCAGTTTCACTGACTCCTATTTACCCAGTTATTGTATCAATCTGTCTCATTCAGGGCCTACTTCCACCCTTCTAATCATGATGTTTTTCTCCAAGAATTGGTCCCTTTTGGCCACTTTCTCAAACTATGTGAGACATACCTTCAAAATCCTACCCTCCAAAGAGAAACTTGGTTTCGCCCTCTCTAAGACAGACCCTATTGGTTTTCTTGGCAGTCCATGATGTGTTCAAGACTCTTCTCTAGCACAACAACTTAAAGGCTTCAATTCTTCTGTCATCCTTAGTCATTGTCCAGCTCTTTGATGCAGAGCAAGTAATTGCAGACTATGGCATAAATCAGATGCAACTTAGTCTCTAGACTTATAACTTTGCTTCACAGTACTGTAGAGAGGTCACTTACAGCAAGTTTTTTTCAGTGTAATTCATCTTTTGATTTCTTGACTGCTGATGCCAAAAGTGCTGAGAGTGGAGCTGAGCAAGATGTAATTGTTAACAACCTTCATCTCTTTTCCATCTATCCTGGTGCTGCCAATTGGCCCAGTGGTGAAAATCTTTATATTCTTGATGTTGAGCTTCAATCCATATTGAAGACTACAGTCCTTGACCTTATGCAGCAAGCTTTTCAGGTCCTCCTCAGTTTCAGCAAGCAAGGTTGTGTCATTTGCATAACATAGGTTGTTGATGAGTCTTCCTCCAATCCTGATGTCACATTCCTCCTCATAAAGCCCAGCCTCCTGATTGATCTGTTCTGCATAAATTGAAATGATATGGAGACAGGACACATCCCTGATGCATCCTTTGCTGATTTTAAACGATGCAGTGTTTCCTTGCTCTGTTCTGAGAACAGCTTGCTGTTATAGGTCTCACATGAGCACAGTCAAGTGTTCCAGGACTCCCATTCTTCTCAAGATTAGCCACAATTTGTTGTAATCCACACAGTCAAATGCCTTTGCATAATCATTGAGACACAGATAGACAGTCCTCTAGTACTCTCTGCTTTAAGCCAAGGTCCATCTGACATTGGTGATAATGTCTCTAGTGCCACAACCTCTTCTAAACCCAGTTTGTATTTCTGGTAGTCCTCTAATATATTGGTCCATTTTTTTTTTATAATCTTCTGCAAGATTTTGCATGTGTGTGATATTATTGATATTGTTCAAAAATTTCCACACTCTGTTAGGTCACCTTTTTTTTAGAAGGGAATGAATATTAATCTGTTCCAGTCAGTTGACCAAGTAATTGTCCTCCAGATTTCTTAGCACAACCTGGTGAGCACATCCAGGGTAGCATCTGTTTGTAGAAATATGCCAATTGGTATTCCACCATAGCAAGAAACATTTTGCTTATTTTTCAGACTTGTGCTATTTAAATCTTTCTTTAAGTGTGCTATTTTAATGTTTTTCGTCTGTTTATTAATTATTTGATGTTGTTTTTATATGCCATTGAGTCACCTATGACTCATAGTGAACCTATGTACAATGGCTCTGAAGCCTGCCCAGTCCTGAGCCAGTCTGAATCATTCTGACACACATACTC
>NW_006399753.1:30980683-30999317 GCF_000299155.1 Elephantulus edwardii | reverse complement strand
AAGAAGACAAAGATTCTCACCACTGGACCAACTGGCAGCATCAGGATGGATGGTGAAGAGATTGAGATTGTTAACAACTTTAGTCTGTTTGTCTCCACAGTCAACACTCTTGGAACCAGTAGCCAGGAAATAAAAAAAAATGTATTGAGATGGGAAAGATGCTTTCAGGGACCTCTCCAGGGTACAGAAGAGCAATGGTGTCACTCTGGAGACTAAGGTGTGTCTGATACAGGCTATGGTCTTTGCAATCACTTGTTATGCATCAGAGAGTAGGACAATGACTAAGGGGGATAAAAGGAGAATTTATGTCTTTGAGCTGTGTTGCTGGAGAAGAGTATTGAATGTACCCTGGACTGTCAAGAAAACAAACAGATTCATCCTAGAGAGTGTTAAAGCAGGCTACTCCTTGGAGGCAAGCATTCTGAGGCTTCTTCTGACATACTTTGGACATGTTGTAAGGAAGGAGAGGTCCTTGGAGAGGGGCATCATGCTTGGGAGGGTGGAGGGACGGCGCAGAAGGGTAAGACCCTCTATGAGATGGATTGATTCAGTGACTGGGGTAATCGGGATGGGTTTGTCGGAGGCAGTGAGATTGGCACAGGATAGAGCAGGGTTTAGGGCTGTTGTACATAGGGTCGCTATGCGTCGCAAGTGACTCAACGGCATATAACAACAGCTCTAACAGTTATTTTGTGTTGTTGACACCTTGAGATTTTCTGTGTACACTATCATATCAACTGCATATAGCAACAATTTAACCTTCTCTTTGCAGATCTGGATCCCTTTAATTTCTTTCTTTTCTCATATTGTACTAGCAAGTACTTTCAATATGATATTGAGTTGAAATTTTGACAGTGGGCATCCTAGTCTAGTCCCTGTTAACGAGGAAAATGCGTTTGGTCTTCCTCCATTGAGAATGATATTGGCTCTTGGTTTTGCATATGTACTTTCCACAATGTTGAGGAAATTCATTCAAATTTTGCTGAGTTTCTTAATCAGAAAAGAGTGTTAGATTTTATCAAATGTCTGTTCTGCATCAATTGCTAGGAACATATGGTTTTGTTGGTTATTGGCTTTATTAGTATGGTGAATGATATTGATTTATTTTCTAATGTTGAACCATCCTTGCAAAGCTCTTAAGAATCTTACTTAGTCATGATGTATTTTTTTTTAATTTGCTTTTGGATTCTATTGGCTAGGATTTTGTTGAAAATTTCTTTATCTATGTTCAAGAGAGGGTTTTGTCTGTAGTTTTCTTTCTTGGTAATATCTTTACCTGGTTTGGGTATTAGGGTTATGCTTGCTTCATAGAATGTCTCTGGGAGTGTTCCTTCTTTTCCTATTTTTTGAAATAATTTAAGTAGAATTGGTGATAAATCTTTCTGATTGTTTGGTAGAATTTAGCTGTGAAACCATCTGGTTCAGGACTTTTTTTTTTTTTTGTAGGGAAGTCTTTTCATGACTTGCTCAATTTCTTCTTTTGTGATGGGTCTGATCAAGTGTTCTACATCTGTCTGTGTCAATCTCGGTAGAGCATGAGTTTCAAGGAATTTTTCCATTTCCTCTAGGTTTCCAAATTTATCAGAGTATAGCTTTTAATATTATTCTGATATTATAGAGAACCCAGATGGGGACTTCTCTATCTATGTTTGACAGATATTCAACAAGGAAATACAACCTATCAAATGGGGAAATGATAACCTTTTCAACAAATGGTTCTGGCAAAACTGGACTTCTACCTGCAAAAAGCTAAAATGGGATCTATGTCTCACATTGTACACACAAAGCAACTCAATGTGGACAAGCGACTTAGGAGAAAAGCCCCAAACTAAAGTTCTTAAGAGACGAAATGAGACCAAGCTTAGAGGTCCTAAACTATGGTATAAAGAGACTGACAAAGCCAGAATTGTACAGTCTAGAAAGGATAAAATTAATGACTAGAACTTTCTAAAGGTTAAATCTCTGTGCTCATGAAAATATTATTTTCTAATAGGGTAAAAAGAAAGCCTACTGATTGGGAACAAACATCTGGCAATACCATCTCAGACAAGGGTCTCATAGCAAAAGTTCACATAATATTTCTGGACTAACAAAAAAGAACGACTGATGAACTGTTTACAAATGGGGAAAAGACATGGAAAGACTTTTTTACAGAGGAACACATCCAGGTGGCCAAAAGACACATGAAGACATTTTCAAAATGACTGGCTATGGAAGAGATGCAAATCAAAACCACAATGAGATACCATCTCACGCTAGTGGCAGTAGCAAAGTTTAGTAGGACAGCAAGCAATTAATGTCAGAGAGGACGTGGAGAGACAGGAACTCTTATACACTGTTGGTGTATAAAATGGCACAACCACTCTGGAAGGCAAATTGACGTTTCCTCAAAAAGTGGAATATGGAAATTCCATATGACCCAGCTATCCCACTATCTGGAATACACCCTGAGAAAATTAGAACTGAGACACAATTGGAGATTTGTACATCAATGTTCACAGCAGAGTTATTCACCATCACAAGAACATGGAAACAGACCAAATGTCCAACCACAACCAAATGGATTGATAAGTTGTACATTAACACAGTGCAATACTATGTAGCATTCAGGATTAATAATTTTGAAAAATATTATGTTACTTGGGAGAGGTTAGAGAGCATTATGCTAAGTGAACTAGCACAGTCTTACAAGGACAAATACTGAATAAGATCATTATTGTAAAAATAGAAGGATAGTAAAAAATGTATGGGATCTCAATGGGGAGAGGGAGGAGGATAGCTAGGCAAAATAAAAGTTTTGCACAGCTTGGTGGGTAGAGGGAGGGGTAGAAGGAAATGGGAAGGATCTGGATGAAAGGGTAATGATGGCAAGGTCAAATGGTAATTATTTTATAAAACATAATGCATGAGAATAATTGTATGAAACATAATGTGAATAAAAAATAGTGTGAAACACACTGTATACAAATTTAGTAAGCAGCAAACAAACAAGATAAATATTTATATCAAGAGGGGTTGGCTAAGGTGATTAGGTCTGTAAGTGAGAAACATGGGGAAATACACAACAAAAAAAGACGGCCCGTTAAGATTTGTCCAAAGTAATAAGTCTTTGCCTATTTAACTACTGTTCCCATTGATACTGGTGGTATATTCAAGTAAAATTAAATCCTCTAGAATTTTAATCTCTTCTCCATCTATTTTGACATTACTTCTTTCTCCAGTTTTAAGGATTTTTTGTTGTTGTTGTTGAGATGACATCATTGTCTTTCTCATTAAATATTTAGAGATCTTTTCATTTTTCACAAGCAAGATTGTGTCATGTGAAAATTATAGTTCTTTGATGGATATTTTTCCAAGCCTTATAATAACAATAGAATAATAGTACCAAAAATAAATAGTCACCACTAAACCATATAAATAGGTAGCACACAATTAAGAACCAATGACATTAAATTAAGAAGTTTAAGGTGTACTGAAGGCTTTGGGGTGGGGGGGGATATGGCTCTAGAAATTAATAAAATATTATCTTTGAGATATTTCAGGAAATATACCTGGATATAGTCATTCAGCTACATAAAAAAAACAATCTAAGGATATGAATTAACTGATGGGAAGAGATCTATATTTGTGTCCACTAAAAAAAAAAAAAAAAGATCCAAGAGATGACAAGAAAAAAGTTAATACAGAAATTATCTAACATTATCAGTAATGTCAAATGAAAGTAAAATCATGTTAAGGATTATTTAAAAAGGCTAAAGAAGTACATTGACAAAGAATTGCTAGTAATTCAAGCTGTATTGAGAAAAATACATAGAAGTAGGGTTGTTATTGCTAATAATATCAAATGGATTTTGGCTAAAAGCAGAGAATACTAGAAAGATGTTCACTTGTGTCTTATGAACAATACAAATACATTTAACTGCATGGATTTTAACAAATTCTGAATAATGTTGAGATGAATGAGAATTCATGTGAATAATTAATTGTGTTCATGTGAAACCTGTACATGGACTGCCCATTATCTAAGAAGTAATCATTTGACTAGAAGAAGGGGATATGGCATGATTTAAAATCTGAAAATATATTCATGTTTTTTTACCTTATCATTAAACCATTTTCATAATTTCTTGTTACTTTGTATTAAATAAACTTTAGACCTTGAAAAGAAAAAGAAAAAAGAAAAAAGGAAGGAAGGAAGATCTTCAATGAGATCAGTTGATACAGTGTCAGGGACAATGGGCTCACATGTGTTGGGTATGAGAAGGATGGAACAGGACAGGACAGGGTTCAGATCTGTTGTTCCCAGGATTACTCTAAGTTGTACTTGACTCAACAGCACTTAATAATAACAATCACTTCTGTGGAGTAGATACCTGTGGTTATATAAGCAATTATATATTTATCTATGAAATTATGCTAATATGTAAGATTGATTTGAAGATTTGGAGAGATATTTGATTTTAAGCATAGTTGTGATTCAATTAGGGATGTGATGGTCATTCTGCCTCACCTCTAGTTTATTTCTTTCTCCGTCCTGCTCTTTCATTATTCCTTTATGCAGGAATAGCAAAGAGACCATTGTTGCTAACTGGAGGCCATAACATGGGATAACTGGTAGTTAACTTCTGCACAGAGGCTTTCATATTTTGTAACAGGAAAGGATTAGCTGTGATAGTGAACACGTTACTTAATATCAGGAGCTAGATTGATTGACAATTCATGTAGCAATTTGTTTTCAATAAGACTCGGATTTGCCATGGATTTATTATACATTGGGGGCTGTTATTTAATTAGGAATAGGAGCTCATTAAATTCACTCACGAGTTAGAGGAAAACTAATCAGAATCTTAATTAGGCAGAGGTACATTAAGCATCTTCTTATATTTTGAAAAGCAATACATTTCAATATGCCAAATTGAGTGTTATGTTTAGCTATTGAAAGTATTAGTTAATATATACAGTAGATATTTACTTTTCTTTTTGCAGAGCACGAGCTAATTTTGTAATTGGATTTTGGTAATCATATCGGTTTTAAAACGATTACATAATTTTAAAACATCTCTGATGTATAAATACCCTTAGTTACTCAGCATGTCAGAAGGCCAATGAGTTTCTAGGAAAGACGTATATTTGCTAATTGCAGAAAATTCTTTTTTTTTTTTACACTCCCATCCAGAAAGTTCTTAAAAATAATTGTTTAACAATTTCTTCCTGGATATACCAAGGAAATGGCACTGGAAAAATTAAAGTATAAACTGTCTAAGCATTCACATTCACATTGACGTGGAAAGCAATACATTTGGTCCTATTTGCTATAATTATTAAATAATCTAATTCAAGAAGCCATTCTTCTCCCTATCCCCTATCTCAGACACAAGTAACATTAAATCAGAAGCAACATATTAATAAAGTACATCCCATATTCTAAAAACCTGGAAACAGTACAGCTAGCATCGAAGAGAGAGTATTTGCATACCATCTAGTGGTAACTTTAAAAATAGCAATTTTTGGTTTAAAAAAATTTTGCTTATTTGTGCAAATAATTATATATGATTACACTTACCCTAACTAGAAATCTTTTAGCACTTTACATGTTTCACGAGTAAAATAAGAAGGCTTTTGGGTCTGTCCTAATGTGTATGCAAACACACTACCATCACCTAAAATTATTTGTTTTATATTTATTTTCATATTACAGATATCAAAGAGGATGATTTTTGAAGTAAGAAGACTTGTTCTATCAGATATTAGTTTATATGTATGAGTTCAGCCACAGCATTAAACTGGGATGCCCTTATGCTGAGCTTAAATTCTCCCAGTGAAGCTTTATACTGTAGCATTGGATGACAAAATAGACCAGCAGCAGCTTTTGTACTATTTGGGGAGCATGAGATCATTTTAAAAATAAAAGGCTGCTATCCTGGCTTCCCCAGAACATTGGAAGGCGTCAGCAGTTTAGTGATCAGCTTATCAACTTCTAACGAGTGATGTCATAATTCAGATTAACTATAGGCATTATCGATATATTTTTTAAAAAACTACTCATAAATAAAATATAAGACTTAGTAAATGTTTTTATTAAAATAATCTGAGGAATAAGTGTTCAGTTTTTCAGTGCAGAGGCCAAAATCCCCATGCCGATGGATATGGTACAGGCAAAGGAGGTAGAAGGCATTGACTTCTTGTTGAATAGAAAGGGCATACTGAGGTGGAGGGCCCTGTGTCACTGTGGCGGTCTGGACAATGCTACATCTGTCCTCCTGCCAGAGAAAATTCAAAGGAGACCAGGGATTCCTAGCACATTCATTTAGAATAGATCATGCTAAGAAAGGCAAGTCGAATTCTAGGACAAAAATAGAATGGATCACATTAGTGGAGACCACGGTTGGGGGCCTACATAATTGAAAGAGGAATCTGCCTTCAGGCTGACTCTGTGCTGAATAAACCTTGCAGGGCAGAAGGTGTCTCTTTTTCTTTATTTTTATCTTCTCTTCCTCTCTGTTCCCCCCCACCACCACCACCAGAGCTGATTACAGGAGATAGGACGAACAACATGCTCGAAGACGGTCTTGCAGCTTTGTGGTGTGGGTTGTGAGAAACTGAAACTTGGACTCTCCTCATCCTGGCTCCCTTCAAAGTTAGAGGCATATGGCATTCACTGCCTTTCCTAAAGTGTTTTGGTTCAACCATTAATTTTTGGAGTTGATAGTATACAGTAACAGACTTCTTTTCTAACACGGAGTCAATTGAGGAATTTAAGTTACATAAAAGCAAGAGCCTATAGCACAGTCTCCCTCTGTAAAGCAGAACTTGAAACGAAGACTTGTCTTTAAGTGGCTTATTCTGGAAATTATGTTAGGGAACACATGCAAGAAACGAAGAGGAATGTGAAGAGGAAACGAGAGAACAATTACAAGAATGTGTCCTTCAGATGGTCTTCATCATGAATAACCACCATTGATCAATCCCACTGGAACTTCTAAAGAGAAATCCAAAATTTCTTTCAGAATTTTCCAAGCTAAAGGCAGATGAGTTCTGGTGGTCTAATGGTAAGGAAATAAGCAAAAGATTCATCAAGAAGACAAAATTTCTCACGACTGGGCCAATTGGCAGCGCCATTATAGATGGAAAAGAGATTGACGTTGTCAACAATCTCAGTTTGGTTGGTTCCACAATCAACACTCTTTGTACCAGCAGTGAGGAAATCAAAAGGCAATTGCATGGGGGAAGTCTGCTGTCAGTGACCTCAACATAGTGCTAAAGAGCAATGGTGTCAGTCTAGAGACTAAGGTGCACTTGATCCAGGCCATCATCTTAACAATTACTTGCTATGCATCAGAGATCTGGACAATAAATAAAGATAATAGACAAAGAATCAATGCCCTTGAGTTGTGGTGCTGGAGATGACTACTGAAAACACCATGGATCACCAAGAGAATAAATGGGACTATCTTTGAGAGGGTAACACCAAGTTTATCCTTGGAAGCAAAGAATTTGATGCTCTGTCTCACATACTGTTGGCATATAGTCAAGAGGGACTAGTCTGTGGAGAAGGATATTGTGCTGGGAAGGGTGGAGGGACAGCACAGGAGAGGAAGACCCTGTATGAGATGGACTGACACAACAATTAGGGTAATGGGGGTAAGTGTGTTAAATTCAGTGAGACTGGCTCAGAATAGGGAAGGGTTCAGAGCTATTGCACATATCAGTTGCAGGTGGTAAGGAGCTGTGCAGCCATAACAAAGGCAAATGGTTCAAATCCACCATCTGACCCATGAGAAAAGAAGAGATTATCTCCCTCCATGCAATTTACTACCTCTAAAAACCCATTGGAAGTTCACCTGTGAGTTCATTCTGACTTGACAGCACACCACCACCACAACAAAGGCAGAAGAGGACTATTTTCTCCATCAGTACAATCTGGTTCTTCATAATTCAAAATAAAGAAAGGCCAAAGAAATTTAGAGTGTTGCTATTGCTATTGTTGTTAAATGCCATTGAGTTGGAACTGACTCATAGTTGACCTTCCAGGGAATTTTCAGAATCTTTTAACCACAAAGGAAGAGAATATGCTCCTCTTTCTCTCATGGAGTAGCTGCTGGATTTAAACTGTCTGTGCTTGGGTTGGCAATGCAACTCCTCATCCACTAACAGGGAAGAAGAAACACTTCAGTTAAGCTGGAAAAGTTCTGAGATAGAAGATTTCTATACACTGAGAACCAGCCACAGGAACGAGTGTCTTAGCCCTCATGTTGATCCCTAAAGGCAAAGATGGTGAAATTTCATCTCACGTACTTTGGGCATGTTATCAAGGGGGTCAGTCCTTGGAAAGACAGCAATCCGGGAAAGGTAGAGAATAGGAGAAAAAGAGCAAGGCCTTCCATAAGATAAATTAACACAGCAACTGCAACATTGGGCTCAAGCCTGCTGGATGTTGTGTGGATGACAAAGGGCAGGACAAAGTGTCTCTCTGTGGTTCATAGGATCTCTATGTCAAGGCTGGCTTGAGGAGAGCTAACAATATGTTCTTTACAAGGTTATCTTTAATCTTCATTCACAGTTCTGTTACTTAGGTGACTCTGAAGAAATATCTTTACAGAAGGTATTTAGGAGACTAGAGAGGAAATTAGATGAGTGTAGATGGTAGATAATTTTACCTCCCTCAATATTCTCTTGACAAATTATTGTCACTGAATATCTCCATGGAAAAAGAGATTAAGGAACCTAATGCCACCACAGTATATCTTCATGACATGGATTGGACTTCTTAACCTAAATCTGGTTCCCTATCAAATTTTGAAAAAATAAATTCTACCCTGTAGACTTGAGAGCACATAAGGATCATATAAGAGAAAATAGATGAAACCATTTTACAAAGTGAAAAGTAATCTTCAAATATAGATATGTGTATGTTTTTCTGTGATATCTTTCATTCATAAGCGTTTTCTGCGAACTGCAACAAAGACACTCATTAACCCTTATCCTAATTGATATTATTTAGACAGATAACTCAGGACTTCCTAGGCTTCAATCAGAATCTGGTTTTGTTACCAACAAACTCAGTAGGTTTCCATTGTGCAATTAAAAAAAAAGGCATAGCCCATCTTGATAAAAGTTCCCATTTTCTTGCCTTCAGTGGCCATTTGGGGGTTTCCTTGGCACTGTGGGTGGATGTGTGGCAGACTGAAGAACTCTGCTCAAACACCCACGGTGTAGAACGCTCCACATTCTAAATATGTTGTTGGAAAACTTCCCAGATTGTACATCTGCCTTTCTAATTTACACTTCCAAAGAAGAGAGGGAGCAAGGAAGAGGTGAGAAGCCTTAATGAACTACTTGGAGCCATTTCACTTGCTATGGGAAACTTCCCAGCACACAGAAAAACCTAGCAGCAGGGGGTTGGTGATAAACAAATATTAGAAAATTTCATTTTCAGTGATGTCAGATAGACGCCAATGGCTACCTTCACTTCAAACAGCAACCAAAGATTCTCTTTTTCTTACCTTCTCCAGTCCTTTCAAGTTGTTTCCAGGGCTCCAGATTGGACATGCACTGAATTCTTCTGCTCTCAGGAGCTGCCAGAATGTTGGCCCCAGTGAGTGGGAGTCATTTATTAGGATATTTTTTAAGTCTGTTTTTGCATAAGATGGATACTATTTGGGTAAAAACCATGTTCTTGATGGAATGAAAATATTTTCTTTGGAAATAAAATTACCAAGACACTGAAATATGTTACTGTCAAGAACACACAAATACTAAGTTGGCCATAGTGAAAAAGAAACAAAGTCTGTAGAAAGAAACCAGCTTACTTTTCAGTCTCAATTAATGGTGCTTGTCAGCAGGGTTTTTGTTTTTTTTAAACAATATTTTATTTTATTCTGAATTTTTTACAAAGTTTGAATACATTGTTTTTCACAAAAGATCCATCCCATTTCCTTCCCCTCACCCATTTATTGGTGTGAAGATACCATCTGTCACTGATACATCAGAGAATTACTTCTGATTGTGGTTAAGCTTACGATAACCTTTAAATGACATTTCATCAAATCATAGCATAGAAGATAGTGCCCTCCTGGACAACTTCCTAAATGCCTTGTTAAGTGCCATCGAGTTGTAGGTGACTCATAGTGATCCTATGAAGGAAAGACCTGGACACCTGTATAACTTTCATCATTTCTCCAGGTTCATAGGGTTTCTGGAGGCAAGCCATTTTGGAAGTGGATGCCACTCCTGCTTTCAAGCTTGTTTTAATTGGGAGCTCCACCAAACACTGTCCACCATGGGTAACCATTATCATATTTGACACATCAGTGTCACAGTGATCAGCTTCACAGCAACCATGAGTTACCTCTGTACAGCAAGTGGACAGACAAGGGCTATACGACCTAGAAGAATGTTTGACCAAAAAAATTTAAAAATGAGCTATAGTTAGTAGTAAGTATAATTTTATGTCAGTGAGGGGGGGAAAATGCCACTTGGATTTTTATTTTCTCTGTCTTTGACTTTTTAATATATTTTACAAGATTAAAGATAGGCTACTAAACTCAGTATTATTAGCAAAACCTGTAACTTTGTCACCAACAGAAATTACAGGTATTTTCAGAATACTTTGTAAGTTTTTGCACATCTATCAATATAAATGTGTTAAAAAGTGTTAAGAAGCTGTGCTGCAATCCCAAAGGCGTGTAGTTCAAATTCACCAGCTACACCACTTGAGAAGGATGACCAATCTTTTCCCAGGTGATGAGCTGCCTCTGAAAACCAGCCGGAGGGTCGGCTGTGGATAGGTTCCAACCCAATCGTACTCAACAATATCAATAGAACACTCAGGTTGTTCAATTATTTGAGTCAGGATACTTGCTAGAGACATCACTGTTGTTGTTGTTGTTATGTGCCATCGAGTCGCTTACGACTCATAGTGACCCTATGTACAACAGCCCTAAACTCTGCTCTGTCCTGTGCCAATTGCACTGTCTCTGACACTCCCATCCTGATTATCCCAGTCACTGAATCAATCCACCTCATAGAGGGCCTTCCCCTCCTGCGCCATCCCTCCACCCTCCCAAGCATGATGCCTTCTCCAAGGACCGGTCTCTCCTCACAACGTGTCCAAAGTATGTTAGATGGAGCCTCAGAATCCTTGCCTCCAAGGAGCCACCCGGTTTAACCCTTTCTAGGACAAATCTGTTTGTTTTCCTAGCAGTCCATGGTATTCTCAATACTCTTCTCCAGCACCACAGCTCAAAGGCATCAATTCTCCTTCTATCCTCCTTTGTCATAGAGTTATCACTAGATCTTATTATTTAATGCATTACAAGGAAGGATAATTTTAAGAGAAATAAAGTGCTATCTAGCAAATAGTTTCTTTTGTAGACTTATATCTGCACAGTCAGTCTCTGGACAGAAGAGAAAGCTGTACTGTTGTCATTGCTTGTGCCTCTACTGGATCAGATTCTGAACCAAACCTTATGGAGGTAAGGCTCAGCAGTTTGAATTCTAATAAGTCCTCTAAATGTTTCTAAATCATGATGAAGTTTGAGATGCAGTGCTCCAAAGGGATAGGAAGCCTGTAGTGATCTGAATTCTTTTCTCAAGCTTTCTTGTCAGAGTAAAGGGACACCTGCACCAAAGATTTCAGGAGACGAGCTTGTTAGATAGAATCTAACTCAACTAAATAAAACATGGTCTTTGAAATGGTGCATCAGAACTGAACATGATAAAAGGATAACTCATTATAGAACAAATGACCTCAACACTCAACTTTGACTCCAAAATAATTCAAAAGAATCTTTAACTCAGAATGTGAACAGGTCAAAACTAAACCTTAAATGCTTCTATTGAAAAAAGAAAATAATTTTTAAATCTAGAGATAATTGCTTATTTATAATTGATTCATAATTATGCATTTGGAATTACTAAGCTGTTTCTTTTTCACTGAAAGAATGTATAAATAAATTAAAGACATAAAAACACTGGATTAGAATTATGAAATAAAGGCAGCATATCTATATCAAACATATAAAAATTGGTTGATGGTTTTGAACTGTAGGAAATTTTAAAGTCTTTCATGCTATAAAGAGTTTATTGTAAGACTCTGCTAGGGTAATGGAGTGTGCTTGGTTTTCAAATCTTGACCACCAGACAGAGAATCTTGGCAAAACTTGGTTTCATTGAATTTTCTTTGGAAAACATGTTTAAATGAACAAATAAATTTTTCAGTTGTTAAAAGAAGACCTAGCACTCAGAGTAGAAGTGAGCACCTTCCCAAATACTGCAAAGTTTCAGCCTGACTTTGCATAGAAGATGGCTTCATTCAGCCTTTCTTTTTACTGATGCTCTCTAAGAAGCCAAATTTGATGTGTATGGAACAGAGACTGATTCAATTTGACATGCAATTCTGTTCTCAGACTGTGGAAGTACATGAGATTTCATGACTCTTGCCTCTAAAAACTTTCCTGGTTGAACTTCTTCCAAGGCATGTGTTGTTTTGGGTTTTTGTTGTGTTTTCTGTTTTGTTTTGTTTTGCTTCCATTGGTTTTCTGAGATAATCAATATTCTTCAACCATGCAAATCAAAGACACCAATTCTTCTATGATCTTATATATTGTCTTACTTTCATCTATATATGAAGCAATTTAAAATATCTTGTTTTGAGTCAAATGCACACTAGTCTTTGCTCTTTAGCAAGGGCAAATTTTTCTTCAGCAATTTTCAGGAGTATCTTGACAGCAGATTTATCCAATGCAATACTTTTTTTTAGTTCTTAACTGTTGTAACCTTGATGGCAGAACCAAGTAAAATGAAATTCTTTGACAACTTCAGTACTTTCTCCATTTATCATGGTGAGGCATATTAGTTGAGTTGTGATTTTTGTTTTCTTTTTTTAACCCTGAGTTGTAATACATATGGAAAGCTACAGATTTTTATCATCCTCAGTGAGTGTCTCATGTCTTCTTTTAGCGAGTAATGCAATTTAATCTGCACAATGCAGACTACTGATGAGTCTCCTCCCAATACTGATACCATGGTTGTGCTTTTTCCCCCATATAGTTCAGCTTTTAAAGTTATTTCCTCAGCATTCATATTGAATAAGTATTGAGAAAGGACACACACTTGATGAACACCTTTCCTTGCAGAATCTCCTTGCTCTGTTCAAATGACCGCTTCTTGGATTATGTGTTGGTTTCACAGGAATGCCATTAAGAGTTCTGGAACTCCTGTTCTGAGCAATGTTATCTGTAGTTAATTATGATCCACACAGTAAAATACCTTTGCATAGTCAATAAAGCACAAGTAAACATCTTTTTAATGTTCTATGCTTTCAACCAAGATCCATTTGCAAACAGCAATGAGATCTCTGATTCCACACCCTCTTCTAAATCAGCTTGAATTTATGGCAGCTACGTATGGGTGTAACGCTACAGACATTTTCTTAAATAATTTGAAACAAGATTTTACTTAGATGTAATAATTATTATTTAATAATTCTCATATTCTTTTGGGTCAACTTCTTTTACAACAGGCACAGAAAGGACCTCTTCAAGGATTTTAAATTCTGTCTCACATACAATGGATATCTTGCCAGGAGGTCCCAGGCCTTGGAAACATACTTGGAAAGGTAGAGGGTCAGCATGGGAGAAGACCCTGGATGAGTTGGATTGACACAGTGACTGTGGCAATGTGTTAAGTGTGTCAGAGACAGTGAGGTTCGCTCAGGACAGGGCAGGTTTCAGAGCCATTGTTCGAAGAGCCACTTTAAGTTATTGTTGTCTTGACAGCACATGACAACAACAACCAATTAGTGGAGCAGATAACCGTCTTCCAAATGTATTGGCTTAGACTAGTGGTGGGCATGATCAGGGTTGCATTTATTTGCTGAGATACATGAACTTCTATTTTATAAATTCCTGGATCCTTACTATTTGCTAATGCCTTCAGTGCAGCTTTCACTTCTTCCTTTAGTTGGTTCTTGGTGATATGCTACTTCCCATAAAAGGTTCAATGTCAATCAACTCTCTACAGTAAAGTGACATTTTTTATTATTTTTATCTTCCTTTGACGTTCTCTGCAACAGTCAAAATTTTGCCCATAGAATCCTTCAGTGTTGTAATTCAAAGCTGGAGTTATTTTTCTTCAGTTCTATAATTTGAAAGTGCCAGGAGTGTTTTGGTTTTCTAACTCCAGGTCTTTGCATGTTTTATCATAACACTGTTTTGTCTTCTTGAGCTGCCCTTTCAAATCATCTGTTGCACTCTCAAGCTCATTTACCCTCTTTGCTTTTAGCTTCTCTGCATTCAAGAGCAAGTTTCAGAGTCTTTTCTGACATTCATTCATTTTGATCTTCCCCTTTTTTCCTTATCTTTTTAATAACCTTTTGCTTTCTTCATGAAAAACAGACTTGATGTCATCTCACATTTTGTTTGCAATATTTCTTTATTAAAGAACACTTCTGTCATTTCAGAGGTGGATGATCAGTTTTGCTTCTTAGTTTGGAAACTTGTCCACTGTGGGTAACTTTACTGGTATTTGAAACACCAAGTGGCATGGTTTTCATCACCAAAGCAATGCACTTGCCACCACAGTACAGCAAACTTACAAGCAAATGATACATTCAGCTACAGCACCAAGAAAGTTAATCATATTACATCAGTCAATAATAACAAAATGAGTACAAATAAATGTGATTTTGTATTTATAAGTAAGAAGTAAAAGAGTGAAATAAGCATGATATTTAATTTTGTTAAATAGTGAGGATTTCCCCAATGTCATTACCAAACAAAGCAAATCTTAAAATCATGTTTTCACAATGTATTAGAGAATATATACTAAATCAAGTAGTCAAATTTAAGGGATGAAGATTTACTTATATAACACTTATTTTCATGGCATTATGATGACATCCAGTGGTTATCTCTTTAAATAATAATTCTCTCAAAGAGGGTAAATTCCTCTTATTCTGAAATTTATTCTCAATGCATTTCTAGGCTATTATATAAGTGAATTATAGATTCAAACATCACCTCAGAGGAAAGATTAAGTTTTAAATAGGAAGACCTGTATGGTGAGCAAATTAGTCTTAATTTCTTTCTATGTCAACGGTGAATTCACCCTAAAGGAAGAATATGACAATATAGTTTAATTTCCTCATTTTTAGTTCTCCTTTAGGCTACTTTTCTTGGTGGGCACCTAAAGTGAACTTCAGAAGTCTATGTCCTATGCTGTTTTAATTTTATTTATACTGTTAAATTATTACCCATGACTCATTTTCAGCTTATATCCAAGATAAGTTCCTACAGTCATTTAATGCTGATACATAGAAAGCCTTGAAACAGCTTTAACTTATCTGCCCTCAAAAAAAATGTATTTTTAATTTTTTTTCTATTTAGAAGATTTTTAAGGGGTTACCTTAGCAACTGCTGCAATGTACATGTTCCACTGGGATTTTGTTCACCTGACTTTTTATAGCAATGCAATATGAACAAGCATAAGAACATGGGCATTCTTCTTTATAAGAGGGAATTTTCAATCTAGGTCATTCTTATGCTTCATAGATAAAATTTCCATTAAGAATTCATAGTTTTTCCATAGTCATGATTCACTGGTTTTGGTAGTGTTTTATTATTTTTTTTAAATAACCATTCCCAAATGAATTTTTTAAGAAAGAATATAGGCTAAAGGAAGAGAATGGAATAAGAAAAGAGATTAGTAGTTAGGGATTTGTTTTTTTAACTTTGGAAACATTATATTTGTAACAGTAAATTAGGGAGAGAATTTTAAATAATGGATAAAAGTCATGCTTATGAATCATTTTACTCTTAAAGCAGAAAAATTATGTTCAAACAGTGGAAAAATTTTAGCTCAAATAGGTTCATAGGTGATTTATCAATAAAGAGAAAAAAAGAGGTAGGGAGAGTTAATCCCTGTCAATGTTCATTTTAAAATATAAAGTGTTTTCACACTTTTTTTCCTCTTTTTAGGAAGAGAAAATACATTTTACGTAAGACAATGTAAAAAAAAAGATCTTTCCATTCATGTCTTTCTTTGTTGACATTTTTATTATGGTCTGGTGAAAGTTTACAGAACAACTTTGTTTCCTTTCAGCAATTTATATACATTTTCTTTCATGACATGGGATGCAATTCCCAAGATGCAAAAACAATCTTGCTGCTCTCTCCCTGCATTCCTCATTTCTATTTGCCCTTTTTTTCCTGCCCCTTCCTGCTTCTTGAACTTTGCTCCTGGGTAAATAATGCCCTTTTCGTCTTGTATGATTTATTCTTCTGAGGAGTAAGTTCCTTCCTGACATTATTCTTCACTTGATAGGCCTGTCTCTTGTTTGGTTGAAAGGTGGTCCCTTGGAGTGTGTTTAACTCCGTGTTTGAAGCAACTTAAGGCTAGTGGTCTCCATCAAAACAGAAAATCTGGTCTTGTTTTAATCGTTTTGAATTTTGTTTTAGCCTTTCTCTCCTACCACATTCACCTTGTCCAGGATCTTCTACTGTGATTTTGATTAGAACTCTCACTAGCTCTATCCAGGTACCACTTAGGTGATCTTAGGATAGCGAAGGCTGGATGTCATGTGGTCCAGTAGTCCTAGGAAACAATTGTTCCTGTAACTCTTTGATTTTCTTTACTCCCCTTTCTCTGAATAAGGAAAGTCCAGTAACTGAATCTTAAATGATCTTTCAAAAGCTTTTCTGACCCCAGTCACAGCCCCCAAAGTAGTATGTTGAACATTGTCTTTGTGGAATATTTTAATTAAGCTAATTACTTAATTGACCTAATTGTTCCCCAAGAGTATTATCCTAAGCCATGAAACCAAGTATCTGGTTATGGCTAAAAAGTTTTCATTCATTTTCCCCTGTATACTCTATTTGCATCACACACATATATGTAAATGGAAATATACGCTGCTGTATCTATAGCTCTATCTCTATCCTCATAGGTGTACTCCTTCTAGCCTTCCTACACTTGTTCAGCTTTCAATTTACCTGTGTAACCATCCATCAGTTACTGTATATTATTACTGTCATTGTATTATTGTATGTTGTTGTTGTTGTTATGTGCCGTCGAGTCTCTTGCGACTCAGCAACCCTATGTACAACAGCCCTAACCCCTGCTCTAACCGGTGCCAATTGCATTGCCTCTGACACACCCATCCCAATTACCCTAGTCACCAAATCAATCCATCTCATAGAGGGTCTTCCCCTCCTGTGCTGTCTCTCCACCCTACCAAGCGTGATGTCCCTCTCCAAGGACCTACCTCTCCTTACAACATGTCCAAAGTATGTCAGATGAAGCCCCAGAATCCTTGCCTCCAAGGAGTAGTCTGGTTTAACCCTCTCCAGGGTGACTCTGTTTTTTTGGCAGTCCATGGTACATTCAATACTCTTCTCCAGCACCACAGCTCAAAGGCATCGATTCTCCTTCTATCCTCCCTAGTCATTGTCCAACTCTCTGATGCATAACAAGTGATTGCAATTATTGTATATATAATATTTACTTTGTTGTCTCTTCCTCTTTTGCAACTTTTGGTTTTTCAAGAGCATCAGCCTTTGCCTCCCTCCCCATCCTTGAACTTCTTACTGTATATTGTGTTTCCTTTCACTCAAATGAATACATGTATACTCTCTAATTAATTATTTTACCCTCTTTATCTCATCCTTGGCAACCATTTAAGACTAATTCTTTGTGTTCATAGACAGGTTTCCCCACACACACACTTTTTATAGCAAGAGTCTCATGTGATGTTTGTCCTTTTCCTGTTGAGTTATTTCACTTTAAGTGAAAATAACTTCTAAGTTCATCCATGTCATAAAGTATTCTGAGGATTCTTCACTGTACTTTCACATTTCTTTAAGTGAATTCTGGTGGCATATGTTGCAAGGAGATTTTTTTTAACCCAAAGTTTATGCCTTCCTGGTGGTTTCCTTGGGACAAAGGTAGGCAATCTCTTCCTCTGAGATTTACAGCCTCAGAAACCCAATAGAGGGTTAGTCAGTTATATGTTAGTTCCAGCTCAACAACAATGAAAAAGAGTATGCCTTTGTTTTTTCATAGCATAGTGTGTTTAATCATTCATTGATGAATATTTAAGTAGTTTCCATTTTTGTGAATAATATTGAAATGAATAAATACACAGAATGGGGGTTTTGGCAGAGTCTCCAGACTGAGACTAAGAAACAGTACTGGCCTTCCTCTGCTGAATAATGGACCTTTAAAACTCCATGGACAATGGAAGAAAATTGCTTAATATGGTTTCGAATAATTAGCCCCACCTCAGGTTGAAAGGCGCTCAAAATGTAACAGAGAAGAGTTGCCTCTTCAAAATAGAGTCTGCCATATTGACACAAGTGGCATAAACTTTCACTCACAAATGAAGGGCCTTCATTTGCTGATATAGTAAGACTCAAATTGAGGAGAAACAGTTGAAATTAATAATTAAAATGGAGGAAGTAAGAAATGTAAATCAAGGAAAATTTGTCGTTATAAAAAAGGAAATGTAATTCAACTATTGAAATCTTAGGCATAATTGACTTGAAATGGACTGGTATTGTGACCATTTTGAATCAGATATATAATGGATCTTGGCTGAAGCAGGGAATACCAGAGGAATGTCTATCTGTGTTTCATT
>NW_006399753.1:30959191-30979702 GCF_000299155.1 Elephantulus edwardii | reverse complement strand
GCGACTCGATGGCACATAACAACAACAACAACAACAATAACATCTAAATAACGTGCCAACTCACTGGAAGGGATACACATTTTGTCCCCATAAGTAAAAAGGGTGATCCAACAGACTGTAGGAATCATCAAACAATATCATTAATATTAAAAGCAAGCAAAATATTGCTGAGAATTATTTTAAAACACTCAGATCAATACATTGACAGAGAACTGCCAGAAATTCAAGCTGGATTCAGAAGAGATTGTAGCACAATGAATATCATTGCTGACGTCAGATGGATCTTGGCTGAAAGTAGAGGTCTTCAGATAAAAATGTTTAGATGTGTTTTATGGGCTACAAAAAAGCATTTCTTTGACTGTGTGGATAATTACAAATTTTTATTAACATTGAGAAGAATGGGAATTCTAAAACTCTTAAATTGTGCTTATGTAAAACCTCCACATAGACCACAAAGCAGTTATCCAAGCAGAACAAGGGGACACTACAGGGTTTAAAATTAAAAAGTTGTATGTCAGGGTTTGTCCTTTCTTGGTATCAATTCAGTTTGTATGTTGAGTAAATTTTTCGAGAAGCTGGACTACATGAAGAATAAGACATCAAGATTTCAGGAAGATTTATCAACAACCTACATTATACAGATGGTACCACCTTGCTTGCAAAAAGTCGAGAAGACTTGAAGCACTTACTGAAAAAGATCAAAAACTGCTGCCTTCAACATAAGTCATGTCTCAACAGTAGACAAAGAAAATTCCTCACCACTGTACCAATAGACAACATCACAATGGAGGAAAGATTAAAGTTGCCAATTATTTAGCTATATGTGAATCCATCAACAATAATTATGGTAGCAGAAGTCAAGAAATCAAAAGTTACATTGGGGAAATCTGCTGTCACAGACCCATCCAAAGTGCTAAAGAGCAAGGATATCAGTCTAAATACTAAGGTGTGTCATATCTAGGTAATGGTCTTTTCAAATGCTTCCTATACATCTGAAAGGTGGACAATGAATAAAGATGACAGAAGAATTGAGGTCTTTGAATTAAGTGGTGTTGGAGAATATACAATTTTTCTTTATTGTTGTTGTTACATACTGTCAAGTCAATTATTACACATAGAAACACTATGACCAACAGCTCTGAATCTTACACTATCCTGAGCCAATATTACCATCTCCAACACATCTGATTCCATTGCCACAGTCAGTGAGTCAATTCATCTAATTTTTGGTCTTCCTATGGTCTTGTGCTGACCCTCTATTCTTCCAAGCATAATATCCTTCTCCAAAGACTGGGCCCTCTTGACAACATGCCCAAAGTATGCGAGATGGAGTTCAGAATCCTAGCTTACAAGGAGCAACCTGGTTTAACTTTCTCTAGTATCTCTGCTTGTTCTCTTGGCAGTTCATTGATGTTAAAGTCTCCTCTCCAGCACTAAAACTCAAAGGCATCAATGCTTCCATCATCCTTAGTAATTTTTCAGCTCTCAGATGCACAGCAAGTGTGAGAAGACCATGGCTTGGATAAGGTGCATCTTAGTCTTTGTGTTGACTTGTTGATCTTTAGTATTTTGTAAAAGTCTTTGGCAGAAGATTTTCCCAATGCAACTAATCTTTTGATTTCCTGACTGCTGGATTAAAATAAATTGAAATTGTGGCAACTTCAATCCTTTCTCCATCTATCGTGGTGCTGCCTATTGGCCCAGTGGTGAAAATTTTTGTTTCCTTGATGTCTAGACACAATTCATATTGAAGGCTGCAGTCTTTAATCTGCTACATACCATAGACTGCCAAAAGAATTAACAACACTGTTTTAAAGGAAGTGTAGCCAGAGTGCCTCTGAAATGCAAGAACAGTAAAACTTCATTTCACTTAATATGGTCATGTTTTAGGAGGGACCAATCATTGGAGAGAGAGATCATGCTAAGAAAGGTAAAGAGTTAGCAGAAAACTCTCAGTGAGTATCATTCTTGATTAACAATGACAAAGCCCCAGAAATTGGTGAAATAATAATTGACATATTTCAACAAACAGAAGCTGCCTTGGACATGATAACCAGGTTGTTCCAAGAATTTGGAGGCCAACTATCTGGCCAACTTACTGGAAGAGATCCATTTTTATTTCTATTAAAAAAAGAAATTGACCTGGCAGAGTGTGGAAAATATCAAACAATATCACTAACATTACAGAAAAATCCTGTTGAAGATATTACAAAAATGACTGAAACAATCTAATGAAGGAAAACTACGAGAAATACAAGGTAGGTTTAGAAGAGGCTGTGACACTAGATTTATTATCACCAATTTCAGATGGATCTTAGCTGAAAGCAAAGAATAACAGAGGAATGTCTATCTGTGTTTCATTGACTATGAAAAGACATTAGACCGTGTGGATCACAACAAATTGTGGCTAACCATGAGAAGAATGGGAATCCTAGAACACCTGATTGCGCTCATGTGAAACCTATACTTAGACCAGGAAGCAGTTCTCAGAACAAATCAAGGAAACACTGCATGGTTCAAAATCAGGAAAAGATTCTGTCAGGGATGAATCCTGTCTCCATACCTTTTCAATGTTTATGTGGAATACAGATCATTCAACAGGCTGGACTTTATGAGGAATAATTGGCATAAAGATTGGAGGAAGACTCATCAACAACCTACGTTATGCAGATGACACAACCTTGCTTGTTGAAACTGAGGAAGACCAGATGCATTTGTTGCAGAAGGTCAGGGATTTTAGTCTTCAATATGTATTGAAGCTCAACATCAAGAAGACAAATATTCTCACGACTGGGCCAATTGGCAGCACCATGATAGAAGGAGAAGAGATTGAAGTTGTTATTAACTTCATCTTATTTACAGATGAACAATGACTAGGAGGACAGAAAAATAATCAATGCCTTTGAGTTGTGGTGGCAAAGAAGAGTAATGAATATACCATGGATTGGTTAAGAGGACAAATAAGTATATCTTGGTGGGAGTAAAACCAAGCTGCTCCTTGGAGGAAAGGATTTTTTTTTATCATTATTATTAAATTTTATTAGTTTTAATGAACATTTACAGAGATTTTGGGTTTTCAGTCATTCATTGTTGCACTGTTTTCTCTACCCTCCTCCCCAGTTTGTTCTTCTTTCCCTGCCCCGAATGTCTGCTTTAATTGTCCAATTGCCACAGTGCTTGTCAAAGCCAGTTCTGATTAATCTGCTTTGTCAGTGTGTCCTTTGCCATTCCCTATCACTCCTCCCTGAGAGACACTTCACCCTGATTCATAAGGAAAAGGGGATGGCGTATTCTCTTAGCTACTTCCTGCTGAAAAGGGACACTGTGGGTTTCAGGGTGAAGATTTTCTCACTACTCTAAAGGGACCCTTTGGTGGTAGGAAACACATAGACTATTATGGAGATTGATTTTGGAATTTAGATTCACTGTGATCAATTGTGCTTAGCCGTACATGTTCATATCCTTGAAGATGTATCATGGAAGTGTTGCAGCCTAGAAGACACAAATTTAACTAACAAGTTAAAAGTACATGAGTCAAAAATTAAAAAGCAATAATATTCCGAGTAGAGGTTCTTTTTGAAGCTTCATCTCATGCATTTTGGGCATACGGCCAGGTGGGACCACTCCTTGGAGAAGGATATGCTTAGAAGGGTGGAGAGGCAGCACAAGAGAGGAAGACTCTGAATTAAATGAATTAACACAGGAACTGGAGTAATGGGGTGATGGGTAGGTGTGTCAGGGACAGTAAGATAGGTTTATAATAGGGTAGGGTTCAGAGATATGGTTTATAAGGCCTCTGTGAATTGCAGGCAGCTCAGTGGCACATAATAACAATAACAACATTACCACATAGAATAAACATAAAAGAGACTGCAATATTCATGAAGTTAGGTCAAAAGAATATTAATCTTTTTTACAATGTATCTTAATATTAGTAGTTGCAAAATATAGAAACAGATATATTAAAAAATTAAATCTGTAAAACCATAAAAGCTTTAACACATAAACTTTAAAAGAAATTTCATTTCAACTTTATTCTCCACCTTTAACAAATCTCATTCATGTGCAGATTGTCTCAGACCTCAAATCCTTTGCCACAAGCCAAAGAGCAGCTTCTCAGCTTTTCTTTACATTTTAGTAGCAGCAAAAATAACTATTTTAGCTGAACTTCATCAACTCTTACCTTTTTATTTTATAGAATCACAAGCTTCCATGGAGTGTGAGTCATTGCAATGAATCCCACATTACCTGTAAAAACAGAAAGGGTGGCATTTCCAAAGCCGTATCTGACCTCCACCAGCTCCAAAAGGGGGAACTGTCCCAGTCAACAACATTTGCAACACAAAACCAAAACCAATTCCCATGAGGTCAGACACACTCCCCATGTTCCTCATTTCTTTCTTCATCGCAATACTAATCTCATTGCTCTTCCAGGTCCAAAATCCGTTGTGGTAACTCATGGATCACACAGAACCATATTAGAGAAGCCAAAGGGCTATCATTCAGGTTAGTAGCATACATAATCATTCAGAAAACCTTCTGAAATATCCTCACAGGCATCCCAGCCTTCAATCTCACAACTTTAGGCTCATAGTCCTCCCAATTATGTATCCCTCCTCCAGTTCTCCATAAACTTGACAAAGACTGATAGCTCTCATTCTGTGAGGTAGTGTTCCCAAGGTCAGCTCCGTCTCATGGTTCCCTGCTTCAGCTGCCGCTCCTACTCTGCAACAGATTTGACTGGAACAGGAATCTCTGGCTCTGAAATGTAGCCTACATTCTCTTGCTTCTTTTACTGATAGTGAGATTCTCAAATTCTGTCACTAAATCTGCTCAATTTAGTGATGAGACTAGCATATTTCCTTGTGGATATGTTAACACAACCTATTTGCACATTATCACACATCCACATGACAAAGACAGAGTCAATGGCTAGAAAAGACATTTTGAAAAATAAAATGTTAACATTACATATAGTTTAGCACTTACACTGTTGTTCCATGTTGTCTTGTTTGAGAAGCGTCTAGTACCTCAGACTTCCTTTTAATTTGCTTTGTTCAAGTTTACTTTCCATAGTTGATCTTGGTTGCATTATAAAATCTGTGTCACTGAGTTATATATAACTAGAGGAATTTCATAAGAAAGTTTAGGTACTGGTCATCTACTATATGCAAAATTAATTTTAATTATGTTTCATTAAATAGTTTAATAAATAGTATATAGAAGTAGTAATGAATTGCTTGTCTATAATACTTTTCTAAATTCTGTCATGAGAATTGTACCCTGAACTGATAAAACGAAAAATTGTTCTTCATCTTGTTTATATTTGGTGTATCGACCTTCCTCAAGTTTATCTCTGCCTGTTTCCCATGCTCATCTTTCTTGAAAGGATTATGCATGATTGTAATTTAGCTGAATAGCACACATCCATTCTCTATAATTTTTAACTCCATTTCTTTATTCAAACTGTATCTTGAAATCCAGATGTGATAAATATATGTGTGTGTGTATAATCATTAGATTTTTTTCTTGTACTATATATGTTTGTCTTTTAATGGGGTATGGTGAATTACTTAATGTGCTCCTTCTTGCCCTAGATACCATTTTGTGACATGCCTGTGACTGTGGTTCTCTTTGGGAGTGAGTTGTCTATTATGTTAGTGAGACAGATTGGAAGTGGAGGAGCAGGTTTCTGGAATAACTGTCTTACAGATGTTATCACTCAAGTTACCACATTTAGTTTCCTTGAGGCTGTGGTCTGCACCCAATATGTGTTGCTGTTTTATGTATCATCTAGGCAGAACTGATCTATAGCTACCCTCCAGTGGGTGTTTAGAGGCAATAAATCACACAGGATGAGATTGTCTATCTGTCTCTCCTACAGCAGGTGGTGGATTTGTATCTGGTTCCTTTGGTATTGCAGCACAGCTTCTTACCACTAGGCCACCAGAGCAAAATTGTCTCTTGTCCTCTGGTTCAATTTCAATGTGAAATTATTTTTTTCTTCCAGATGTTATATTTGGCTTATCTTTCATTAAGGATGACAGAAAAAGGATCAGTGTAAAAAGAGCAAGGGCCATGTGGGGACAGCCATATCTAATTGTATTACTGTCACAAAGGGGGAACTGTCCCTGTCAACAGCATCAACAACAACAAAACAATTCCCATGATGTCAGAGTTGTCCCCCATGCTCTTGTATTTCTTTCTACTCATTTCAACACCAATCTCACTGCTTTGCTGGAACTCACAGGCACCTCAGTCTTGAGCCTCATGGCTTTAGGCCAAGGTTACAACGTTGTCACTCTCACAAACGATGGCCTCAGAGACACAAGGTTCAAGTCCAGCAGCTCCTCTGTGGGTGAAGGATGGACAATCTCCTCCCATGCAATTAACTGCTTCTGAAAACCCAATATAGGGTCAGTGATGGGTCAGTTCTGACTCAGTGGTAAACAAAAAAGCCCAGTTGTCCAACAAATTTGGGCAAAGACTTTTTGCTCTAGTTCCAATGATATAGCAGTTACAAGGTCTCATCTCATATCAGGTCTCTGGTTCTATGTCTCAACTCTGGTCTTTGTTTCTCTGTTGTGGCTGCTACAGCTGTTTGTCTTGTAGGCCCTTTTGTTTGATCTTTTCCTGGTGGTGAGGTCTCTTTTCTTCTTTCCTAGTGGAAACAGTCTCTTTCTCCTACTGCTGAATTGCTCAATTTAATGGCAAGACTAGCCAATCCCCTTGTGGGTTAGTGAAACCAACCAATCTCCTTATGGATTGGAAAACAGCCAATCCCCTTGTAGATAGGCTAACAAGTCCCATTCATGTATTTCTGCCTAGCAGGAATGTCATCTACTTCCTAAACAACATGTCTCTAGAAACTCTATGAACTTTGATAAATGACAATAGTTATAGAAAGGCTTCAGGCCTTTTGTTCACAGGGTTGCTGTGAGTTGTGCTCGACTCAACAGCAATCAATAACAACACATGGCATAGTCAAATGATGGCTAGGAAAGTCATATTGAAAGATAAACGTATTAGATGTCTTTGATTTGTGGTGTTGTAGAAGACTACTTTTATACCCCAAGGATTGCCAAGAGAACAAGAAAGTATGTCTTAGAAAAAAGTTAACCAAGGCACTCCTTAGAGACAAAGATGGTGAAACTCTGACTCATCTACTTTGGATATCTTGTTAGGAAGGGCTAGTCCTTGGAGAAGGACATCATGCTTGGAAAGATAGTCAGAGAAAGAAAGACTCACAACAAGAAGGAATAAAATAGTGACCTTAATAATGGGCTTAAGTGTGTCAGAGGTGGTGAGAATGGCATAGGATAAGGCATATCACATCATATCCTATGTTCACGGTGCTACTTTTAATCACAATCAACTTGACGGTGGATAACAACAATTAAAATATTACCCTTCCTTTTGTGTCAATTTTAGTAGGTTATTTTTTAAAATAACTTGGCTTTCACAAAATCTTTCTATAATGGTTGTTTGTTGTGTCTAGATTATTTAAACCTTTTATTCCTTATATTCATATTCTCTCTTCTCTCTTCCCCTTCTCTCTTCTTCTCATTTCATTACTTCCATTTTTTGTGTTTTTTTTAAATTGTCAAACTTCTTAAAATAAATCATTAAATTATTAAGTGTCTAGGTTTTTTGTTTTATAATAAGTAAATAATAATAGTGGCATTCCATATATCTACATATGCTGCATTTCTGTAGCTATTTAGTTAAAAGTATTTCCCAATTGTCTCTTAATTCTTTTGTGACTATTTTTTAATAGTAATCCATAATTTAAAAACATTTATATATCTTCTCATTAACATTATTCTTGACATCAGCTTAATTTCATTATCATAAAGCAATGTATCCTCTTTTATTTTAACTCCTTAAAATATTTGGAGACTTCCTTTACGTCCAGCTGTAATAATTACCAAAAAAATTATATGTGTCTGAAACTAAATTTTGACTTTGATGCGGTCTTGTCGATGTTAAATTCTCATTTTGACATCTTACTTATAAATATTATTTAAGATCTAGTATTTCTATTAATTCTTCCAAATAGTTTGTAGTCTTCTCCTGATGTGCAGTATCATGAAATTTCATGATAATTCTAACTTTTTTTAAATTTTTTTTTTTATTTTCCACTAAGTCTGATGCCATTTTCTGGTGGTTCTGGATTGTTGGGTTTTTTCCCTTGATTTTCCTCCATGCATTTTGTCCTCTCTCCATCTAGTAATTTTGATTGAATGTCAAATATTGCATATTTAGAAAGGTATGATAAGGTTATAAAAGCATTGTAGACTTCAAAAGATTATTTAATTTTGCTTGAAGCAGAAAGCTAGGTAAGGAGTAAATAACCTTATATTTTAAACTTACTCTTAGATAGGGATTTTTGATAGTTTAGTTGAAAAAGAATTCTACTGTCAATTCAAAGAAAGGTGATTTGAATCCACAAGATGGCTACTCTGTGGGAGAAAGACAGGGAATCTCTTACCGTGTGATTTAAAATCTCTTGCACCTCAGCTGCAGGCTCAGCTGTGACATGATTCCAACTATTCAGAAATTAATCCGGAATTCATAACTTAGTTGTTTTTGAAAGTGTTTTAAAAATGTTTATCTATTTCCCCTCAGCCATACTGATAAGATTTGCACTAGAACTTTTATTTTGCCTACCTTTCTCTCAGACTTCCTTGAACCATAATTTTATTCATTACCTGTTACAGGCACAAACATAGAGGCCATGTGTGTGTTCACCCATAAAGAAAAGATAATTACTAGAGATGAAAAAGACATTTTATATTGACTAAAATATCATTTCAATAGAGATATATGTTGTTGTTATGTGCCATTCAGTCACCTACGACTCATAGTGACACTACCTACAACAGCCCTACACCCTGCTCCATCCTGTTACAATCTTATTGTCTCTGGCACACCTACCCCCATTATCTCAGTCACTTGAATCAATCCATAATAAAAAATGTATCAAACTCATTGTCACAGTGTTAGAACCAACTCTTGGTTGACTCTCTGCTGGGTTCCTATAGTTATAAATTTCATCGGAGGAGATATCCCTTCTTTTTTAGGTGGAATAGTTGGTGAATTTGAACTGCGACATGGGAGGTGGGGCTTTTGGGTCAACAGTAAACTCCCTAAGTGTACTAGGCCGCTAGTTATTATTGTGCTACATAGAGTAAAAACCAACCCTTGTTTGACCCTCTAGTGGGTTTTCAGAGGAACTAAATCGCAAGAGAGGATATTACTTATCATTCTTCTACCAGAGTTCCCTAATAAATGTATATTGATTTAGCAAAGTACTATTGACAAAAATTTGAGCTATAAATTTTTAAATAAGTTACGTGTGATAATAGAATTCTAAAACAACCATAATACTTGAAAATAATGTATTAATACCATCCTTTTATGTTTTTATGAACATATTGTTTGCCACAAATATTTCAACGGCTTTTATTTCCTATCTCCTGCAGTCAGAAATTGCTTGTTTAATAGAGAATACACATTTTGTCGCTTTGCAATGATGTGATGTAATTTATATAATTGCCACCAGATGGCAGTGGCTATTTGCTTTAGCTTTTACGTGAGCCAATTATTTTCCATTTTGTATTTTTTCGTCGATAACATATTTCTTCCACTAGAAAAATGTAAGCTGAATCAGGTAACATTTTTATAATTTTGGTATAAAATATTATTTTCTAACACTCATTATGTGGGACCCATATGTCCCTCTGGACTCTGCCCTATTTCATAGATTCCTTGACAAGAGCCTGTAATTTCTCACTCATTGCTGTCATATTAGAATCAACTCATAGCTGAAGCTCCATGATGTCAGCACAAGCAGAGACTACCCGTATCTCACCTGAGAAGCTGCTGATGGATTCAACCCACCTGAAAGTTTCGGCCTTTGAGTTAACAACACAAATCCCTGCAAAAGAGGGAACCTGAAAATTCAGTTCTTGTGCATGCTTGGAATCATTGTGAAGGGGAAAGCTTCAAAATAATGCACGTAAACTCAACAATATACTTACAAAGTTCATTTACCAGTGAAAAATCAAAAGAGGCAAAAGTTTTGTGAAAGCACATATCCACAATTCATCACCTCATACAACGTTTCGTAAAAATTATGATTTGTGATATATTCCTATTTTCCTATTATAAAGAATTGTAAAGGTCTTCTTCTGATGTATTTCCTATAAACAACAAATTTGAACTGCCTGGGTCATCATCACTACCTCTGATATATGTAAGCCCATTGTTAACGTCACTGTGTCAGTTCACCTCCCTAAAGCACTCCCTCTCTTTTGCTGACCCTCTACCTTTCCAAGGATTGGCCTGGCCTAACAACATGTCTAAAACATGTCAGGTGAAATTTCATCATTTTTGCCTCCTAGGAACAGCCTGGTTGCACTTTCTCCAAGACAAGTTTGTTCTCTTGACAGTCCATGGAATACTCAGCGCTCTTCTCCAACACCAGAACTCAAAGGCATCAATTCACCTGTCATATTTATTCACTGTCCAACTTACAGATTAATAGCAAAATATTTAAAACACAGTGGCTTGGATCGAGTGCACCCAAGTCTTTAAATGAATATCTTCAGCCCTTAACATCTTAGTGAGGTCCTTGATAGCAGATTTTCCCAAAGCAGCATGTCTTCTGATCTCTTGACTTCTGGTACCAAAGTTGTTGATTGTGGATCCAAGTAAAATGAAATAACTGACAAGTTCATTTTTTTTCTCCATCTATCATGATGTTGCCTATTGGCCCAGTGGTGAGAATTTTTGTTTTCTTGATGTTGAGAGACTCTCTGTATCGAAGTCTGCAGTTCTTGACCTTCTACAGCTAGTATCTCAAGTCCTCCTCAAGTTCAGCAAGCAACAGTGTGTCATCTGTATAAGGCAAGTTACTGATAAGTCTTCCTCTGATCCTGATACTATATTACACTTCATAAAGTCCAGCTTCTCAAATGAGCTTTCAGAGACCATAAGTGGGAGGAGAGGAAATTGCCATTTCTTTACTGCCATTTACAGCTTCTGGAAACTTGCTGGAAGGACAGCTGTGAATTGGTTCAGACTCAACAGTATATAACAACAGCAAATTTTTTAATATATGATAAATTTTCCACAGTAAAAATGAAAAGCTATTTTGAAATACAATATCTAGCATGTATTCATTCACTACCATCAGCTTCATACTAATGCATAGTGACTCTCTATTGGGTTTCTTAATCTGTAATTATTTATGGGACTTGTCTAGCCATCTTTCTCCTACAGAGCAGGTTGGTGAATTTGAACTCATGACCTTTTAGTTACCAGTAAAATTTATGATGCACTACACCACTAGTGCTATTTTTTTAAACACAATACTCCTTAAAATAAATATTCTCAACTTAATTCTTATGTCTTGACTCCTCCACTCACTTTTACCAGCGAAAACTGTAATTTCTTAATCTTATATAAGGTTATTTGCAAGCAAGCTATTTCATTGCCAGAAATAAGAAATAAAGGTATTTGAGTGGTCTCAAATGGAATAGAATTGAGAACCCAGAAATAAATCTACCTGCCTCTGGATAGCTGATCTTAGACAATGATGAAATCCTTTAAGTGGAGGAAATACAGCCTCAACCAATGAATGATATTGGCATAACCAGCCTCTATTTGTAGAAAATTAAAGCAAAATATACAAACACTTACTGAAGAGGGACTAAGGACTTAGCTATAAAACCTAAAATTACAAAGATCAAGTGAAAAATAAAATTAGGATAAACTTAGGGTCCCTAATAAGTGACATAACTACGCTACCAGGTATAACTACAAACTCACAATCAATCAACAAGAATGAACTAGACAACTGGAATCTTCTAAAGGTTTAAAAAAAAACAAAACACAAACATCCAACAATAAAACACCAAATTTAAAAAAAACAAAGCACAGAAAACCCCAACACAAACCCCAAAATATTGTGGTGAGTGAAATAAGTCAGTCACTAAAGACTAAATATTGTAAAAGACCACATAATAATTAGTTAGATAAATGTTTACACAGAGATAGAATCTATGATAGGTAGTTATCAAAAGTGGGAAAGGAGAAGGAGAAAGAAAATAAATAAATACTAATTGCTGTTATTATGTGCCATCGAGTAGCCTGTGACTCATAGCAACCCTATGTACAATAGCCTTAAATCCTGCTTTATCCCTTGCCAATTTTATTGTCTCCCACACACCTGTACCCATTCCCCCAGTGACTGAATCAATTTATCTCATCGAGAGTCTTCCTCATCTGCACTGTCCCTCTACCCTCCCAAGCATGATGTCCCTCTCAAGGACTGATACTACCTTGTCCAAAGTATGTCAGATGAAGCTTCAGAATCCTTGCCTCCAAGGAGCAGCCTGGTTTCACCCTCTCCAGGATGAACTTTTTTGTTCTCCTAACAGTCATGGTATATTCAATAGTCTTCTACAGCACCACAGCTCGAAGACATCAACTCTGCTTCTATCATCCCTAGTCATTGTCCATCTCTCTGATGCATAGCAAGCAATGGCAAAGACTGTGGCCTGTGTCAGGTGCACCTTAGTCTCCAGACTGACATTGTTGCTCTTCAGTACGTTGGAGAGGTCTCAGATAGTAGCCTTTCCCAGTGCAATTTTTCTTTTAACTTCATGGCTGTTGATATCAAGAGGGTTGATTGTAGAACCAAACAAACTGAAGCTGTCAAAAATCTCAATCTCTTCACCATCTATCATGATGCTGCCCAGTGGTGAGAATCTTTGAAAAGTAATATACAATAAAGGGATGATTATGACAAAACAACTAAAGAAAGAAAAAACAGAGAGGTATAGGCAGATTGATAATAATTACAATTATTGGTAGGAAAGAAGAAAAGAATTATTACATTACAATACTGAAATTAAAATTCTAGAATAATTGCATATGAATAGTTGGCTGAAAAATTAATTTGCTTAATGAACTCTCACTCAAATCACAATATATATTTTTAAAGACTATTTAGAAGCTCCTAAATTTAAGTAAGTGTTTTCTAAAGAGGAATTATAAACATGACATTAAGTATTAGATCAGAAATGTTAGGGCATATATTATCAGAAATACTGAATCTATCAAAAAATGGTCAATTAAGTCTGTTATTTTATATTCTCTCCCTTTTTCTCTAATATAGATATGAGTTCATGATCTTTAATTTAGTTTTAAACTTAATAAGCTACACTTTCACAGTTTTATTTTCTTCATTTATAAAAAGATAATAAAACCTTCATTTGATGATAAGAATTAAATAAGAAAGTATGCCTGAAGTTTTAATATCATTTCTGGTCCATAATATAAGCCCAATAAAGATGGTCTTCAATTTATTACCTAAAATATTTTAAGCTTGGCTTCAAATGGAAACATCAGGGAAAAGGGCTTTTGTTGAATATGGAGAAATGCTAGTAACCACTAGCTTTCTCCAGAACAGAAACAGAAAAAACAGAATAGAGTCTAGAGTCTCTTCTCAGAACTCGTATGCTATTGTTGCAGTTGTAAAAGATATGAGTCAGAACCAACTCGTAGCTGACCCCTCCAGCTGGGTATCAGAGGATTCAAATCACAGGAGAGGAGATTGTCCTCTCACTGAGGTCTTCCTCTCACTGAGCAGCTGATGGATTCCAACCACATGTATTAGGTTTGGCAATCCAACCTCTTAATCGCTAGATAATAGACAATAGAAATAGTAACCATAATCAAGAAAACAAAGCTTCTCACCACTGGGCTAATCGGCAGCATCATGATAGACAATGAAGAGATGAGATTGTTAACAGTTTTAGTTTGCTTGTCCCTACAATCAACACTCTTGGTACCAGCAGCCAGGAAATTAAAAGACAAATTGCATTGAGAAAGTCTGCGGTCAGAGACCCCTCCAAAGTACTGAAGAGTAACAATGTCACTCTGGAGACTAAGGTGTGCCTGATCCAGGCCATGGTTTTGGTAATTTCTTGTTATGCATCAGAAAGCTGGACAATGACCAGGAATAATAGAAGGAGAATTGATGCTTTTATGCTGTGGTGCTGGAGAAGAGAATTGAATATACTGTGGACTGTCAGAAGAACAAACAGATTCATCCCGGGGAGCTCTGGTGGCCTAGTGGCAAGAAGCTGCAACTACAGTCCCAGAGGTGCACGGTTTGAATCCACCAGATGCTCTGCCGGGGAAGGAGGGGCAATCTCCTCCTGTACCAGTCAGATCTGATTTGATGGTACACGCACACAAAAATAATAAAATAAAAAAATAAAAAAAAACAAACAAACAGATTCATCCTAGAAAGTATGATTCTAGGCTGCTCCTTGGAGGCAAGGATTCTGAAGCTTTATCTGATGTACTGTGGACATGTTGCAAGGAGGAACAGTTCTCGGAGAGGGATGCCATGCTTGGGAGGGTGGAGAGACAGCGCTGGAGAGGAAGACCCTCCATGAGATGGATTGATTCAGTGACTGGGGTAACGGGGGTAGGTGTGTCGGAGACAATAAGATTGGCACAGGATAGAGCAAGGTATAGGGCTGTTGTTGCTATGATTCACAGGCAACTCAACAGTACATAACAATAAACAACAAATAAGTCAATGTGACCCTCACCAGTCCTAACATTCCTGACGTTTGAGTGCCTTTGATTGGATCCTAGCTCATTTTTGTTAGGTGTCATCAGGTCAAGCATGATTCAAAGTGCCCCTTTGAACAACCTGTTTGAACACTGTCCTATCATGTGACAGCCTCACAATCCTTGACATATTTTTATGCCTATTGCTGCAGTCACCATGTCAACCCACCTGGGGGAGGGCCTTCCTCTCTTTAACCACCACTCCACCTTTCCACGCATGATGTCCCTCTCCAAGGAATAACCTCTCCTAACAACATGCCCAAAGTATGTAAATCTATCTCATCAGCAACTCTAGATGATGGAGAACAGCTGCCCCATAGGATTTCTTATTCTGTAATCTTTACAGAAGCACATCACTAGGAGCTCTGTTGAGATAGTCCAGGGAGTTGTGCTTGTTAACACTAAAACTACATTTCACTAGTGGTTTGGATCCACTAGCGGTTTAATTCTGACTCAATGGCAGTGCTTTTGAGTTGGTTGCTTATTTTTTCTTTTGTTTGTGGGTTTTGGGTTTACATTGGTTTGAGGGTTTGGAGTTTCATTCCCTTGTTTGTTTTTGTTTGGATGAAGAGGTTTTTTTGTTGTTTTGTTTTTTGAGAAGATCATCATGATGGTCTTTTCCTGGATGGGTTCAAACCACTCTCCACTTTGTTAGTGGTCAAACACTTAAAACCACTGAACACCAGGGTTCCCTCAGAACAAGTAAGAAATATATATTTAGTTATATTAAAAAATGTTAGGCCACCTTTCAATGAGGCTCAGTTTTAACTATAAAGATTTTGGGGAGATCCTGGGACTTAACTCTTAGCCCACAAATTATGATCTATTCATAAATGACCGGAATCATCACATGGGAGGAGAAACACTAAGAAGGCATGACTTCTGGGTAAACCAGTTGATAACTACAGTCCAGATTTTATCCTTAAAACTCACATGCCCCAACTCCAGAAGCAGTGGGAAGGACAAATTTATCCTGTTTCGTATTTCTGTTGCCTATTATGCAGTAGCAAGAAGTCCCATTGCCAACCCTAAAGCACATGGTTCAAATCCATCAGCTGTTCCATTGCAGGAAGATGGGAATCTCCTCTTCTGAGATTTAGAGCCTCTGAAAATCCAATGAAAGGTCAGCTATGAGTAGGTTCTGATTCACGGGACACAGAACAAGAATATTATAGGCTAAATAATAGGATAGGTGGGGTAGGGACATAGGTATTACAGCACCAGAAATATGCTCTTAAAGCTCAGATTCTGATTTAACATGCCCAGAACTTATTGCAGCTAAGTTAGAATATATAGCCAGCCCACCAACAGATTCTCAGAGGTTGTAAACAGCAGAGGAGAAAATTGCTCATCTTTTTCCTTTGGAGTGAGCCGAAGATTCCAACTGCCAGCAAGACGCTGTCTCCGGGTTAATAGCTCAACTCTCCACTGATGCTACCTTAATGTACAGTCTCAAGGTCTCACTAATTTTCTTAATTCTCAAAAGCAAAATGTTCATTCCTTCAGTGTCCAAACTGGACTTGGAACTATGAAGTAATGTTTGCGAATAATTGTATTTGGGGATTGACACTTTAGATAATTTATTCCAGACACCAAAGGGAAGCTGTGCTTCATATGAAATGACACATAATGTTAACTCTCAGCTATAGAATACTTTTTTTAAACTACCTCTTTATTAGCCAAAGTTAAAGAAATTTAGATGTAAGTTTGATCTTATAATTGTTTCATCCTCCTTGTATTTTGTGACTAAAACAGTGAAAGTTAAGGGAGGTCATTCAAGATATGAAATCTATACCCACTATCACCTTTCATGGCTCCTCCATCCAGCTCTGTGGCTACCATTGTTGTGACACAAGGCACCAATTGGAAAATAGAATTTCTTTGATGTAGCCCATAATACTGCAGGTGATTCAACCAAAAACATACTATGACAGGTTTGGAAGCAGGAGTGGCATCCACATCGTACAAAAATTGCCTCTGGAAACTCTATGAATTTTGATAAATGTTGATTGTTGTAGAGGGGCTTCAGGCCTTTTGTTCATAGGGTCGCTATGGTCGCTATGACTCATGCTCAACTCGAAGGCAATCAACAACAACAACAACCCATAACACAAATGTAAGATAATATGTTTTAATTAGTGCTGGTTTAGGAAACACTATTTCATACAGATATTTCAACAAAAGAGCTGTTTCTGCCTTCTTTATTTGCTTGTCAGGAAGAGTCACCTTTCTGATCTATCAATCTATTTCTACTCCTTTACTCTTTTAAAAATCTCCATAATATGGTTACCATGGAAATTGCTTCTTCCTTGTCAATTTTCTCAGTCATTAAAGGCTCTTTATTTTATGGACTACATTCCTGGACATCTTTAATTCTTTAGGGAGACCCTTCCCACCTTGAGTGTTAATACTAAATTTATATTTTCCTGTATCCATTTAATGCATTTTTCTCAGACTAAAAAGCCTACCACATCCTTTGAATCCTGATTTTAGCAGCGTGCCGGTTATTCTATGTACTGTCCTATAGATGTCAGCATACACCATTTATTAAAGCAATCAACTGTAAATGCTTTTTATTCACCAAATAGCTATTTTGACAGGCCTTTATTGCATTAAGGTTCATCAAATTATGACTGTCACTGATTATAACAATATCCAGCCTGGCATTATAAATAATCTACAGCGACATTAACAAAACAAATGAGTCTGAGTTGCTCACTAGCTAAGAACTTTGTATGTTGTTATTGAGTCAATTGCAACTCATTGCAACTCCACGTGTATTAAAATAAAACTGTGCTCCATAGAGTTTTTTCAGGGTTACGTCTTTTCAGTAGCAAATGCCTAGGCCATTTTTCTGAGGGATCTCTCAGTAATAAGTTTAAATCACCAATGTTTGCATTCATAGTCCTGAACTTAATTGTTTCCAACACACGGAGACTCAAGTAATGTTTACACTGCTATAACTTGATGCTGTACCATAAGGCCAAATTAAGAAGTAGGGCCCACATAGGAAGTCAGGAAATTAGAAACAATGGATAGCTCTAGACATAGGAGATGTGCTAAAAGTGACAGAGGGAAATTTTACACACACACACACACACACACGTTGTTATTGTTGTGTACTGTTGAGTCAGAACTGATCCATAGCTGACCCTCCAGTGGGTTTTCAGAGCCAGTTAATCACATAGGAGGAGATTGCCCACCCTTTTCCCACAGAATACAATAATGCACACACATATACATACTTGTTTTATGTGAACACATTCACATTCATACATATATAAATATAATTAAAGCAGGATATTTGGTATTTGAAGGCTGCCTGGCTACTCATTGGTTAATTTCTCAACTGCTAATGGAAATGTCGGAGTTTCAAGACCATTGCACAATAGAAAAGACCTCGAATCCTTCCTTAAGGAGTGTAGCTGAAGAAGTCCTATTGAACATTCTATTATTTTATCCTACAAGGTAACTATGGTTCAGAAATGACTCAATAGCACACAAAAAACACCACTCCCATTGCATATTCAAGAGATTCACTTCTGTATGAAAATGGTGAAAGATACATGCAGAGTCAAATTAAGACATTTCATTCTAGAGTTGAGAAACTGAGTCTTAGAGATGATAAATGGCCTAAAACCAGTAAGGGTATTTCCAACACAAGGAACATTTCCATGACTTTAGGATTTTGTTTCTTTTAGTAAAACTTCAATAATTATATTACTGATCAAAGTAATATTAATATCTAAATGTTATTGAGCACTTACGTGATACTTTTCTATGAGTCATCCTGCATAATCTCTAGAGATATATAATATACTGCTTCTTTTAAAAAAAAATAAAAATGAGTTGCGATTATTATAGAGCACTGTTACTATGGTTGTAAGATAAATGATAGCTGGTCAGAGATATTTACTGTAAAATTAACTGTTGCCCATTTCAATCCATAAAGACTCTGTTGGGTTTCCAAGAGTGTGAATCTTAGGCAGATAGACTTAGGCAGAAGATTGTCTATCTTTCTCCATTAGAGTACATCAGAGTTGCTGGTGGATTCAAACAATCAGAACATTGTTAACCTTTTGGTTAACAATGAAACACATTATGAACAATGTCACCAGGTACTCAGAGATCAGATATGAGTGATAACAGTTTTAGTTTCAGAACAGTTACTAAAAGCCTTGTGATAATTACAATGAGGAATATTTATTGATGGTTTACTATCTTCCAGGGAGCTCTGTTGCCACTGCTGCTAAGTGGTATAGAGTCAACCACAACCCATAGTAACCCTGTGAATAATAAGATCTGAACTTTGCCCTGTCCTGTGTCATCCTCACCATTTCTGATAAGCCCAAGTCCATTGATACAGTCACTTTGTCAATCCATCTTATGAGGGTTCTATTTACTCCTTCGCTGCCATACACCTTTTCAAGCATGATGTCCTTCTCCAAGGACTAGCTTCTTCTAACAATATCCCTAAAGTACGTGAGATGAAGTATCATGGTCATTACCTCTAAGGAACACTCTAGTTTTACTTTCTTCAAAATATGGTTGTTTGTTCTCTTAGCAGTCTATGGAATATTGAATATTTTTAGTCAACACCACAATCAAAGGCATCAATTCTCTGTCATTTTTAGTCATGGTCCAACTTTCAAATGCATAGAAAATAATTAAAAAGACTTCATCCTGGGTAAGGCACCTCAGTCTTCAAACTAACACTTTTGCTCTTTAATACTTTGGAAGGGTCCTTTATAACAGATTTCCCCAATGCTAGTGCTTGTTCCAGAAGGTCAAGGAATGCAGCCTTCAATATGGATTGAAGCTCAATATCAAGAAAACAAAGATTCTCACCACTGGGCCAATTGGCAGCATCATTATGGATGGTGAAGAGATTGAGATTGTTAACACTTTTATTTGCTTGGCTCCACAAGCAACACTCTTGGTATCAGGAGCCAGGAATTTAAGTGATGAATTGCATTGGAAATGTCAGCTGTAAAAGACCTCTCTAGAGTACAGAAGAGCAATGACATCAGGTTGGAGACTAAGGTGCACCTGATACAGGACATAGTCTTCACAATTGTGTACTACGCATCAGAGAGCTGGTCAGTGACTAGGGATAATAGAAAGAGAATTGATGCCTTTGAGCTGTGGTACTGGAGAAGAATGTTTAATATATCATGGACTGCTAGGAGAACAAACAGGTTTGCCCTGTAGAGATGAAATCAGACTGCTCCTTAGAGGCAAGGATTCTGAAGCTTTGTCTGACATACTTCGGGCATGTTGCAAGGAGGTACCAGTCCTTGGAGAGGGACATTATGTTTGGGAATGTAGAGGGGCAGCACAAGAGAAGACCCTTGATGAGATGCATCGATTCAGTGATTGGGGTAATGTGAGTAGGTGTATCAGAGACAGTGAGGTTGGCACAGGATAGAGCAGGTTTGGGGCTCTTGTACATAGGATCACTATGAGTCACAAGTGACATGACAGCACATAACAATAACCACAACATAGGCTTTTTTGAATCTTGAATGCTGTTACTGTGGTTGTGGATTCCATTCCAGTAAGATGAAATAATTCACAACTTCAATCTTTTCTGTGTCTGTCATGAGGTTGCTTACTGGTGCAGAGGAGAGAATTTTTGTTTTCATAATGTTGAGATGCAATCCATATTAAAGTCTGTAATAGTTGATCGTCTGCATCAAATTTTTCAAGGTCAACAAACAAAAATGTATGGTTTGCATAAGTCAGCTGGTTGATGAGTCTTTCTCTGATTCTGATGTCACATTTTTCTCATATATCCAACTTCTTGAATTATTTGTTCAAGGTACAGATTAAAATAGTATGGAGAAAGGATACAAT